>NC_080076.1:843700-1143700 GCF_949987535.1 Balaenoptera acutorostrata | reverse complement strand
ATTTCCCTGTAAATATTAGGAATATCTTGTCATTTCCCCCCAGAAAACATTTTAAGATTTTGATTGGGTCAGTGTATGCGCACTTCACATCTTTGCAATACTGTATATTCTAATTTCAGAACATGGTGTTTTCTATTTCCTTAGGCTTCATTTAATTTCTTTCAGTAATGTTTTACAGTTTTTTGTTTAGAGGACTTGCCCATCTTTTACCAGTTTTATTCTAGTGCTAGTTTTTTCTTATTACTGAAATGGACATACTTAAAGAAATATTTACCTTCTTGCTGTTTGTTACTGGTATGTATGGTTTTGTTTTCTGTGTCATTAATTTTGCTCTTATATTTGTTTACATCCTTGTACTTTCTTCGGGATTTATTGGCTGGGTTTTTTTTTCCTTCTTTCAAATGGGTATTTAGTCCTTTGTATATTTTTAGCCTCCCTTTTCTGTTGTATGCAGTTTAATCATGTATATTTTCCTCTTATCATTTTCCTGACTTTGGCTGTGTTCCACACATGATATGTTGATGTTGAGTTTTTATTACCATTTCATTAACAATGTTTTCTAGTTTCCACTGTGATTTCCCCCTTCACCTAAAGGCTCTTTAGATCTTAACAATTGCCTAAAGAAATGTTAGAAATTATTTTATGTTAGAGCTCTATTCTACAACATATCTTCTTTCAGCTTTAACAACTTATGTTTGTTTTTGTTGCTTGCTGACTGACAAGTAGTTCATTTCTTTACTATGTGTAGACAAATCTTTACTTAGGTCTTAAAGAATATAAATAATTCATGAAACTATGTGAAGTATTCTTGTTATAATTATATTTTTCTTTTAGTTTGTACCGCTTTCCCAACTAATTAATTAATGCTAATTATTAGTAATACTAATTAATACTAATTATTGTTGGTAATACTAATTAATACTAATATTAGTAACAGTGATTAAATAAATGTATGAATAGTGACCTTTGAGTTTTTCTCCTTTTCTGCTCTGTAAAAAGAATGTCTCCTCAGATCTGTGGGGTTTCGCTTGCTCGGTTGTACACTCACTCTTTCACCCAGCTTTTCGTAAGTGTCTCGTTTTCGATACACCCTGGTCTGTGTCAGCTGTTGGAAGAACACTGTCCTTACTTCCCAGGTCACTTAGCCTGACAGGGGGGACACAGTCTTTTCATGAGGCAGTAACTAGCATACTGTACGTGTGAGCTGAGGTGCAACAGAGGCCACAGAAATGGCAATATTTAACATTTTTCAGGAAATGGAGTAGTTTTCAGGTCATCACTGAATGCCACTTACATGGTTCATTGATGTGGAAAAAAAACTTAGAGATCTAACTAAAATATGAATTAAAATATTCATTTTTATTATACAAATTATGAATGTTAATTGTTTCAGCATAGAGTTGACATATAACATTATTTTAGTTGTTTTTAGGAGCCATTTCTCCTTTGGAATGGAATTGTGTTAATTTGTAAACTTGCATATAGATAATTAATATTTTATATTACTCTGCAGAATCAAAGAATTCCATCGGACATGGTATTTCTTAGGACATCAGAAAAAGCAGGTATTTTTACTTTTATTTATATTGCTGATGATTGGTATTTTGGCAGTTTAATTTTCATTTTGAAAGATAAAAGTTAAATTTATTCTTGTAAGAATTTTTCTTTGAATGGTAATATACTGAATTCATTAATTTCTAAATCATATTTAACTGTTTATGTTTAAAACAATGATTTTACTGTATAATATGTTGCTTTAAAATATATCCTTTCCTATGTCAAGTGAATGTTTTCATTCAAATCCATTTTGATATCTAAATAGATGGTGATGTTCCTCAAAACTTGATTGCTATTCTGCATTTGCAGTTTTATTTCTCATTCAGCAAACATTTATTTAGCACTTACTATGTGCCAGGTGCTACCTGTTGCTTAGAATACGAAAGGGAGTAAAACCGAGTTGCTCTCTTCAGAGAGCTCATGATCTACTTATTTATGGAAGTACACACATTGACAATTAGCAATACTCTGATTGTATAGATAGTATAAATATTAAGAGACATGTGGAGGGCTTCGCTGGTGGCGCAGTGGTTAAGAATCCTCCTGCCAATGCAGGGGACACGGGTTCGAGCCCTGGCGTGGGAAGAGCCCACATGCCGTGGAGCAGCTAAGCCCGTGCGCCACAACTACTGAGCCTGTGCTCTAGAGCCCGCGATCCACAACTGCTGAGCCTGCGCGCCACAACTAGTGAGCCCGCACGCCACAACTAGTGAGCCCGCGTGCCACAACTACTGAGCCCGCGTGCCACAACTACTGAAGTCCACGCGCCTAGAGCCCTTGCTCCGCAACAAGAGAAGCCACCGCAGTGAGAAGCCCGCACACCACAACGAAGAGTAACCCCTGCTTGCCACAACTAGAGAAAGCCCACGCGCAGCAACGAAGACCCAGTGCAGCCAAAAATAAATAAATAAACAAACAAATAAATAAATAAAAGACATGTGGGGGTAATGGGAGGGAACAGACAATTTGCCTAGGTGAGTTGAAATGGGCTTCACAGAAAAAATGATACTTATATGACCAGAGCTTTAAACAATAAGAAGGTGCACAAGGGGTAATGAGAAGGAAGCCTCATGTGGTCAAGGAGAAAAAATGCATTGGTTGGAGATCAGGAAACCTAAAATCTAGTCTGCTTTGACCAATTTCTAATTATATGACCTAGCCACGCGGTCATACATTTTCATCATCTCTAAAATGATGAGAGGTTCGTCAAGTAATATCCAAAGTTCCTTCTGCCTTATATTTCTGACTTTGTTGCATAAATGAGCAATATTTTTATGGGAAGCTCAGCATATGTATTATTATTTGTAGCATGAAAACTCTAGAAAGGACATGGTTAAAATTTAGAGTTGTTGATTTAGTTTTTTCTCCATTTATAAACAGTGGGTTTTTTTTGTATTTTTTAAAAAATTTATTTATTTGGCTGTGCCGGGTCTTATTTGCGGCATGCGGGATCTTCATTGCCACATGCGAGGTCTTAGTTGTGGCACGCGGGATCTAGTTCCCTGACCAGGGGTCTAACCCGGGCCCCCTGTGTTGGGAGCGAGGAGTCTTAACCACTGGACCACCAGCAAAGTCCCTAAACAGCGTTCTTTTTTTTTTAAAATTTATTTATTTTATTTATTTATTTTTTTTGGCTGTGTTGGGTCTTCGTTGCTGTGTGCGGGCTTTCTCTAGTTGCGGCGAGCGGGGGCTACTCTTCATTGCGGTGCGCAGGCTTCTCATTGCGGTGGCTTCTCTTATTGTGGAGCACGGGCTCTAGGCGCATGGGCTTCAGTAGTTGTGGCACTTGGGCTCAGTAGTTGTGGCTCACAGGCTCTAGAGCGCAGGCTCAGTAGTTGTGGCGCACGAGCTTAGCTGCTCCGCGGCATGTGGGATCCTCCCGGACCAGGGCTCGAACCCGTGTCCCCTGCATTGGCAGGCGGACTCCCAACCACTGCGCCACCAGGGAAGCCCCTAAACAGCGTTCTTTTAAAAGGACATTTTAAGTCATGAGAGAGAAGAAAAATGTTTTCTCTTTTCACCAACTGTAGTTATGATTATTTATGTCCTAAGATGAGGCTGCCATTAACAGAAGAATTCAGTTGCACCTAATCATCAAGTGGCCTCTGTGCACTTGATACCTTTACTTTATTGTGTGCTCTTTAATGGGTGGTTTTGTTTTTCCCATGGGGTGGAGACTGGAGAACTACTTTTCCAGCCCATTTCCCTTTCCTGTCCAGTTAGATGGGGTCATGCCCAGAGGTGTGGCCGAAGGAGGGTGGCTGAAGGTCATGTGTACCACTTCCAGCCTCGGCTTTCCCTGTACTGGCTCTGCGTCCATGACCAGGGCAGCCTTGGAAGCTGCCTGTTGAAGGTGGCGGAGCTTCCCTCAGTTTAGGGTCCTTATGACTGTGTGGGACAGACTCCCCTCCCATTCTGTCGCCAAGTGGACTCTACATGACAGAGAGGTAGTATTAAGTGCCAGAGCTGCAAGGTTTATCTTTTACAAACAGCTAGTGTTCCCTTAACACCTGCAGAGCTGTGGCAGGCAGTTAGAACTCTGCCTTTGCCTTCCCTTCTTGCTTGTACAGAGCCTCAGAGTCAGCCAGGTGTGAGAGATTCGGGCCTCTCAGGTTTTCAAGGGCATTGTGTGCAGCCCCGCACTGGCAGGCGGCCTTCTAGACTCTCGGCAATGTGATAGAGCTTTTGCTCCTTGTTATCTGATTTTTCAGCTTTTCTTTTAAATTTTTTTGGTCAGCTTGTTGTTTACCCCAGCTTTAACCACCACCTAAGGTAGCTGTGACATTAAACAATTGCCACTGTTTGTTTTTGACAAACATTCCAGGGAAAACGCATTCTCAGTGAATGAGCTATGGGTTGAGTCATATCCAGACAAGCCCGACCTGGTCAGGTGGTTACAGTTGTCTGGGCATGGGGTCTGGGGAGTCCCAGCCCTGGTGTGTTCCCCTCAGTGGCTACCAGACCGCTGGCTTTCTCAGCTACTGTGGAGTTTGACTGGGGGCCCGGTACTGGGAAAAGGGAAGAGTCAAAACACCACACATCTCACTCACAGCTAGATTTAGCCGTGTTTCTTGAATAAATGCACCTGGGATTGTTGCAAGTCTTTGATTATTTTCCAGAGTTTTGAAAAAGTTGCTTTAGACAATTTTTGCTTATGTTCTCGTTACAGTTATGGAGGAGTGGGTTTTCAGAGATTTTTACACTGCCATCCCTACTTATTTATGATTTCTTTGGCTTTGTTTGCAAATGTATTCAGTATAATGAATAGCAAAAAGTTTGCATTTGGGAGATACTTTTTTTTTTCTTTTTTGGCTGCACCCCTGGGCATGCGGAATCTTAGTTCCCCGACCAGGGATTGAACCCGTGCGCCCTACACCGGAAGCACAGATTCTTAACCACCGGACTGCCAGGGAAATCCCAGGAGATGCTTTTATATTTAGTTGCCCTTGTAGTGATCATGGTAGGAATATATGTACGATTAAGAATATTATGCTCAATGTGGATATGGCTTTAGGTAATTAACTTAAAAGAAATAGAGCATACAGATTATGTTAGGAGATAAAATGTGAACAAAATCCATCTCTTTAAAGCTGGAAGATTGTTAGAAATGTCCATTTTTCAGAGGAAGAATCTGAGGGCCAGTAAATGCTTTGCTGAAGTGGTAGGAAGTGCTCTTCAGCCACCATATCATTGTTATGGCGTAATAAGATAGCAAAACATGAAGAGAGCGTTAGAGCATTAGGCAAGTGAGACACTCTCAGATGCACCAACTACAGACAGACAGCGCTATAGCCAAACTGATTATGTTGTAAAAATGTTTTTTCCCTCACAGTTTGCTTTGTATTCTATGTTGTAGGGACAGTTTCTCTCTGTAGGGTAATGATATTTAATATTTTGGAGGTCATGGATCTTTCTGAGAATCTTAAGAATTATCACTTTGTTCCTCAGAAAAAAGTACATAATATACATGTATGCTAAATTTTTATTATTTAACATATTCCTGGAAGGTTATTAATGGCTCCAAGTTTAGGACCTTACTGTCATCTGTTTTGACCTGTGGTTCTATTATATTCCTCAGTTTTATGATTTTTTTCTGTCAAATTTAAATTGTTAAAACAATTACTGTTACTCTTATGGAGATACTAAAATGCCAGATTACTGTTTCATGATATTTTTCTTCTCTTTATAAAATGGACCAGACAGCTTCCCAGCTGTATAAAATGTGTCATAACACTGCTTTCAATCAAGGATTCTTAGCTTTAGAAATTCTGTTTGTGTGACTTTACATAATTATTTAAGGTTTTAAATTAAAGCCTTGTTTTTAAACGTACATGTTTAGAATTTTTTGTGTATCTGCTAACACTGTTAATATTACTTTATTATTTTTCAGTTTCAGTTCAGAAAACCCTGATAATACATTGTCTGTTATAGTAAGAATCTCTAAACCCTAGCCAGTATGAAAGTCTTAAATCTACGCAGCGTGTTAAGTTTGGACAATAGCCACTGGGCGTTTGTCAGTACAGCTCAGTGAGTCTCTTCGTGGC
Source organism: Balaenoptera acutorostrata (assembly GCF_949987535.1). NCBI lineage: Eukaryota > Metazoa > Chordata > Mammalia > Artiodactyla > Balaenopteridae > Balaenoptera > Balaenoptera acutorostrata. Next base: position 1,137,599 of record NC_080076.1, on the reverse strand, counting down.
ATCATATTGACTGTGTATTAATACAAGGCATTCTATTGGGCCGTCAGTTGATTGTTTAGAATGTAAATGAAGCTGTTGATGGATCTGGTGACTGATGGCTTAAATTCCAATTAATCAATTGCTTCATCAGTTTCTTAATTCAGATCAAATATCTCCTGAATGCACACAATTCTTTTAGTGGTATTAAGAGAAATTAATGCTTTAGAACTAATTTTCATCAATCTCTTATAAATGCCAATATCTTTTTCACTTGTCTCCTAAATGATGACATTATCGTTTAAGTGTTTGGGACATATTACCATAGCTCAGCTGTCACTTGTTAGTGGGCGAGGGGTAGGTAAATGGCACTGTACTCATCCACATTCTCTCTGTGGTGCTATTCATCTTGCCACCAGCTTAAAAATTTCATGCAGAGTCATTAAGTCATATAAATGATTTAGAAATTGAGTTTAATGGCAAACGATCTGGTGTTATATATGCAAAGTCAATGTCTATTTTTCTTTTCTTGGGCACATACTGTAGCCTGTCTCTTTCAGACCTATTGGATTTGTGAGCTGTTGCAGGCAGTCTGCTAATATTACAGGGTAACTTATTATGACATATGACAGACTCATGTGCCCTGTCTCACAGTGTCCCATCAATTACTTTATCACCACTTGATGCGGCTCTCCTAGGTGACATATACACGAGTTGATCTTCATTTGATTGTCATTAAACCTGTCCTTTGCTGTCAACTCTTGTCAATTATACCAAATAAAATCAAGTATTCATAAGAAGTCAGTAATAGGATATAAGCAGACCAATTTAATAATTCATTTTTACCGAGCCTTAACTGACATCAGTTGTAGCTAGTGCTTGCTGTTAAAAAATTACTAGATATACTTCGTGTAAGACAAGTCAAGTTGGCCATACTTCTGATTTTGCTGCAGTTCATTCCCTCTCTCTGTCTTTCTGTCTCTCTCTTTAAATCATATCAGTTACTGTGAGCCTAGTAATGTAATTGTACTTGAAGATAAGTAATATGTCAGTTTCCTCTAAATTTTAAAAATAACGTGTAATTATTTAACATGAGGCATATCCTTTTACTTTTAAGAAAGGCAAGTATATTGTTTCCAGTGTTTAACAAGTTTACAGACATCTAGATAAGGTGTTAGTTTCACTTTTAGAAACACAAAATGTTTGAAATTTAAGAGACTGTAGATATTCTCACCTTTTCTTATTTTCTATGTTAGAAAGCAAACCTGGAGCAGAGCTGTTGGCATTGATGTCTCAAAGTATGTGTCATACGGAATCTAGAATCCAATCCCTTTTAAGTTGCTTTTATACTTTATAAAACACACACATACAGATATATATATAAACATGCATATATTTAAGAGGAAAAAAAAATCAATCTTGAGAAAAAGGTTTAAGTGTAAAATAATGGGTACTGCAAATTTCCTTGTACTCCTTTTTAGTTGAAACCAATTATTTTCCTTATCATAAATCTTTTGACAAATAATACATAACAAAATTTATTTACATAACTAGATATATTTTTCAAAGTGCATGAAATCAGATGAAGGTCTCATACATATATGTTCAGTTGATAAAATAGGTGATTGAAAAATCTTTTCGTAGCTCTCCATCTTATTATGTCTTACAGAAGTGACTTAACCTGTATGAATCTCCTAGATTCATATTGGCGACACTAATGCCTGTGGCATCGGTAGTTAAAAGGATTAAATGTACTTGGTTAAGGAATCAGTGGGGCGCATTTCAGATACTGAATTGCTGGTGGCTGTAATTAGTTGAAAGTGCACTGGCTCCAAGAGAAAAGTATTTGGTATTTACGCAGAGTAAGAGAGCAAGGAAATGCTTACAGATGTGCGGGGGTCCATTTCTTCTAGGGGTGGATGTGGATTTGCACGGACCCATTTTAGTTTTAGAACATTGTGCAAAAGGTGCACTGGACTAAGCTGTGTAAAGGTGTGTTCTTACGTAGCTACCTTAGCTAGTTCCCCAAATTTGAGAAGTCATTAGCTAAGTAATTAATAAGTTCCCGGTGTATACCATTCGCTGGCAGATTTTAATAGATTTTCCTCTAAATTTTACACCACCACTCCAAAGTAAGTCTTATTTTTTCCCCTGTGCACATGAAAACCTTAATAAGGTGAAGTAACTGGACAGCGGCATCAGTGGGTGGATTATTAGGTAGTACTCAGCCCAAGGCCAGCTCTTCCCACGGCTACACCAGCTTTTAATTTTTGAATTAAGGCGCCTGGAGCCGGGGGCCTTGCCTTCAGTACTGTTGACGTTTGGGGCCTGGTGTTCCTCTGTTGTGGTGGCTTGTCTCTCTGCACTGCAGGCTGTTGAGCAGTGTTTTTGGCCTCGACTCCCGGGGTGCCAGGAGCACCCTCCCAGCCCCCACCTCCGGCGCCTATTGTGAAAACCAACAGTCTCCAGACACTTCCTGGGGGCAAAATCGCCCCTGGTTGAAAATCACTAGAGGATTGTTTCATCCACGAACATCCCTAAAATAAATCTTTCAGTTGTATATCTTTTGAAAGTAATTGTTTTAATATTCTTCAGAGATCTTTCTTGGTAAGAAGAGATTGATTCTGTGGAATTTTAGCCGTGACCTACCCCAGCTCCATGTGAAGGAAGCGTCTACTCTAGGCCAGTGTAGCTGAGACGTCAGGGGCTCCATCTCCCTGCAGCTGCCAGGCGAAGGCCAGGGCCTCACCCTGGAGGGGTGCCCACCCGTCTAATGCTTCTGTTTTGCGGTAGTGATCGCTCCTGAAAGCTGACCTGGCGTACGGCAGCCTCTTCCTCTGGATAGAAGGGAAAAGGCCATGAGACAACTTACCGATGAAATTAGCTGCTGATGTGGAGAGGACGTGCAGTGCGAGCTCTACTGCAGGACCGCGTTTGCGGTCAGCCGTTCACCAGAGCGGCACTGGTGCTGAGCTGCGCGGTCAGCAGTCTAATTCTACATGGAATTGGTGGATGGGGCAAACACGGATAGACGGGGGAAGGAAGGGGAGCTCGGAAGTAGAGACATGAGAAAAGTGCAGTGGAAAGTGGTCTCCATCTTTGCAGATGTTCAAATATAAATTTAAATATGAATTTCTGTAGTGCAGTTTCAGTTATTTGCAGTGTTCTTTTCCTGCAAAGAAAACAGTTTGTATAATACGTTTGGTGTATATTTTCTGTGTTAATCTGAATATGTTTCTAAAAATTTTTTTTTATTTTGCACTTTATTTTTTTAAGTTCACAAAAAAAGTGAGAAGGCGGTACCGAGATTTCCAGTCCGTCCCCTGCCCTCACACCTGCGAAGCTGCCCTCATCATCACATCCCCCACCAGATGATGCATTTGTTGCAGTTGATGGACTGACACTGACACATCGTCCTCACCCACATTCCATAGTTGACGTGAAAATTCACTCTTGGTGTAGTACATTCTATGGGTTTTGGCAAATGTATAATGGCATCCATCCATCATTATATATATCATACAGAGGATTTTCACTGTCCTAGAAGTTTTCTGTGCTCTGCCTATTTACCTCTACCCCCAACTCCATCCTGGGCAGCCACGGGTCTCTTTAGTGTCTCCATGGTTTTTCTCTTTTCCAGAATGTCATGTAGTTGGAACCACATAGTATGCAGCCTTTTCAGATTGGTTTCTTTCACTTAGTGATAAACATTTGACGTTCCTTCTTATCTTTTCATGACTTGATAGCTCATTTCATTGTGTTGCTGAATAATTCTCCATTGTCTGGATTTACCATAGTTGATCCATTCACCTACTGAAGGACATTTGGTTGCTTCCAAGTTTTGGCAATTATGAATAAAGCTCGTATAAAATCTGCATGCAGGATTTTGTGTGGACATGAGTTCCCCAGCTCTTTTGGGTAAGTGGCAAGGAGTGCGATTGCTGGATCGTATAGTAAGATTATGTTTAGCTTTGTAAGAAACCACCAAACTGTCTTCCGAAGTGGCTGCACCGTTTTGCATCCCCACCAGCCATGAGGAGAGTTCCCGTTGCTCCGCATCCCCGCCCGCCTGGGTGTTGTCAGTGTTCTGGAGTTTGACCATTCTCGTAGGTGTGGAGTGGTGTCTCGTTGTTTTACCTTACATTTCCCTGATGATGTGATGTGGAGTATATTTTCATATGCTTATTTGCCATCTCTGTATCTTCTTTGTTCTGGTTTGGCCCACGTTTTAACTGGATTGTTTTCTTATTGTTGAGTTTTAAGAGTTCTTTGTATACAATTTTGGATAACAGCCCTTTATCAGATGTGTCTTTTGCAAATATTTTCTCCCAATCTGTGCCTTGTTTTCTAATTCTCTTGCTGATATGTTTGCAGAACAGAAGTTTTAAATTTTAATGAAGTCCAATTTACCAGTTGTTTTTTTTTAAATGGATCACGTCTTTGGTGTTGTATCTAAAAAGGCACTGCCATACCCAAGGTCATCTACGTTTTCTCCTAGGTTATCTTCTAGGACTGTTATAGTTTTGCATTTTACATTTAGGTCTGTGATCCATTTTGAGTTAATTTTTTATGAAGGGTGTAGGTCTGTGACTAGATTCATTTCTTTTGTGTGTGGATGTCTGTTCCATCACTATTTGTTGAAAAGGCTATCTTTGCTCAGTAGTATTGCCTTTGCTAGTTTGTCAAAGATTACTTGACTGTATTTATGGAGTTCTATTTAAAGGTTCTCTATATTCTGTTCCCTTCATCTATGTCTCGTCTTTCATCAGTACCACACTGTCTCGATTACTGTAGCATTATAGTAATTTTTTTTCAAGGTTGGTGAATGGTTTTACTTTTGAAATGAGTTTATTTTTTTTCTTTTTCACTGTGTTCAAACACACGTAACATAAAATACAGATAACCCCCAGCCCTGGTGCCACCGTTCTACTTTCTGTCTGTGAATTGGACGCTCTTAAGACCCTCATGTAACTGCATTCATACAGTATTTGTCTTTCTGTGACTGGCTTATTTCACTGAGTGTAATGTCCTAAAGGTTCATCCATGTTGTAGCATATTGTAAAATTTCTGTCCTTTTTAAGTCTGAATAATACTTCATTGTATGTATATACAACATTTTCCTTATCTATTCATCCATCAGTGGACACTTGGGTTACTTCCGTGTTTTATTTATTGTGAATAATACTGCTATGAACATGAGTGCACAAATGTCTCTTTCAGACCTTGCTTTCAGTTCTTTTGGGCCTACACCCAGAAGTGGAATTGCTAGGTCATATGGTAATTCTTTAAAAAACTTTTTTAGCAACTGCTGTACTGTTTTGCATTGAATATCTTTTTCCATCCTTTCACTTCCAACTTTTTTGTATCTTTGTATCTAAAGTGAGTCTCTTGTAGACAGTAGGAGTCTGAATAATATTTACCTATTTACATTTAAAGTAATTGCCGATAAGGAGCAACTTCTTTCATTGTGCAGTTTGTTTTCCATACGCCTTATAGCTCTTTTTTTTTTTTTTTGTCCTTCATTTCCTACATTACTGTCTTTTCTGGTTGATATTTCGTAGTAAAATGTTTAAATTCCTTTCTCATTCCCTCTTGTGTATATTCTAAAGCTATTTTTTGTGGTTGCCATGGGAATTACATTTAATATCCTAAAGGTAAAAAACTCTAATTTGAATTGACCAACTTAACTTCAATAACATATAGGAACCCTGCTCCTTTATAGTTCTATCCCCTTCCTTTCAGTTGTTGACGTCGCAGAATTACATCTTCATACACTGTGTTCCCCAGACATAAACTAATAATTATTTTAAATGCATTAACCTCTTAAATTATGTAGAAAACAAGATTAGAAGTTACAAACCAAAGTTACAGTAATTCTGGCTTTTAGACTAATAATTTTTTTCTGTAAATTTATTAATCTCTTAAATCGTGTAGAAAAAGTGCAGTTCAAACCATTCTTACAACAATACTAGCTTTTATAATTGCCGTGCATTAATAGCCTTTATTGAGATCTTTGTTTCTCCACACAGCTTCAAGCTACTGTCTACCGGCCTTTCATTTCACCTACCAGACTGCCCTGAGCACTCCTTGCAGGCAGGTCTAGTGGTCGTCAGCTTCCTCAGCTTTTGTGTACTTGACAATGTCTTGATTTCTCCCTCACAGTCAAAGGGCAGTTTTGCTGGATTTAAGATATTTGCTTGACAGTTTTTTTCTTTTAGCACTTTGAGTTGATTGGTTCACTGCCTTCTGGCTTCCATAGAAATGCCAATCTCTTTCTGATGAGAAATCTGGTGGTTATCTTACTGAGGATCCCTTGTATATGATGATTCTCTTTTCTCTTGCAGTTTTCAAGATTCTCTTTGTCTTTTTGAAAGTTTGATTATAATGTGTCTTGGTGTGGGTCTGTTTGAGTTCATATTACAGGCATACTTCAGAGATATTGCAGGTTTGGCTCCAGACCATGGCAATAGAGTGAATATCACAATAAAGAGAGTCACACAAATTTTTTGGTTTCCTGGTACATGTAAAAGTTATGTTTACACTATACTTCAGTCTATTAAGTGTGCAGTAGCATTATGTCTAAAAAAAAGTACGACCTTAATTAAAAAATACAAAACAAAAACAATAATTTTTGTTTTTGTAGTAACAATTTTACTACAATAGTAAAATCAAAGAACAATGATCACAGATCATCGTAACAAATATAACAATAATAAAAAGTTTGAAATATTACAAGAATTACCAAAATGTGACAAAGAGATGCAAATAGAACAAATGCTCTTGGCAAAAATGGCCCTGATAGACTTGCTTGATGCAGGGTTGCCACACACTTCCAATCTGTAAAAAAACATAGCGTCTGCAAAGTGCGACAAAAGAACGTATGTCTGTGCTTGGATTTTGTTGGGGTCCTTGGGAGTTTATACTCATGTCTTTCATCAAACCTGGGAAGTTTTCAGCCATTATTCAGATATTCTCTCTGTTCCTTCTTCTCTGTCTTGTCCTTCTGGGTCTCCCACAGTGCATATGTTGGTCCACGTGACGGTGTCCTATGGGTCCATTTGTCTCTGTTCACTTTTTTCCCATCTTTTTCCTTCTGTTCCTCAGGTTGGATCACTTGCATTGTCCTCTCTTCAAGTTTGCTAATTCTTTGCTATGCCTGCTCAAATCTGCCTTTGACTCCCTCTAGTGAAATTTCCATTGCCCTTGAATTTCTCTTTCATTTCTTTTTGGGTTTTCTTTCTCTTTATCGATATCTCCATTTTGTTCATACATTGTTTTCTTGACTTTCTCCACATCTTTCTTTAGTTCTTTGAGCATCTTTTTAGACAGTTGCTTTAAAGTCTTTGTCTAGTAGAACTACCATCAAGTCTTTTTTGAGGACAGTCTCTGTTGATTAAGTTTTTTCCATTAAGTTGGCCATACTCTCCTGCTTTTGTTTTTATTTATTTATTTTTTTTGAACACTGGACATTTCATTCTAATAATGTGGTAACTCTGGAGATTGTCCCCCAGTGGTGGGACAGCTGGAGACTCTATGATAATAGTAATGGCATTGGAGTGAAACTCCTCAAGTACTGGAGCTCATTCAGCACACACAAACACACACACACACACACGCATGGCTAATTGGTCTCCTTCTGAGGATGGCAGGGCACCAGTTCATTGCCTTGAAATGTGGGTAAATAACAACATGAGTCAGTGCTTTCTTATAGGAACTTTTCCACCAGGTGAGCCAACCGAATCCAAAGAGCAGAAGCCTCTCCTTTTACATTTTTTTCTAGGTAAAAGGTGAAGAAGAAGGATAGACTGCTGTCTTCTGCACCCTCTCGTGCAGTAACGGGTGCCTCTAGTGGGCATTGAGCATGAAGGTCTGTTGGCATCAGAGCAGAGCAGGACATGGTACCTCTGGACGGAAGCAGGGCAGCATTGCTGAGGGTCAGTGGAGTCTGAGCTGGGCTCTGTGTGCAGGAGCCAGCGTCATAGGACCCGCAGAGGGAAGGCGGGGAGCAGGGTGGCCTGGACCCTGCATGTTCAGTCAGCAACACACAGAACCAGCCTTTCAGCAGACAGACTGGAAGGAGGTGGGGGGAGGGCCTGGGGTGAAAAGTGACTTTACAGACATTCCCAGAGTGGGCTCCGCAGTGGTGCTGAGGATGTACATCTGCACAGGGAAGTACAACTGACAGGCCTGCTGCTTTACAACCAGGGAAGGGGCTGCAATGGGGTCGGGGCACATGCAGCATGTCCTAAGCGGTCTCACAGTTGTGCACAAGGTATTTATCTTGTAGTAATTTCTAAGGTGTGCATATGCTTGTGTGGCTTTCTGTAACTATTTTATTTTACAGTTAAATTTTTGAAAAACCTCAAAAGTCACTTGAATTCATTATGTGGTTAAACTACTAATTTGTTACTTTGTTTTATCTGATTCCTTTTATCTATTAGGGGTCACTTTTTTAAAGTTTGATGTGACTTGGCTTTTTAATTATGTGAATCATGTGTGATCTCAGAGTGAACAGTGTAAAATAGGATGTACTCCGAAAGGTGTGCTTCTAGTCTGTCCCTTCCCTTTCCCCTTCCTTCCTGTGGGCAGTGTCCCTCCCTGCACATGCGCACACAGATGCATACACTCACGCTCTCCCCACCTTGTTCTCCAGTAGCTGGTGTTACTTTGTTCCCAGTGTTGTGCACCTGGCTTTTTTCATTAGATGGTATATATCCTAGAGAGATTTCTCAGTAGAAATGGAGGCCTTTCTCATCTCTTTTTCTTTTTCCTTTCTGTTTCTGTTTCCTTTTCCTTCCTTCCTTTCTTTTCTTTTCTTTTCTTTTCTTTTTTCACTGATGCATGTGCTCCCTTGTATTCAGCTGATTCCCTGATTTTGTGTTCCCACTCCTTTGGTTATGATTAATAATGTTGCACAGTTGCCCTGTATGTATGTGTTTTGTGCTTTGCTGTTGTGTATGAGGATACGTTATAAGAAATGGTATGACAGCATGGGCAAAGAGTAAATGGATTTTTGTAATTTAATATTTTTTATGTTTAAAATTTGGTGGGTTTGTGAGTATCACAGTAACTCTTTTCTGGCTTTAGCATTTTAGCTGTGCTTTTATTATTGAGCATATGTTTTATAGTGGTACATCATATATTTTATTAGCAAAGTTATATCACACACTCTTGGGTATTTTTGTATATTTACTTACTATTGTATTATTATCAAAACATAAGCTAAAGGTAGAAATGATCAATGTAGTCTTTCTAAAATAAAGTAAACCTTTATTACTAGTAAACCTTAATAGTCTAGAACACCAAGTAGGAGATAAGTGAATAAACAATTAATGACCTCTATCTTTTCAGCAGACTCATTTTGTGAGTCAAATAAATAGTACTTTTAAGGATTTTTGTTAATGGGAATCTGTAGATATATCATTTCTGTATCCCACTGTGCTGTGAATTGTGGCTTTAAAGTGCCTGTAGCTCAGGAGTTTTTCTTCTCTTGTCCCAAGGTTCATGTTTTATTCGGACTGATCAGCTCGACGGCGAAACTGACTGGAAGCTGAGAGTGGCGGTGAGCTGCACGCAGAGGCTGCCGGCTCTGGGGGTGAGTGTTGCTGCCGTTACTCCACCGTTTACTGTAGTGGCCACTTCTGCGCAGCAAGTACAGTTCTGTGTATACCAGCTATCTTAATTAATGCGTTGACAAGGGTTTAAAGTAATTTCTTCGTTACTAAGTTCATTGAAAATTATGCCCATGTCGTTTCTCTGGTGTCTTAGCACATAACCTTTTGGAGGTATAGTTTTAAATGTTCCTTTTGGCTTGACTCTTAGGTTTTCTTTCTTTTCTTTCTCTTTCCTTTCTGTTTCTATTTTTAAAACCCCCCTCATTTGAGTAACCTTTGACATGGAGAGCTCTTGGTGGGGTTAGATACGTCCATGTTTGGTAACTGAGTGACTCCCCGGAGGCTGTTGAGATACTGCTTCGGTAGAACGCCCGTGGGCTTGGCCCAGCCGTGGACACCAGCCTGCCCGCTTCGGCTTTGCCCGTTGAAGGTGGGGAGCCCTCGCTAGGGAGGGGAACTGAAGTGTCCCTGTGTGTCTCGGCAGAGTGAGAAGGGGAAAGACACCTCTGGACTTCTTGCTTGGCCTTTGCTGCCTGGGTAACAGGCAAGAGGTGGGACCAGAGGGCACAGTACTTACGGATTTCAGTGTTTTTAGTGATCTCTGAAACAGACCTCTCACGAGTGCTCAGAATCTCCTAAACTGCTATACATCTTTTTAAAATCAAAATCACGGTTGTGGTCATTTGTTGTTTGTTTTGTGTTATACGTTATGATTTATCTGAATGAGAGAAGCTTTATCTTACATGATTTGCTGATATTCACTGGAGAGTAAAGAAAGATGGAAGTGTCTTAAGAATGACCTTGGACCCAAGCAGTTGTTGGTTAAGGGAAGGGAAATTGAATCCTCTGGATTTGGTCACTTTCCTTAGATGGGTTGGATTTGATAGGGATAGCTACTGCACATAGCTTACAGTTAATTACTGTCAATAGCAGGAACCTTCCTTATTGTAAATATTGCACTTTTTGGAAACTAAATCTGTTTGACATGTATAAGACTTGGCAATATTTTGTTTCTTTAGGTATTTTCCATTGCCTATACTTTAGGTAGTGCCTAGGTTGAAATTCATTCCTTGCTTAGAGTTTGTTGGGTTTCTTGGATCTGTGGGTTCATGGTTTTCTTCTCTTTTCCATCCTCCTTTCTGCCCAGACCCCTCTCTCTGGGACACGAGCGACAAGTGTGTTAGACTTGGCGTTCCTGCAGGTGTCGAGCTTCTGCTGCTCTCTTCTCAGTCTGGTTCTCTTTCTGTGACTCAATTTTGACAGTTTCTGTTGCTCTGTCTTTTTTTTCTTTTAGCTTCACAGCTTTGGGGATTTTAGTTCCCTGACCAGGGATTGAACCTGGGTCCTCAGCAGTGAGAGCATGGAGTCCTAACCACTGGACCATCAGGGAATTCCCATTTTGCTCTGTCTTTAAATTCACTAAGTTTATCTTGTGCAGTGTCTAGTCTTCTGTTAAGACCACCCAGCGAATTTTTTTATTCCAAATATTGTATTTTTAATCTCTGGAACCAGGTTCCACCTGGTCACCCATTTTTGTTATAGTTTGAATACTTTTCTTTCCTAATATGTTCATAGTTTCATTTAAATCTTTCAGCAGTTTATAACACTTATTCTTCGTCTGTTAATGCCATTGTCTCTGTTATTTTGGGGTATGTTTCTTCTTAAAACAATGTTCTCCTTGTTACAGGTCACACTTTCCTGCTTCCTTGCACAGCTGGTAATTTTTAATTGGATGCTGGATATTGTAAATACTATATTTTTGTCTTCCTTCGAAACCTGTTGATCTTGATTTTCTTAGTTCAGTAACTTGTGGATAAACTCGATCTTTCCAAGACTTGTTCTTAAACTTTGTTGGGGTGGGCCTAGAGTCCCCTTATCACGGTGCTAATTTAATCCTACCACAAGTGCCTGCTCTTTGTGGGATAACCATGGACAGCCTCGGTTGTTTCGAGGTGCCTCTAACTCTGGCTGGTCAGACTCCATGTCTCCCCAGCTCTGTGTCATCCCTGAGGCTGGTCCGGAGAGAGCTCTCTGCTCACACTCTACCAGGCATCACTTCACCCCGACCAGGCGTGCGGTAGCTGTGGGCACACTCAGGGAGCGCCGCGTAGCTGTGGGCACACTCAGGGAGCGCCGCGTAGCTGTGGGGCACACTCGGGCAGCGCCGCGTAGCTGTGGGCGCAGTCGGGGAGCGCCGCGTAGCTGTGGGCGCAGTCGGGGAGCGCCTACGTAGCTGTGGGCACACTCGGGGAGCGCCGCGTAGCTGTGGGCACACTCGGGGAGCGCCGCGTAGCTGTGGGCGCAGTCGGGGAGCGCCGCGTAGCTGTGGGCACACTCGGGGAGCGCCGCGTAGCTGTGGGCACACTCGGGGAGCGCCGCGTAGCTGTGGGCACACTCGGGGAGCGCCGCGTAGCTGTGGGCGCAGTCGGGGAGCGCCGCGTAGCTGTGGGCGCAGTCGGGGAGCGCCGCGTAGCTGTGGGCGCAGTCGGGGAGCGCCGCGTAGCTGTGGGCGCACTCGGGGAGCGCCGCGTAGCTGTGGGCGCAGTCGGGGAGCGCCGCGTAGCTGTGGGCGCAGTCGGGGAGCGCCGCGTAGCTGTGGGCGCAGTCGGGGAGCGCCGCGTAGCTGTGGGCGCAGTCGGGGAGCGCCGCGTAGCTGTGGGCGCAGTCGGGGAGCGCCGCGTAGCTGTGGGCGCAGTCGGGGAGCGCCGCGTAGCTGTGGGCGCAGTCGGGGAGCGCCGCGTAGCTGTGGGCACACTCGGGGAGCGCCGCGTAGCTGTGGGGCACACTCGGGGAGCGCCGCGTAGCTGTGGGCGCAGTCGGGGAGCGCCGCGTAGCTGTGGGCGCAGTCGGGGAGCGCCGCGTAGCTGTGGGCGCAGTCGGGGAGCGCCGCGTAGCTGTGGGCGCATTCGGGGAGCGCCGCGTAGCTGTGGGCACATTCGGGGAGCGCCGCGTAGCTGTGGGCGCACTCGGGGAGCGCCGCGTAGCTGTGGGCGCAGTCGGGGAGCGCCGCGTAGCTGTGGGCGCAGTCGGGGAGCGCCGCGTAGCTGTGGGCGCAGTCGGGGAGCGCCGCGTAGCTGTGGGGCACACTCGGGGAGCGCCGCGTAGCTGTGGGCGCAGTCGGGGAGCGCCGCGTAGCTGTGGGCGCAGTCGGGGAGCGCCGCGTAGCTGTGGGGCACACTCGGGGAGCGCCGCGTAGCTGTGGGCGCAGTCGGGGAGCGCCGCGTAGCTGTGGGGCACACTCGGGGAGCGCCGCGTAGCTGTGGGCGCAGTCGGGGAGCGCCGCGTAGCTGTGGGCGCAGTCGGGGAGCGCCGCGTAGCTGTGGGGCACACTCGGGGAGCGCCGCGTAGCTGTGGGCGCAGTCGGGGAGCGCCGCGTAGCTGTGGGGCACACTCGGGGAGCGCCGCGTAGCTGTGGGCGCAGTCGGGGAGCGCCGCGTAGCTGTGGGCGCAGTCGGGGAGCGCCGCGTAGCTGTGGGCGCAGTCGGGGAGCGCCGCGTAGCTGTGGGCACACTCGGGGAGCGCCGCGTAGCTGTGGGCACACTCGGGGAGCGCCGCGTAGCTGTGAGCGCAGTCGGGGAGCGCCGCGTAGCTGTGGGCACACTCGGGGAGCGCCGCGTAGCTGTGGGCACACTCGGGGAGCGCCGCGTAGCTGTGGGCGCAGTCGGGGAGCGCCGCGTAGCTGTGGGCGCAGTCGGGGAGCGCCGCGTAGCTGTGGGGCACACTCGGGGAGCGCCGCGTAGCTGTGGGCGCAGTCGGGGAGCGCCGCGTAGCTGTGGGCGCAGTCGGGGAGCGCCGCGTAGCTGTGGGGCACACTCGGGGAGCGCCGCGTAGCTGTGGGCGCAGTCGGGGAGCGCCGCGTAGCTGTGGGGCACACTCGGGGAGCGCCGCGTAGCTGTGGGCGCAGTCGGGGAGCGCCGCGTAGCTGTGGGGCACACTCGGGGAGCGCCGCGTAGCTGTGGGCACACTCGGGGAGCGCCGCGTAGCTGTGGGGCACACTCGGGGAGCGCCGCGTAGCTGTGGGCGCAGTCGGGGAGCGCCGCGTAGCTGTGGGGCACACTCGGGCAGCGCCGCGTAGCTGTGGGCGCTGTCGGGGAGCGCCGCGTAGCTGTGGGCGCAGTCGGGGAGCGCCGCGTAGCTGTGGGCGCACTCGGGGAGCGCCGCGTAGCTGTGGGCGCAGTCGGGGAGCGCCGCGTAGCTGTGGGCACACTCGGGCAGCGCCGCGTAGCTGTGGGCGCACTCGGGGAGCACCGCGTAGCTGTGGGGCACACTCGGGGAGCGCCGCGTAGCTGTGGGCGCAGTCGGGGAGCGCCTACGTAGCTGTGGGCGCACTCGGGGAGCGCCGCGTAGCTGTGGGCGCTGTCGGGGAGCGCCGCGTAGCTGTGGGGCACACTCGGGGAGCGCCGCGTAGCTGTGGGCACACTCGGGCAGCGCCGCGTAGCTGTGGGCACACTCGGGCAGCGCCGCGTAGCTGTGGGGCACACTCGGGGAGCGCCGCGTAGCTGTGGGCACACTCGGGGAGCGCCGCGTAGCTGTGGGCACACTCGGGCAGCGCCGCGTAGCTGTGGGCACACTCGGGGAGCGCCGCGTAGCTGTGGGGCACACTGAGGGAGCACTGCAGGGCGCTGCCACTCCTTTCCTCTTCGTTCTCTTCCCGCTTCCCTGGGCTCCGCTCTGTCCCTGAGCAGAAAGGCTGCCTTCCTCTGCTCGGCTTCCCCCAGCCCCGCGATACGGAACCTCCCCTTATGCAGGAAGCCGGCCTCACCTGGGGCTCACATCTGTGTTCTCTTCTTCCAAGGGTCACGGTCTTGCGATTCTGCCAGAAGCACCGTGTCCTGTGTCTGAAAACGGCTGTCTCATGTGTTTTGTTCATTTTACGGTGTTTGTAGTGGGAGGGCAAGTCTCATACCAGTTACAGTGGCACAGCTTGTGGAAGCCCTTGATTAATTCTCAGTGAGAAATATGTGTCTTGTGCACTAACTGAGCTACATGATACTTCAAATTAAAATTAAAAGGTGGTCCATTGAGCATAAAATTTTAAAAAGACCAAAACAGTGGGTCTTTGTTACTGGAGGATTTGCTTATTTTAGGGACGTACGTGCTGGGAGGACGCGGCGCTCCCTGGGCCATGTTACCTTTGCCCTGGAGGGCACTTCACGCCACTGTCCTCTTACCTCACAGCTTCTTTCACATTTCGGGCTAACCATCCCGCTCCTCAGCACTCATTCTTTCAAAAAAAGAGAGTTCCTGATTATAATAGTAATATGTGCATTGAAAATAATATATAAATGATAAAGAAGATGAGAAGCGCTCTAATTTTCCTGCTTCGCAGTGGCTGCCGTTCACGTTCAGGCACAGGTCCTCCTGACGGTGCCTTTCCCTGGCCCTCCCCTCGCCATACACACACCTGCACACTTGGGTGAAGCTGTATGTACTTCTTTTCCTGTGAGGGTGTTTATTCAAAAGTATGTTTGGGTGTTATTCTTTCTATGTTAGAAAATGTGTATCTCTGTTAAGTACTCTATTAGCCGTGTGGTATTTGACAAATTATAACTTCGGTAACCAGCCTGATATTGGTGATTATGAAAGTTAATACTTTTGATGTTTTATAAACAGTAATAGAGATCAACAAATAGGCATATTTTAAGGATTTTGATTCTTTTGCCAGAATGCTCTCTAGAAGACTACAGTGACTTGTACATCTCCTGTAGGTTAACTAAAGTCAGTTGACCTGTCAGCCGTCTCCAATCTGATGACTGAGAAAATGGCATCCCCTTTAAATTTGCATTTAATCTTTTTGTGAGGTTGGAGATTTCTTATCTAAGAAAGTGTACTTCTCATATTTTTATTTTATAAGTTTCTGTTCATGTTGTCTGTCCATTTTCCTGTTATATGTTTTTAAAGAGGTCTTTATATATAGTTTGCTAATCATCTTTCATTCGTTTTAATCTCTTCTAAATATTTTCATTTATCGTTTCTGTTGTCCATATAAAAGTTTAGCATCCTTATATAAGGTGACCTAACAGTAATTTTAAAATAGTCTTTAAAATAGTTACTTATGTAATGTGATAGAAGTGCTAATTATTACTATGGTGAAGATCATATTACAATACATAAATGCATCAAACTGACTTGTACACCTTAAATTTACACAATGTTATATGTCAAGTATATTTCAATAAAAATACTTAAAAAAAAGTAGTTACCGCTTTTGGTTTTATGCTTAGACCATTTCCACTCCATGACTATGTTTTAAATGGTTACTTTAAAATCACTCCCGCTTTACACGTGAACTCTGCAGTCCAGCTAGCATTTGTTTGGAGTCGAGTTCTGCGTAGGAAATCAAACGTAAAACAACCTGCTGGCTGGTCGCAGCAGTACCGTTTGCTGCATAGCTCACTGTTTTAGCACAATTTTAAAATTGCCCTGGGAGGTTCCAGTTCTAAACTCTCGCCCTCGGTGCATGAGTGTGCAGGGTTCTCCAAACCTTTGCCAAGTAAGTACGTGTCGCAAACCTATTCCCCCAGCCTGTTTCCTGACTTTTCGCTTTAAAATACCTTTTGCCATATAAGTGTTTTAACTTTTGTTTAGGTAAATATTTATACGTTTTCCTTTTTGTTTGTGGATTTTGTGTTGTGCCAGAAGGCTGCTCTCCCACCAGTGTTCACTTACCCTCTTAACCACTGTCAGAGTTTGTCAGCGGGCAGCCTAAAAGTGAGAGGCTGGTCATTAGCACTTACTGTCTTGTAATTATTAAAATATTCCCTGCACACAGACCCATAGAGAAGAAAGTTCAGTCAAGTCACTAAATCTGTGCGGCTGAAAGATGGTTTCATGAGTGAGGTCAAGTAAGTTGCTTTTATTTCAGCCTGCAGCTGGGCCGGCATCTTCTCTGCACAGGCCCCCCTCTCTCTGCTCTGCCAGCCTCCCTCAGACTCCCAGTGTTTTCTGTTTGCTCTTCCTTTCTGCGCGGGGTGAGGTAAAGCTGTGCCGTCGCCTTGTCACTGAGGACACCAGCTTTCAGTTCTCATGCTACTTGCTGAAATGGCTGGTTTTTATCCTGAGACGCTCGTGAAGCCTGTTGACTTTCTGATGTGCTTTGAGCCCATCGCTGGGCTCCCGCTGCTCTTTCTCAGCCGCCTGTTTCCTCCTGTGTGTGCGTTCTTGTTTTTCTAGCATACGTCCTCAAGTCGTCTCTCCAGGACTGAAGGGGGAGGAAAGGTCATGGACCCCAAGTGACCGGAGGGCTTCTGTTTGCCATCAGACTTGGAGGCCACACCTCGGAGTCTGTCCCTCTGCATCTCACTTCCAGCAGTCACAGGTGCTCCAGGGCACCCTGGGAAGCAGTTGCACAGAATAATCCTTCGTAGCAGATTTAATTCGCTGAGAGTGTTAGAAAAGAAGTGCATTGTTAAGATACCATATTAGAATTTTTCTGAAAGAAAAGCCAAACAACGAGTATGTGGTATGTGGTGGCATTACCTGGATTCCAGGAGAGTGGGTCAGCTATGACAGAGGCTAAGTGTCGGGGAGGGACGTGCAGAGGACTGCTAGAAACGTCCACCCCTTGGTCGTGGTGGTGTCTTCGGTGTGTGCTTGTATTCAAATGCAGAAAATTGTACACTTTAAACATGCATAATTTATTGCTTGTAAACGATATCTTAAGAAAGTATTTAAAATTCCTCTATGATGTTATCTATATTTTTGAATATTCCCTTTGCTGTGATCACAGGAGGTACATTTTATTATATTCAATATTATAAGGATGTTTTCCTCATTTTTATTAGCAACAGATATGTATAAATTGCAAAATACTTAGAAAGTTAGAGTATGCAATTCATACAGTGCTACTTTTAAAATTTTATGGTTGATACACTTTGATAGAGAGTGTGTTAAGCATTTGGATGAAGTAACTGGAAAATGAAAACGTTTTAAGTTTTGATATCATCATAAAACCAAAAGGAAATATATTTTAGAAAAAAGGAAATTTAGCTGAATTTGTGATTCATCCATCTATTTATTTATTTATTTATAAAATTTATTTATTTATTTTTGGCTGCCTTGGGTCTTCGTTGCTGCACGCGGGCTTTCTCTAGTTGCAGCGAGCGGGGGCTACTCTTTGTCGTGGTGTGCGGTCTTCTCATTGCTCATTGCGGTGGCTTCTCTTATTGCGGAGCACGGGCTCTAGGCGCACAGCCTTCAGTAGTTGTGGCACGTGGGCTCAGTAGTTGTGGCTGAGGGCTCTAGAGCGCAGGCTAGAGCGCAGGCTCAGTAGTTGTGGCACACGGGCTTAGTTGCTCCGCGGCATGTGGGATCTTCCCGGACCAGGGCTCAAACCCGTGTCCCCTGCATTGGCCGGCGGATTCTTAACCACTGTGCCACTAGGGAAGCCCCATCCATCAATTTAAATTTGTAGCTTCATATAATTTGACATATTAGGTATAGACTTTTTTTCATAGGAAAGAAAGCTCTAATTTCATTATGGACATAGGCAAGACAATTTGGTTTTTCATCAAATAGCTTACGCTGTCCGTAACTGTCACTCATTTTGACTTTTCTGTCTCTAATGTGATGGGCCTGGGGAGTGTTTGGTGACATTCACTGTTTGTCGCATCATCAGTGGAGCATTGTGTCCATAGTGACACCAAGAATGAATAAACCTGCCGTCCTTAGAGCTCTTTTTAAAGAACTGAGGGCACCACCAAGAATAAGCTCTCTAATTCTGTTGTGTCCAGAGCACCTAATGTGATCAGAGAATTGAAATTTAGTTGGAGCGGTGCTGCAGGTCCAGCTTCTTGCTGTCGCGGACATGGAGACGTGTGGGAATGTGTTTCTGCTCTTGTGTGCAGGCAGATTTATTAACAACAATGAGGGCACAGTAATTTTCAATAAATCATGGCTCGCTGATTTATTTCAAAAGATCCATATAGCAGTAAACAATACCATTTACATTTAATTAGTTTTATTGAACGAAAGGCAATTTTATTGGTAATGAACCACATGTTATGATTAAGGATGTATTTTAATGACCTTTAAGTAATGCGAACAAATGTTGCCCTTGACCTAATAGCAGAGGCTTTCCTACATTATTGAAAACTTCAGAATGATTTTTAAATTATCATGAAAAGCCTCGAATGACATTCTCGTTATTGTGCCATTATTCAGTCATTTGTTGTCTAATGTACTAGATGAAATGCATTCCTCTAAATGTTCATGTGCACGTGGAAATATGGGGGTTGTTGCTAGGCGGTCCTTTATTTCCATGTATCAAAAGGTAGTCTGTTATAGGAGAACTTCATTTTTTGAAAATGACTGTGACGGTGTAGGACTTAAATGATGAGTGACCCTCCAGCTTGCCTCGTCCCAGGAGTCGGTTGGCTGTCTTTTCACAAGTCTAAAATTATTACGCAGTGCATTTCTTCTTGTGTAAAGTAGCCTGGCTTAATTACTTGAAAATACATTTTTATTAGTTAACACATAATCTGAGCTGCAGTAGCAGACCCACTGTGCTGAGCTGGCGTGTTCACCCTTCATCCAGTGCAGTGTCTCTGTTCTTCAGAACCTGGAAAACTAACCGGCACGTATTTTGCAGGCCCACCTGAAGGCATGTGAATGAGCTTCCCCGAGTTTAACGAGCTCTCAGAGAACTCTCCCGGCCGGATGGGAGTGAGCGGTCCCTCTGCCCCACTGGCGTTCTCAGCTGGCAGGCGCTGTCCTCAGCCTCGGGTCTGAGTGGCAGTTGCTGTGTAGGCAGTGGCCTCCCTTGCGGCCTGGAGTCACGGCTCCCCTGCTGCGTCTGGAACTCAGTAGTGGCCGTGGTGTGTGCTGCGGAGGGTCATTCTGAGAGAGGTGTTTGCAGGTTCAGTCATGAGCTCAGACCTTCCTAAGGCTTTGGAAGCACTGCTTTCCATGTGTTAAGTCCCTTGCTGCTCTGAGATCTAGGGTGATACATCCCAGATCCAGGGAGACGTTTCTTCTCCCTCACCTAACAGCCCGGAGGTGGGTGGTCCCAGGTGGGAGCGCAGCTCTGGCGTCCGCAGTCAGTGGCCTTCAGCCGCGTCCCGGTGTCTGCTGCCCTGCAGCCTGGCCAGCGGGAGCGGAGGGCCCGGGGACGGGCAGCGGCCTCGTCCCCTCCTCCTCCCTCCAGGGGAGCGGCGGGGGGAGGGCTGCCTGTGGCAGTGCTGAGGGGAGCCACGCGCCCGCTCAGGGTTGGAAGTGCGTCTTCGAAAGGCGATGGGAAGAGCGGTGGAGAGTGGTCTCTGTCACCGTTTCTTCATTTGTTTTCCGTCGAGTTTCTCCGATTTCTTCCCGCACTTCTCACTGGGTGCTGCGCGCTGAGGCTTCTCCGTTGGTTCTCCTGGAGGGTTTTACTGCCCTCTGAGCGGGGTGCTGCATTTAGGTCTGTTGTCACGACGATTACCATTTTTATTAGAATCAGTTATTTCCCACTTGTTCTTCCAGGAGCTTGAAGCAACATGAAAATGTGTATGTCCCTCACCTACGTTAGAGTAGGAAATAAATGGAATGTAAACTGCCAAATCATCCGTATGTCTTCTAGGAAGGAGAGAAGCCGTATCAGTTGCAGAGTGTTGCCTGTTCTCTGTGGAAGGGTGTTTTCTTGAAGGGATGGAGCTTTCCAGACAGCCCATCAGGCAGGGCTCCCCTGGCAGAGGAGCTCTCACGGGGAGGGGCCCACAGCCAGCTGCCCCCTCCCGAGAGTCAGTGGGCGGCCGGGAAGGCAGGACCCGTGTCAGCCGAACCCCGAGCCTCTGTGAACGCGGAGCGGCAGGGGCAGAGGGCACAAGCACAGATCTCGAGGTCGCTGTGCGGAACCTGAGAGGACGTTACAGTGCAGACAGAGGCTGTGAGAAAAGATCAAGAGGAGAGTAAGACCTCTCGTCGGCTGGGCACGTGGTGGCGGAGGTCCGTCGAGCCTGAGGGCAGGAGCGTGGCTCAACAGGGGAAGCAGAGTGGCGGTTCCGCGCCTGGCTTTGTCGTCCTCCTCTCTGCGTGTTGTTAACTGCCCCGAGGTAAAACTGGCAGACAAGAAACTGCCCAGAATTACACTGTGCGCTTCGCTACACCAGTGAAACCGTCACCACGGGCAAGACAGGGGAACCCCTGTCACTGCCAGCCTGTCATCCTTTGTGTGCGTGTGGTCAGCTGGGGTTCCTCTTTTCGATAGCAGTGCTTTCCGACTTTTCCACTCTCCTGTAATTTCTGATCCGCCCGCCTTTCTCTCATCAGATGATCTTACCTTGCGGAGAAAAAGCATTATATCAAATGGAAATCCCCTCCATTTCCCACCCTCCCGGCACCTCACCCCGCTACCTGCTGGTACAGCGAAGCGCTGTCCCCTCTCCTGTCTGAAGGGAAGTCTTCCGCCGCCTTCGCCTCACCCTGCTTTCTCGAGACCTCCATCTGCCGGTTACTCCCTGCCTTGCCTTCTCCTAGCCTCCCCCTCTGCCAGCCCCTTTCTCTTAGCCCTCAGGCCTTCAGCCAACTCTAGTGTCTCAGGTGTCCCTTCCTCAGTTTTAGGTTACTTGAATATATTTAGAAATCTGTCTTGCTTTGTTCATTGGCTTTTCAGCTATTCTACCTCTTTGCATATTTTTACTAGTTGCTAGAGATGGCAATATGCATTTAACTAAAAGTGTATCGTGAAAACTTAACGTTGTATCACTTCACATTTAATTAAGAACCTTGTAATTGAATAGATCCATTTACCCCACTCATTTTTGATGCTAAAGCACATTGCACATTTTTTGTGTGCATGTATGTTTGTATGCATTTATATACTTTTTTAATATGCAGTGTATCTACATATATCTTAAACTGTTCTGTTTTATCTGTATCTTAAAGAAATAAAGTGAAAAGACAGGATTTTTGTTTTTCTTTTGATATTAACCATGTTTGTTCCTTACCATTCCTTCCTAAAGATCTGAGTTTCTACTGGATATCATTTCCCTTCAACCTAAAGAACTTCTGTTAGCATTTCTTGTAGTGTATGTCTGCTAGCAGTGAATTCTCATTTTCATTTATCCAAAAGTATCTTAGTTTCACCTGTTTTTGTGAAGGATATTTTTGCTGAATATTGAATTCAGAGTCGACCAGTTTTTTCTCCCCACAGCACTTTAAATATTTTGTTCCATTGTGTTCTGCTTTCATTATTTGTGATGAGAAATCAGTGTTATTTTGCTAGTTTTTGCCTGCATGTAATGTGTCATTTTTCTCTAGGTATTTTTGAGATTTTTCTCTATCTTTGGTCTCTTATTTAGCTGTGACTTTGATTGTTTTAAATTTTACTCATCTGTCTAGGGGTTTGCTGGGCTTCCTGAATCTGCACATTTATGGCTGTCAGCCAGTTTGGCATATTTTCAGTCATTGTTTCTTCAAATACCTTTTCTTCCTCATTCTCTCTATGTGCTGCTTCCAGGAACCCAACTGCAAACAAACTCCTGCTGTTCTCTCAGGGACACTGCGGCCATACTCATTTTCAAGATCTCTCTCCTCTGTGTTCTTCAGATTCATCATCTCTTGACCTGTCTTCAAGTTCACAGACTCTGTTCTCCAGTCTGCTGTTAAGCCATCTAGTGAACTTATTTCAGATGTATTTTTTTCAATTCTAGAATTTCCAGTTGGTTCTTTTTTTGTATACGTGTTTTCTTTTTCTCTGCTGTGGTTTCCTATTTGTTTATTGTTTAGGAGAATGCTTTCCTTTAAAAATTTGAGATGTTCTAGTAACTGCTTTGAAATTCTCATTTCTTTTTTTTTTTTTTTTTAATTTAATTTTATTTTATTTGTTTATTATTTTTGGCTGCATTGGGTCTTCGTTGCTATACGCAGGCTTTCTCTAGCTGTGGTGAGCGGGGGCTACTCCCCATTGTGGTGCGTGGGCTTCTCATTGCGGTGGCCTCTCCCGTTGCGGAGCACGGGCTGTAGGCGCGCGGGCTTCAGCAGTTGCGGCGCGCGGGCTCAGTAGTTGTGGCTCACGGGCTCTAGAGCGCAGGCTCAGCAGCTGTGGCACACGGGCTTAGTTGCTCCGTGGCATGTGGGATCTTCATGGACCAGGGCTTGAACCCGTGTTCCCCGCATTGGCAGGCAGATTCTTAACCACTGCGCCACCAGTGAAGTCCCTGAAATTCTCATTTCTTAATTCTGATGTCTAGTCATCTCAGAATGTCTTCTTTGATTGGATTCTACTTGAATGTGGACCCTGTGTTCTCATTTCCTCCTGTGTCTGGACATTTTGGTTGTATCTTCAACATTATTGATGCATTGTAGAGACTCTGGATTCTGTGATGTTCTTCTGCAGAGCACAGGGGTTTTTGTTTGGTTTTGTTTTGACTGGTGGTTGACTGACTGAAGTCAGACTCCCAGCTCCATCTTCCCTTCTGTGGAGAGCCGCGGAGGTCTTTCTTCCTTTCTTCTGGCCGAGCCGGACTGCCTGAAACCCGCCTGCACGAGCGGCTAGGGCTCAGCGCCAGAGCGCACACAGCACTGCAGCCCCCGGAGGCCTCCCGTTCCTCTCGCGCTTCAGCGTCTGTGGTCTGACCTTTGTTGAATCTTCATGTCTGGAAGTCTGTGTTTTCTAAGTGTTAGCAGCCATGAGGCAAAACCAAAACAAAACAGGAAACAGAAACGAAACCTATAAAACTGGCAAACTGTCTGTGGTGCGGGATCCTCCAGACCCCCCCAGTTTTGATGATTCTCTCGGAGGACGCCCAGGGCTCAGCGTGTTGTCCTCCTCGTGGCCATGGGTGGTTACAGTGGAGGACTCAGTGCAGTCAGCGCAGAGAACAGGCACAGGGCGACATCGCAGGAAAGCGGGCAGGAGCTTCCAGACTCCCCTCCCAGGGGACTCACACAGGACACGCTGAAGTCCCCAACATAATGTGGGAACACGTGGGAAGTAGTTGCTACCAGGGAAGCTCATTAGAGACTCACAGGGCCTTTACTGGGGGCTGGGCCTGGAGGTACCCTCTGCCTGGCACGTACCGCATGCCAGACGCACCCCCCATATCCCCCGCCCCCCGCAAGAAGGAAAGCGGGTGTTCGGCATGAGCCACGTTGCTTGAATAAGTGGTTTAGGCACACTCTCTTATCTGGGAAGGGTGGCAGCTCTCCTGGGATCCATATTCCCAGACCCCAGCCAAGGGCCAGCCTTGCAAGCGGGGCTTTCTCGGGCCTGCTGTGTTAAACTTTCTGCACAGCCCGCTCGCTTGGCCGGGGCGTATTTGCAGCAAAAGTATACGCAGCACTGTTATCCTTAGACCCGGCCCAGGGGGGTGAGACCAGCCCGCACTCTTGGTGTTGGTGAGCCCTCTGGGAGGGTTGAAGCAGTGCCCGCGCACCGTCAGCGAGGAGCCCGAGCTGTCAGGTGTGCCCAGCGGCCCCTTCGGATTTCAGGCGCCAGCCGCTGGCGGAAGCTCGCAGGGCAGTGCGGGTTTCCTCAGCAGGAGGGGAGCCTGCGGGCGCTTGTGGGAGGCTCGGGTGACCTTGTCCTCCTCTCTGCTGCTCCCCAGGGTCAGGGCTTTGCTCCTTCTGTCACCACAGGATCCTCGCGCACCAGGCGGCAGTCCTAACTCTGTCTCTTCAGGCATCCCCTCCTCCCCAGGCCTTTCAGCTGCAAGGGTTTTAGGTAAGAAACACAGAGTATTTTTTGCAGGAAAATATTTTCCTATAACTTAACCGGGAAGACACACCATGTTCAGGATTTGGTCAAGAGGAACGCTGAATCCTCAGACTTTTTCAGATGGCTCTCCACAGCTCCCACCCCTTCCATCCGGAGCATTAATCTTGGGCGTGGCCCAGGACAGGTCACCCCCTCGCTGGGACAGCGCTCTTAGTAATCAGACCGCAGCGTTAGGCATGAGTCTCGGGAGGTGGGGCAGGCTCGCGGGCAGCGCACGGCCCGCGGGGCAGCCCCGGTGCCGTGTGTCTTATAAGCGTCGCCGGCTGCTTCTGACACAACCTGCCAGGGGGCAGCGGTTGTCCATTGGAGGCGGGAGAGTCCACACACCTCTGTTGGCCTTAAAAACTGTTCCTTTGAGTTCTCTTCCATCCTCATCCGTAGCGTTGGCAACAAAACATAAGAAAACCATCACTTTTGGTAAATAAGATAGGAGAAGTATTAATTGGTAAGTGGAAAATTTCCAAGTCATTTTGTTTCATTATTATGTAATTAATTCAGATATTATATTCTCTTTTCCAGGACCTTTTTTCTATCAATGCTTATGTTTATGCTCAGAAGCCACAACTGGATATTCATAGTTTTGAAGGCACATTTACCAGGGTAAGTTAAGTCTTTTGTTAAACACAAATATATTCATTGTGTAAGTTGAAAGTAGCAAACCGTTATTTTGAAAGAGTAATTAAATGAAGAATCAATTCAAACAAGTTCTGAACTAAAAAGTGAAGACCCAGAGAATGTTTCAAGTTCTTAAATTTTCCTATAGCAAATATTTCTTTGGGATACATTCAGTACAGTTTTTCTATGTTTAGCATATTTACTCTTTTTAAAAAATAATTAATTAATTTATTTATTTATTTATTTTTGGCTGAGTTGGGTCTTCCTTGCTGCGCGCAGGCTTTCTCTAGTTGCAGTGAGTGGGGACTCCTCTTTGTTGCCGTGCGGTGGCTTCTCTTGTTTCAGAGCGTGAGCTCTAGGTGCGTGGGCTTCAGTAGTTGTGTCACGCGGGCTCAGTAGTTGTGGCTCATGGGCTCTAGAGCACAGGCTCAGTAGCTGTGGTGCACGGGCTTAGTTGCTCTGTGGCATGTGGGATCTTCCCGGACAAGGGACCTGCACAAGGGACAAGGGACCTAACCCGTGTCCCCTGCACTGGCAGGTGGATTCTTAACCACTGCGCCACCAGGGAAGTCCCAGCGTATTTACTCTTGATAAGATCCTTCTCCCTTAAAATATTATGAGTCAGTAAAATGAAGTAATTCAGCTATTTCAGTTTTGATTTTGGATAATAGTTAATACATTATGATATCCACATCATTTCTTGATTTTTATTAACTGGTTGGATGGATATCTGTATGTGCACGTCCATTTCCTTACGTACATATGTGTGTTTCGTGCTACATTCTCTTCATTATTATGGCGTTTTGGTATAGCTTGAAGTCCCCTCAATATTGATTATTTAATAGGATTTGGAGGATTTGGTAACTTTTGATTTTAACAGTTTCTACTGGTATTATAAATGATTTATAATACTTAAGGGATTTTAATATATAATTGTAGCTTATTTTTAATTGCTGCAGTTATTTTTAAAGGATCTCTGGTAGTACAGTCAGCTTTGTTTTACTCTTGGTCACATCCAAGGATTGGTGAGCAATTGTCACCATTTGAGAAAGCATTTACTAAGGACATATTGTGTGCCAGATAATGTGCAAACTATGGGAATGCAAAAATGAGGAGATGGACATTACTCTGTAACTTTATTTCCACAAGCGCTGCAGTAAAAGTACGTGCACAAGATGTTCATGGCAACAGAAAGAAGGAAGATGTCCTGGTGATAAGTACCTTGTAATGAGTGCTGAAAAACTAAGATCTTTTTCTGTTTTTGCAAAAATACTTATGATAAAAGCATGCATATGAGAGAAAAAGTCTTACAAAAAGGGCACCCTTAGTTCAATAAATTGAGTTATTAACCGCTATTAATACTTTGGGATATTATTTGCTTTCTTCCTTTCTGTTTCGCAGATTTATATTGCTTATCATTTGCTAAAAGTTGGAAACGTTTGCTCGACAGAGTGTCAGAGAAGTGAGAGCAGGCAGGAGGCATGGATGAAAACACCAAGACCACAAAGTGCAGTTCGCATAGGGACTGAGTGTGTGTGACTGAGTGTGATTGTGTGTGTGTGACTGTGTGACTGAGTGTGTGTGACTAGCACGCTGGTGCAGGGGGAGGGAGGACTGGCAAGGAGAGCCAGGCTCAGTCCCGAAGGTCTTGTCTAAAGAAGGAAGAAGCCATATAAGGATTTTCAGCTTAGATGAGAAAGTATGATATTGGTGTTTGGAAAGGATTCCCCTAGATACTTGGTTCCCATAGGATACTGGCAGTCACCTGGATTTGTTCCTGTCCTCACAGCCTCCCCAGGGTGTACAGGCCAACTGTGAGAGCAGATAGGATCACCTGTCGCTAATACATGCAGCGGAAATGTGAGAGAACATGCTGCAAACTTCAGTTTACTGTGAGTGGGGGAGATACCCAAAATGGCACAGGCAGCATCAGAGCCAGAATGGTACAGAAGAAAGGGCTTTGTGCCAGGATCCTGACTTTGTCAAGGCTTTTTAGTTAATCTAAGATACATCCACTTTGTATGAATTATTGCAAGTTCTTACCAAGTGTATAATTCGTTGCCTTCATTTGATGTTCCTAACAAGGTTTTGTTTCACTCGTTTTAAATATATCAAACTTTAGTTTTAGATTTTTTCAGATAGAAAAATCTTTCTGTGTGCATTTTTCAAAAAGGAGGAAAAGAAAAAACCATGCTAAGTAATTAGTTTTGTAACTGGAATTTTTAATTACCGAAATAACAATTGGACATTTTAAAAAGTGTTATCTGCTTATATTCCTTTTTTATAGTATAATGTACAAAGGAGAAAATATGTTTCTTCTGATTCAGCCTGTATGATTAAATAAGAATCAGAGCAAATTAATTCAGGTGTCCTGTGGCAATTGACGTATTGTGTATTTTATTGCCGGTGCAGAGTTTTAATACAGATATGCATATTGTGATTAATATCTGTTTCTACTTCCCTTAAAACAATGTCAGGGTTACCTAAATTACGTACTACATGACATTTTGTGTTGTATAAATTATTCATGTTATTATTATTGATATCATTAATTTTGCTTATTGTTCAAGATGTAGCTATTCTCTCTGAAGTTTGGAGTTTAAAACTGTAGCCAGTTTTGAAATATTAACAGCATTCGTGGTCCTTTAACATCACATTCCCGTTTAATCTTTTTTATGATGCATTTTCTACTGTAATTTCCTTTGTAAACCATAGCACACTTATCATTGTTCATGTCTTTTCCAATCAAAATACTCTGCTTTTAAAAAGTGTATCTCTATTGTTTGTTAAATAGGGTGAACTATTGAGAAAACAGCTTGAAATTGTAACATTTTGCATTCTGCCCCTCTCAAGGCAGATTTTATCTTTTCAAACGATATAACATTAAGGAGAAGGAAACCCATAGAGAAAGTTATTTAGAGATAATTTCTTTCCCATCTTCCCAATCTTTCCTCTGTACTATGTGAGATTGGTAAAGAACTATCTTTTACAGTAATTTTCTCAATATTAGAAAAATGTTTTATGTTTAAAGTCCATCATTGTTGTTAAAGAATTGAAAGGAAACTACATAGATACTGTGTATTCTTCAACACCTAATTGTGTTAGAAATTGACAAAAGCATTCACATGATTAAATAGTGCTAGAAAAGTAATGGGAGAACCAACTTAAATTTCTGAAACTAAATTGTATAGCACCTTTTATTTGCAGTTCAGAAAGCCTTATAAAAATTTTGTATTTTTTAATGTCCTTATTTCTCTTGGAGTTTGACCCAGTGGGAAAATACTATACTAAAAGATATGCATGCAATAATAATTTATAAATTTCCATATCAAGGGAGCCGTAGGAAGAGTTTTAAACTAATAAAATTGTAGTCATTGTGCTTTTATGGTCAACTGGTGATGGGCAGCTGCGGGCAGGTGGCCTAAGGAGTTCTTCAGAGAGACAGGGCGGCTGGAGTGACAGCAGACTGCCGCCTGCACGCGTAGCCCCACGTGAGGGTGTTAGGGACTCGACAGAGAGAGAGTGTCGTGTCTGTCGGGCCCCAGATTTATTCTCTTGCTGGACCCATATGAGTGCCTGTTCTGTGCTAGGTGCTCCGAAGGGCAAGGTCAATGCCACAGGCAGATAGCTCGCAGTCTGGAGGGAAGCTAAGCGTGGAAATGGCTATGAGGCAGTGAAAATAATTCAGAATTCACATTAGAGAATAGTTTTATCTGTTTTCTACCTTAAATGATAAATGTGTGAATCAGCAGTCGACAGGGTATATCCCAGTTATGTACTTAGTTTGCTAGGCCACGGCTGAAACGCCTACATTAGCACAGAATTACAGGATATGCCATGTGGACCGCGTTTAGGAGACAGGCCTGAGGATATTTCAATTCTTGTCTCTCCAACAGTGTTTATCAGTGTTAGGTTCTAAGGCCATCTCTGTGAATGAATCAGAAATTGATCATTTCAGTTCAGTCATAAATTGAAGTACAAAATAGCTAATACGTAGAGGCCACCTACTTCTCTCTTTTAAGAGTTGATACTTTGTTCTATAAAACCATTAAAGTCAAAGGGAAAACTCAGTATTCCTGGATTATGTATTTCTGTGTTAGGCAGCTTTTATCTCTTTACCTTGAACGGCTGCCCTGGTTGTAAGCACAGCGTGGTTCCCTGCCGGACAGGTTTCTGTGGAAGAAACAGGGAGGGTGCTGGAGCGCACGCGGCCAAGGACTTGGACAAGCTCATGTGCTGTGAAGGCTGTAATGATGGGTGTGAGCCACTGGGCGAGAGCTTGATTTGATTCCTGATATATTTGGAGATTTGTAAATATATTATCACCATTAGTATAAAACTATATAAAAATAAAATGGTTAAAGGTATTTAAAAATTTTATAACCTTACCATCCTAATATAAATAGTCATATTATCCTTTTGACTCTTCCTCTTCAAATTGTTTCCCATGTATGTACATATTGGAATAATATAAGCCTCATTTTTTTCCCCCGCTTAAGATATATATTTCCTTAGTATTTTGTATATTGATGCAGCCATATAATTATCAATAGATATTTTTAAGCTAAAACTACTAAATGCAGCAAGTGTAACATATTTTACTTGGCAAATTGTAACTCTTAAGGGACTTTGAAATGAAGGCAAAAGTGTGTGTGTGTCTGCAGAAACAGAGAATGGCCGTGTGCTGGCTTCAGAGCATGGAGTAGACAAACCCCTTTAATCAAGGGAGCTCCTGCATTTCAAGACCCAGTTTAAGTACCATCATTTGGAAGGCTTCCTTGGATTCCCTTTTCTTTGATATCATTGCACTTCTGCCTGCCTTCATATTTGCCCGCGGGTCTCTATTTTGTCATCGTTGTGTGCTCGTTTAGCTCTCACACGAAACCAGAAACTACTTAGGTGAATGGCTGTCTTACTTCTTCTCATGGCTCCAGTTTCTAATACAGGGCTTGGTGTATACTCAGATACCAAATACACATCTGAATGAATTGAAGAACTCTCCTATTTGCAGATGATACAACTAAGGCACAGTTAAAAGAAACACCAGTTTATAATCCTAAAGTGAATTGTTTCTTGAGGAATAGCACCCCACCTGTGTGGACAAGTAGGGTTGCTTAGCTATGTTTTAGCTATTGTGAATAATGCTGCTGTGAATATGGGAATACAGATATATCTTTGAGACCCTCCTTTTAGTTCTTTCAAGTATATACGCAGAAGTGGAATTTCTGGATCATATGATAATTCTATTTTCAATTTTTGCGGAACTGCCAAAAGCAGTTCCATAGCAGTTATACTATTTTACATTCTCACCAGCAGTGAACAGAGGGTCCAGTTTCTCCACATCCTCACCAGAACTTGTCGTTTTCTGATTTTCTGATAGTAGCCATGTTACTGGGTTTGAGAAGTTACCTCATTTTGGTTTTGATTTGCACTTTACTAGTGATTAGCAATGTGGAGCATCTTTTCATGTTCTTTTTGGCCATTTGTATACCTTCTTTGGAGAAATGTCTATTCAAGTCCTTTGCCCATTTTCAAATTGGGTTGTTTGGGTTTTTTGTTGAGTTTTAGGAGTTCTTTATATATCCTGGATATTAATTCCTTCTCGGGGACTTGATTTGTACGTATTTTCTTCCATGCTGTGAGTTGCCTTTTACTCTGTTGATAGTGCCTTTGAAGCACAAAATTTGTTGATCTTCATGAAGTCCAGTTTGTTTATTTTTTCCTTTGTAACGTGTGACTTTGCTGTCATATCCAAAAAATCATTGCAAAACCTAATATCATGAAGCTTTTGTCCTATGTTTTCTTCTAAGTGTTTTATTATTGTAAGTCTTGCATTTAGATCTTTGATCCCTTTTGAGTTATTTTTGTATATATTGTTAGGGAAGGGTACTGTCATCCTTTGCATATGGATATCCAGTTCTGTCAGCATCATTTGTTGATAAGATTGTCCTTTCCCCATTGGGTGGTCTTGGCACCCTTGTCAAAACATTTAACCTTACATGCAAGGGTTTTTTCCTGGGCTCTCCACTTTATTCCATTGGTCTATATGTCTGTCTTTAGGCAGCACTATACTGTTTTGATTACTGTAACTTTGTATTACATTTTCAAATCAGGAAGTATGAGCCCTCCAGTTTAGTTTTTCTTTTTCGAGATTGTTTTGAATATTTCAGGTCCCTTGATATTCCATATGAATCTTAGGATGGATTTTTCTATTCCTGAAAAAAATGTCATTGGGATTTTGATAAGGGATTGCGTTTAATCAGTAAGTCACTTTGGGTAATACTGACATATTAACAATATTCAGTCTTCCAATCCATGAACATGGGATGCGTTTCCATTTATTTATGTCTTTTCTACTTTCTTTTGGAAATATTTTGTAGTTTTCATTGTACAAATCTTTCACTTCCTTGGTTAAATTAATTCCTAAATATTTTATTGTTTTTGGTGCTATTATAAGTGGAATTGTTTTTGTAATTTCTTTTTCAGATCGTTCATTGCTCATATATAGAAACACAACTGATTTTTGCATGATGAGTTTGTATTTCTGCTACTTTGCTGAATTCATTTATTAGATCCAACCATTTTTTTGTGAACTCTTTAGGATTTTCTACTATATACAATCATAACATCTGCAAACAGAGATAATTTTACATCTTCCTTTCCAAATTGTGCCTCTTATTTCTCTTTCCTGTACAACTGCTCTGGCTAGAACTTCCAGTATTACATAGTATGTTGAATAGTTGTGGTGAAAGCAGATATTCTGATCTTAGAAGAAAAGGTTTTAGTATTTCACGATTTGGTATCATGTACACAGTGGGTTTTTCATATATGGCTTTTATTATATGGAGGTAGTTCCCTTCTATTCCTAGTGTGTTGAATGTTTTTTATTATAAAAGGGTGTTGAATTTTGACAAATGCGTTTTCTGCATCAATTGAGATGATTGTGTGGGGTTTTTTTCTTCATTCTGTTAATGTGATGTATTTTGTTGATTGAGATATATGTTGAACCATCATTGCATTTCAGGAATAAATCTCACTTGGTCACTGAGTTTAATCCTTGTAATATGCTGCTGAATTTGTTTCTTTGGTATTTTGTACAGGATTTTTGCATCATTGTTCATAGAAGATATTGTTCTGTAGTTTACTTTTCTAGTAGTCTCTTAGTCTGGCTTTGATATGAGGGTTGTGCTGGCCTCACAGAGTGAGTTAGGAAGTGTCCTTCCTCTTCAATTTTTTGGAATAGTTTGAGAAAGATTAATATTAATTCTTTAAATTTTTGGTAGATTTCACCAGTGAAGTCATCAGATCTAGGGCTTTTCTTTGTCAGGAGGTTTTTGAGTATTAATTTAATCTCTACGAGGTATAGGTCTGTTTAGTTTTTCTATTTCTCCATGATTAGTCTTGGTAGATTTTGTGTTTTTAGGAATTTGTCCATGTCACCTAGGTTATCCTGTTTGTTGGCATATGGTTGTTCATAATACTCTCTTATAATCCTTTTTGTTTTTTTAGAATCATAATAATATCCCTACTTTCATTTCTGATTTTAGTAATTTGAGTCTTCCTTTTTTTCTTAGCCCATCTAGCCAAAGGTTTTTCAATTTTGTTGATCTTTTTGAAGAAGTAACTTTCATATTTATTAATTTTTCCTGTTCTTTATTTTGTTTATCTCTGCTCTGTTCTTTATTTTTACCTTCCTTCTGCTAACTTTGGGTTTAGTTTGTTCTTCTTTTTCTAGTTCCTTAAGTTCTAAAGTTAGGTTGTTGATTTGAGATCTTTCCTGTTTTGGAATTTAAACAATTATAATTTGTTATAAATTATATAACTATATAAGCTATAAATTTCCCCCTTAGCACCACTTATGCTGCATCCCATGGGTTTTTATAAATTATATTTTCCTTGTCATTTGCCTCTAAGTATTTTCTAATTTCCCTTTTCATTTTAATTCATTGTTTTTTTTTAACGTCTTTATTGGAGTATAATTGCTTTACAATGATGTGTTAGTTTCTGCTGTATAACAAAGTGAATCAGCTATACATATACATATATCCCCATATCTCCTCCCTCTTGCGTCTCCCTCCCACCCTCCCTATCCCGCCCCTCTAGGTGGTCACAAAGCACCGAGCTGATCTCCCTGTGCTATGTGGCTGTTTCCCACTAGCTATCTGTTTTACATTTGGTAGTATATATAAGTCTATGCCACTCTCTCACTTCGTCCCAGCTTACCCTTCCCCCTCCCTAATTCATTGTTTTTTAAAAAGAATGTTGTTTGATTTCCACAATTTTGTGAATTTTCTGTTATTAATTTCTAACTACATCTTGTCATGGTTGGAGTAGATATAGATACTTTGTATGATATCTATTTTTAAAAATCTGTTGAGACTTAATTTGTGGCCTAACATAAGGTGTATCTTAGAAAATGCCCCATATGCACTTGAGAACAATGTGTATGCTGTTGTTGTGTGGAGTGTTCTATATATGTCTGTTAGATCTAGTTGGCTTATTGTGTTAAGTTCTCTATTTCCTTACTTCAGTCTGGTTGTTCTACCTGTAACTGTGAGTGGGATATTAAAGTCTTCAACTATTTCTCCCTTCAATTCTATCAGTTGTTGCTTCATATATTGTCTTTCCTTAGGAGCATAATAGTGTATAATTATATATTTTTGCCTTATTGAACATTTAATTAATGCATAATGTCTCTTGTGATCCTTTCTGATTTAACATCTGTTTTTTCTGACATTAGTATAGCCACCCCTGCTCTCTTTTGCTCACTATTTGCAGGGAATATCTTTTCCCATACTTTAACTTTCAACTTCTTTGTGTCTTTGGTTCTAAAGTGAGTCTCTTGTAGATAGCATATAGTTGGATCATTTGTTTTTACCCATCCTGCCAATATCTGTCTTGTGATTGGTGAGTTTAATCCATTTACATTTGAAGTAATTAGTGATAGCAATTTACTTCTGTCATTGTACTATTTGTTTTCTATATGGCCTATAGTTTTATTGTCTCTCATTTCCTGCATTACTGTCTTATATTGTGTTTCACTGATTTTGTTTTTTTATAGTGAAATGTTTACATTTCTTTCTCATTTCCTTTTGAGTATATTCTGTAGCTGTTTTCTTTTTGGTTACCATGGGGATTACATTTAACACCCTGAAGTTATAACACTCTAAGTTGAATTTACACCAACTTAAGTTCAATAACATATTAAAACTCTGCTCCTTTACAGCTCTTTCCTCACCTCTTTCAGTTGTAGTTGTCACAAAATTATATCTTTATATATTGTGTCCTAAAAATATAAACTAATAATTTTTTAAATGCATGAGTGTCTTAAATTATGTAGAAATAAGATTTGGAGTTACAAACCAAAGTTACAATAATACTAGCTTTTAGAATAATCACTTGCTTTTTTTCTCTAAATATATTAGTCTCTTAAATCATGTAGAGAAGAAAGAGTACAGTTACAAACCATTGTTACAATAATATGTACTTTTATAATTATTCATCTTCATCGAGATCTTTAATTCTCCATGTGGTTTTGAAGACTGTCTAGTGTCCTTTTATTTCAGTCTTCAGGACTCCCTTGAGCAGCACTTCTTGCAGGGAAGGTCCAGTGGTCACCAGCTCCCCTCAGCTTCTCCCCCACTCCCCAATTTGGCTAAGCATGCATTTTTAAAAACATTTTTATTAGAGTATAGTTGATTTACAGTGTTCCTCAGCTTTTGTTTATCTGGGAATGTCTTGATTTCTCCCTCACTTTTGAAGGACAGTTTTGCTGGATATAGGATTCTTGGTTGGCAGTTCTTTTTCTTTTAGCACTTTGTGTATACCAGTGCACTGCCTTCTGGCCTTGATAGTTTCTGATGAGAAATCTGCTAATCATTTTATTGAGGATCGCTTGTATGTGATGATTCACTTCTTTCTTGCTATTTAAGATTCTCTCTTTGTCCTTGTCTTTTGAAAGTTTGATTATAATGTGTCTTGGTGTGGGTCTCTTTCAGTTCTTACATGGATTTGATTGAGCTTCTTGAATACTTACATTCATGTCTTTCATTGGGGGATTTCAGCCATTATTTCCTCAAATAGTCTCTCTGCCCCTTTATCTCTCTCTTCTTCTTCTGGGATTTCCACAATGAGGATACTGGTTCACTTTTTTGTGTCCTGTGGATCCCTTAGGCCCTTTCAACTTTCTTCAATCTTTCTTCTTTCTCTTTCTCAGCCTCAGTAACTTCCACTGTCCTACCTTCAAGTTCACTAATTCTTTCTTCTGTCTGCTCAAAACTGCCTTGAATCCCTTTAGTGAATTTTTCATTTTGCTCATCGTACTTTTCAGCTCTTGAATTTCCTTTGGTTTCTGTTTGGGCTTTCTATTTCTTTAGTCACATTTCTGCTTTGTTCATACATTGTTTTCTTGACTCCACATCTTTCTGTCTTTGAACATCTTTAATATTTTTCTTTTAAAATCTTTGTCTAGTATATCTGCCATCAGGTCTTTTTCAGGGATAGTTTCTGTTGATTTATATTTTTCCTTTGAATGGACCATACTTTTCTATTGGTTTTTATGCATTGTTATTTTTTTGTTGAACACAGTACATTTGAATATAATAATGTGGTAATTCCAGAAGTCAAAACCAGGGTTCGTTAGGTTTTTGTCATTGCTTTTGTTTACTGTTTTTTTGATTGTGGTAGGCTCTCTCTCTGCTGAGGATCAGCCTGAGGTATAAACTTAATGTTTTCTCATGTCTTTTCTGAGCCTTTCCTTGGTCACGTGCCATCATTTTCTGTTTCTTCGTGTACGTGCAGTTGTTTTTGAATGTCCTAGCCTTTAATATCTGTCTTCCAAAAGGGGAGAAAGAGGAAAACAAAGGGGGATAAACGGGGCACTCGCCCTTGAAATCCACTTGGTTGGGGAGGGGTTTGCAACAAGTGGGGAGGTGTGACAACAATGGCCACCTGCCTCTTTGGCTGCATCTCTGCCATCAGAAGCAGCATCAGAGCACAGATTCCTGATACTGGAGGACAAGGTCCTTTTGGTCCACCCTGGCTGGCTTCTGCAAGCTGCTCCAGAAACACATGTATGGCCTCCTGCCATGTGGCTGAGTGGGGGACGGGTAGGTGCTACGTGCTAGGACCTGAAAGTCACCACAATTGACTGTAGTAACCATCCAGCGCTTCCCCTGGAACTTGTAAGCCTTCACCAGCTCTGGATTCCAAGTTAGATACATCAGACGGCTTCTGTCCCTGCAGTTGTGGTCCAGGTGGGGGGGCCATTCCTGGTGCTTCTTGCTCCGCCATCATCCCAGAATCCTCTGTGTAAATTCCTGTCTTTTACCCCTATTTTTCACTGCCTTTTCACTGCTTGTTAGCTGAATCCAGCTGGTGGACTTGTTTTTAACACTGTGGATATCTGAAGTACGAGTAATAGAAAAGTTGCTAATTTGCTTTTTTCTTACTTTTCTCTTCTTGAACAGGAAGATAGTGATCCACCCATTCACGAAAGTCTCAGCATAGAAAATACCTTGTGGGCAAGCACTGTTGTTGCATCAGGTGAGAAATAAGCTCTATTTTTAACATGAATTCTCACATATAGGAGATGCTTTGTGTTTTTAAGTGACTCCAAACAAATGTGTGTCAAAGTGCTTTGCACCACAGGGATCTTATTAAACATATACTACAGTTCAGTGGATGTGGACCAGGCCTGAGAGTCTGCATGTCCGGCAAGCCCAGCGTGAGGCTTGTGCTCAGCACACGTTGAGGAGCTAGGCTGAAGCAGCTAAGGAGGGTGCACCCTTGTGTAGCAAGGCCGGGGGCATTTTGCTAGTTTTGACATCTGTTTCATGACAGACTTGTCAGTGTGCCTTAAAGACAGGTAGCACAGCAGAACCGGGGAAGCAAACAGTGACTTCAGAGGGCTCTGACCACTCCTCATTCATCTAACAGCTGAGGAGGTCGGTGTGGTCGCTTGTCTGTGGGGGAGAGAAGTATTAGATGATACAGGGACATTAGGAGGTAGGTTGGGTTGGGCCTTTAGGGGCCAGGATGAAGGTTCTTTTAAGTAAAATTGGAGTATGTTGGAGTATTTCTAGTGGTTGAACAGGGAGGCCACTTAAATATACATTTTGTAAAGTAAATTTCTCTGAGAGGTGTTGAAAATCTAAGTGATTATCACCTTTTCAGAAAGTGGTTGACCTTGTGGATGGTACCAGGAGGTAGCAGCAGGGAGTGTTAAGGGTGCTGGTGGGATAGGATGCGGGGCAGCACTCAAGGGAGGGCCGTCTGTCTCGGCATCTGTCACCAGTGCTGGCAGCCCTCCCCTGAGAGCACAGTCCTCCTTCTGGGGTTGTGTGTGGGATCTCCGCTCCAGACCTGGCGCTGGTGATACAGTGTGGGACAGCTTATGGCGAGAAAGAAATGAAGAGAATGAGCCAAAGGGAATTCCCTGGTGGCCTAGTGGTTAGGACCTGGTGCTTTCACTGCCAGGGCCCAAGTTCATTCCCTGGTTGGGGAACTAAGATTCTGTAAGCCGCGTGGTGCAGCCAAAAATAAAAAGAAAGAAAAAGAGAGAAATCATTTGAGCTATGCTAAGTATCTCAGACAAGTGCAGGGTGCCTTGAAAACAAAGAAGTGAAAACCTTGCCTGGTCAGGGTCTGGAAGAGGCTTCTCTGAGGAAGAAACACGTGAACTAGATTTTAAACCACACAGACGTGCCTAGGTGAGGTGGGCACTGGGGATATGTGGCGGCCCTGACTTCTCAGCACTGACTGTGTGCAAAGGCCTCATGCTGAGGGGCACAGCAGGCTGAAGACAGTGTTCCGTGGGCCGTGTGCCTGGCACGTGGAACAGGAGGGGCTCAGATCCACGCAGGGCACTTCTGCGTTTGTGTTAAGATGGGGCGTGGGCACACAGAAGTGTCAGGCAGCTCCTAGAGGAGAACGCGTGTCCCCTTTAGAGGACAGGGAATGAACAGAGGCAAAGTTTATTTATTTATTTTTTGAAATCTTGAATTTTATTTTATTTATTTTTTATACAGCAGGTTCTTATAAGTTATCTATTTTATACATATTAGTGTATACATGTCAATCCCAATCTCCAATTCGTCCCACCGCCGTCCCCCCGCCGCCACTTCCCCCCTTAGTGTCCATATATTTGTTCTCTACATCTGTGTCTCTGTTTCTGCCCTGCAAACCGATTCATCTGTACCATTTTTCTAGGTTCCACATATATGCGTTAATATACAATATTTGTTTTTCTCTTTCTGACTTACTTCACTCTGTATGACAGTCTCTAGATCCATCCACATCTCTACAAATGACCCAATTTCGTTCCTTTTTATGGCTGAGTAATATTCCATTGTATATATGTACCACATCTTCTTTATCCATTCGTCTGTCAGTGGGCATTTAGGTTGCTTCCATGACCTGGCTATTGTAAATAGTGCTGCAGTGAACATTGGGGGTGCATGTGTCCTTTTGATTTATGGTTTTCTCTGGGTATATGCCCAGTAGTGGCATTGCTGGGTCATAT
The DNA here is from genome assembly GCF_949987535.1 of Balaenoptera acutorostrata. Taxonomy (NCBI): domain Eukaryota; kingdom Metazoa; phylum Chordata; class Mammalia; order Artiodactyla; family Balaenopteridae; genus Balaenoptera; species Balaenoptera acutorostrata. Next base: position 1,099,180 of record NC_080076.1, on the reverse strand, counting down.
GATAATTCTATTTTTAGTTTTTTAAGGAACCTCCATACTGTTCTCCATAGTGGCTGTATCAATTTACATTCCCACCAACAGTGCAAGAGGGTTCCCTTTTCTCCACACCCTCTCCAGCATTTGTTGTTTGTAGATTTTCTGATGATGCCCGTTCTCACTGGTGTGAGGTGATACCTCATTGTAGTTTTGATTTGCATTTCTCTACTAATTAGTGATGTTGAGCAGCTTTTCATGTGCTTCTTGGTCATCTGTATGTCTTCTTCGGAGAAATGTCTATTTAGGTCTTCTGCCCATTTTTGGATTGGGTTGTTTGTTTTTTTAATATTGAGCTGCATGAGCTGTTTATATATTTTGGAGATTAATCCTTTGTCTTTTGATTCGTTTGCAAATATTTTCTCCCATTCTGAGAGTTGTCTTTTCGTCTTGTTTGTAGTTTCCTTTCCTTTGCAAAAGCTTTTAAGTTTCATTAGGTCCCATTTGTTTATTTTTGTTTTTATTTCCATTACTCTAGGAGGTGGATCAAAAATGATCTTGCTGTGATTTATGTCAAAGAGTGTTCTTCCTATGTTTCCTCTAAGAGTTTTATAGTGTCTGGTCTTACATTTAGGTCTCTAATCCATTTAAATTTATTTTTGTATATGGTGTTAGGGAGTGTTCTAATTTCATTCTTTTCCATGTAGCTGTCCAGTTTTCCCAGCACCACTTATTGAAGAGGCTATCTTTTCTCCACTGTATATCCTTGCCTCCTTTATCATAGATTAGTTGACCATAGGTGCATGGGTTTATCTCTGGGCTTTCTGTCCTGTTCCATTGATCTACATTTCTGTTTTTGTGCCAGTTCCATATTGTCTTGATTACTGTAGCTTTGTAGTATAGTCTGAAGCCAGGGAGTCTGATTCCTCCAGCTCCGTTTCTTTCCCTCAGGACTGCTTTGGCTATTCGGGGTCTTTTGTGTCTCCATACAAATTTTAAGAGTTTTTTGTTCTAGTTCTGTAAAAAATGCCACTGGTAATTTGATAGGGATTGCATTGAATCTGTAGATGGCTTTGGGTAGTATAGTCATTTTCACAACATTGATTCTTCCAATCCAAGAACATGGTATATCTGTTTGTGTCATCTTTGATTTCTTTCATCAGTGTCTTATAGTTTCTGAGTACAGGTCTTTTACCTCCTTAGGTAGGTATATTCCTAGGTAATTTATTTTTTTTGTTGCAATGGTGAATGGGATTGTTTCCTTTATTTCTCTTTGTGATCTTTCGTTGCTAGTATATAAGAATGCAAGAGGTTTCTGTGAATTAATTTTGTATCCTGCAACTTTACCAAATTCATTGATTAGCCCTAGTAGTTTTCTGGTGGCATCTTTAGGATTCTCTATCTATGATATCATGTCATCTGCAGACAGTGACAGTTTCACTTCTTCTTTTCCAATTTGTATTCCTTTTATTTCTTTTTCTTCTCTGATTGCCGTGGTTAGGACTTCCAAAACTATGTTGAATAATAGTGGCAAGAGTGGATATCCTTGTCTTGTTCCTGATCTTAGAGGGAATGCTTTCAGTTTTTCACCATTAAGAATGATGTTTGCTGTGGGTTTGTCGTATATGGCCTTTATTATGTTGAGGTAGGTTCCCTCTATGCCCACTTTCTGGAGAGTTTTTATCATAAATGGGTGTTGAATTTTGTCAAAAGCTTTCTCTGCATCTGTTGAGATGATCATGTGGTTTTTCTTCTTCAATTTGTTAATATGGTGTATCACATTGATTGATTTGCGTATATTGAAGAATCCTTGCATCCCTGGGATAAATTCCACTTGATCATGGTGTATGATCCTTTTAATGTGTTGTTGGATACTGTTTGCTAGTATTTTGTTGAGGATTTTTGCATCTATATTCATCAGTGATTTTGGTGTGTAATTTTCTTTCTTTGTAGCATCTTTGTCTGGTTTTGGTATCAGGGTGATGGTGGCCTCATAGAATGAGTTTGGGAGTGTTCCTTCCTCTGCAATTTTTTGGAAGGGTTTGAGAAGGATGGGTGTTAGCTCTTCTCCAAATGTTTGATAGAATTCACCTGTCAGGCCCTCTGGTCTTGGACTTTTGTTTGTTGGAAGATTTTTAATCACAGTTTCAATTTCATTACTTGTGATTGGTCTGTTCATATTTTCTGTTTCTCCCTGGTTCAGTCTTGGAAGGTTATACCTTTCTAAGAATTTGTCCATTTCTTCCAGGTTGTCCATTTTATTGGCACAGAGTTGCTTGTAGTAGTCTCTTAGGATGCTTTGTATTTCTGCGGTGTCCGTTGTAACTTCTCCTTTTTCATTTCTCACTTTTTTGATTTGAGTCCTCTCTCTCTTTTTCTTGATGAGTCTGGCTAAAGGTTTATCAATTTTGTTTATCTTCTCAAAGAACCAGCTTTTAGTTTTATTGATCTTTGCTATTGTTTTCTTTGTTTCTATTTCATTTATTTCTTCTCTGATCTTAATGATTTCTTTCCTTCTACTAGCTTTGGGTTTTGTTTGTTCTTCTTTCTCTAGCTCCTTTAGGTGTAATTGTAGATTGTTTATTTGAGATTTTTCTTGTTTCTTGAGATAGGCTTGTACAGCTATAAACTTCCCTCTTAGAACTGCTTTTGCTGCATCCCATAGGTTTTGAATCGTCGTGTTTTCATTGTCATTTGTCTCTAGGTATTTTTTGATTTCCTCTTTGATTTCTTCAGTGATCTCTTGGTTATTTAGTAACGTGTTGTTTAGCCTCCACGTGTTTGTGTCTTTTATGTTTTTTTCCCTGTAATTCATTTCTAATCTCATAGCATTGTGGTAGGAAAAGATGCATGATATGATTTCAGTTTTCTTAAATTTACCAAGGCTTGATTTGTGACCCAAGATGTGATCTGTCCTGGAGAGTGTTCCGTGTGCACTTGAGAAAAAAGTGTAATCTGCTGTTTTTGGATGGAATGTCCTTTAAATATCAACCAAATCTATCTGGTCTATTGTGTCATTTAAAGCTTGTGTTTCCTTATTGATTTTCTGGCTGGATGATCTGTCCGTTGGTGTTACTGAGGTGTTAAAGTCCCCCACTATTATTGTGTTACTGTCGATTTCCTCTTTTATAGCTGTTAGCAGTTGCCTTATGTATTGAGATGCTCCTATGTTGGGTACATATATATTTATAATTGTTATATCTTCTTCTTGGATTGATCCCTTGATCATTACGTAGTGTCCTTCCTTGTCTCTTGTAACAGTCTTTATTTTAAAGTCTATTTTATCTGATATGAGTATTGCTACTCCAGCTTACTTTTGATTTCCATTTGCATGGAATATCTTTTTCCATCTCCTCACCTTCAGTCTGTATGTGTCCCTAGGTCTGAAGTGGGTCTCTTGCAGACAGCATATAGATGGGTCTTGTTTTTGTATCCATTCAGCAAGCCTGTGTCTTTTGTTTGGAGCATTTAATCCATTCACATTTAAGGTAATTATTGATATGTATGTTCCTATTACCATTTTCTTAATTGTTACCGGTTTGTTTTTGTGGTCCTTTTCTTCTCTTGTGTTTCCCACTTAGAGAAGTTCCTTTAGCATTTGTTGTAGAGCTGATTTGGTGGTGCTGAATTCTCTTAGCTTTTGCTTGTCTGTAAAGCTTTTGATTTCTCCATCAATCTGAATGAGATCCTTGCTGGGTAGAGTAAGCTTGGTTGTAGGTGTTTCCCTTTCATCACTTTAAATATATCATGCCATTCCCTTCTGGCTTGTAGAGCTTCTGCTAGAAATCAGTTGTTAACCTTATGGGCGTTCCCTTGTATGTTATTTGTCATTTTTCCCTTGTTGCTTTCAATAATTTTTCTTTGTCTTTAATTTTTGTCAGTTTGATTATTATGTGTCTTGCCGTGTTTCTCCTTGGGTTTATTCTGCCTGGGACTCTCTGCGCCTCCTAGACTTGGGTGGCTAGTTCCTTTCCCATGTTAGGGAAGTTTTCGACTATAATCTCTTCAGATATTTTCTAGGGTCCTTTCTCTCTCTCTTCTCCTTCTGGGACCCCTATAATGCAAATGTTGTTGCGTTTAATGTTGTCCTAGAGGTCTCTTAGGCTGTCTTCTTTTCTTTTCATTCTTTTTTCTTTATTCTGTTCTGTGGCAGTGAATTCTACCGTTCTGTCTTCCAGGTCACTTATCCGTTCTTCTGCCTCAGTTATTCTGCTATTTATTCCTTCTAGTGCATTTTTCATTTCAATTATTGTATTGTTCATCTCTGTTTGTTTGTTCTTTAATTCTTCTATGTCTTTGTTAACCATTTCTTGCATCTTCTCGATTTTTGCCTCCATTCTTTTTCCGAGGTCCTGGATCATCTTCACTATCATTATTCTGAATTCTTTTTCTCGAAGGTTACCTATCTCCACTTCATTTAGTTGTTTTTCTGGAGTTTTATCTTGTTTCTTCATCTGGTACAATGTCCTCTGCCTTTTCATTTTGTGTATCTTTCTGTGAATGTGGTTTTCCTTCCACAGGCTGCAGAATTGTAGTTCTTCTTCAGAGATGAAGTTTTGCACTAGTGTTTTACATCATTAAAAAGCATGATAGCAAACATAATTTTAATAGGTGGAGATTCTCTTCAGGTAGTAGATATTGTTTTTTTGTCATGATGAATTTTTAAAATTTCTCACAATAAAAAGAGAGCAGAAGTAAGTGTAGCACACCGTGGGAGATCTCAGAGGGGGCAGGCCAGTCCTTCTTGAGGCCCAGGTAAGGGGTATGGCTCAGAAGGCCCACCATTGTTAGCAGGGTCATGTCCCCAGGATTTTATTCCAGGGGTGCTGTCCTCCATGGCCTTTGCCCTTCAGCACTTAGCATGTAATAGTTTATAGGAAAATACTTACAACATACCACATTTACTTACCTGGTCACAGATTTTGCATTTTCTGTATCTAGTTGTATCTAGGTGTTGTATCCTATTTTTTTTCATCATGTTGGTATTTATTCTTTTTAATAAAGGATCAAGATTGAGTTAGTTCACTCATAAAGATATTTGAAGATTCTCTTTTTCTTTTTAAATTTATTTCATCTTTTGTTTCCTGTATGTTAGAATGTTGTTACTGATCCCCAGTACTATTGATTTTTGGCCTCTCTTCTCAAAGAGCCAGAAGCAACCCAAGCTGGAGGCTTGAGGTATCCTAGATAATTCACTGTGCACAGTGTTTCTCTCCTCACCTTCATTCTCAGGATGACCTTGGCAAGTGGTAGCTCCTAGTTGTGAACTTCAGCAACACAGACACAAATGTAGGCATCATAACACGTTTGCCGCATAGGTAACCCTTTCTTATTCTTCCAGAGATAGAATTCAGTGGCCAGAGTATTGTATCTTCTGAGATAGTATTTAGGTTGTTTAAAACCATCCGTTCCACAAGTTTAAATAAAATGCCTTTAATTTTAAATTTTGTTCAGTCATTTTTAAAATGCAAGCTTTTTTCATGTATTTCAAACCTTTTAACACATGCTTAACTCTATTTAAAAGCCTATTTATGTGAGCAATTACTAGACTCTATATATAACCAGACTTCCGTATACTGAGGTATGTTTGAAATACTTTGGATTTCCAGAAGTAATACAAGGGCTGTTATCTTCTTTACACTTGATTACAAGTTGAGAAGGAAAGACCAGAATTTTTAAAAATCTTATTCTTTAAAAGTTATGTGTCACTACTATATTAAAAAAAGATAACTAATAAGGATAGCACAGAGAACTCTACTCAGTACTTTGTAATGACTTATATGGGAAAAGAATCTAAAAAAGAGTGGGTATATGTAGATGTATAACTGGTTCACTTTGTTGTACACCTGAAACTAACACAACATCGTAAATCAACTCTACCCCAATACAGATTAAAAAAAAAAAAAGTTATGTGTTGATTGAATTCAAGTTGCCTCCTGGTGAAGTGAGCTCAGTCCTTCCTCCCTGGCTGTAGAAACTGAACGCATGGGATCAAGGACTCAAGTTGACACAGACAGACAGACAGACACAAGGACTGAGGGCACCAGAGAGGGACAAACACAACTTCCCAGGGTGCCATGCTTCTTCCCCTTGTTGGTTCAGAGAACCAGGAAACTTGCCATGTTTCAGTGATAGGTGGATATGGGAGCATTCCGATCTTAAGTTGCCGAGAGCCTGGAAGGAAGCATGAGTCCTCTAGAGTCTGCTGGACGTATGTGCCCAGATGGGGGTCCAGGCTGAGCCCCAGAGCAGGACTGCAGGTTCTGTGCGCAGAGACAGGGGTCCAGGGCTGATACTGATGGTGAAAAATACAGAAAATGAGAGTAAACATTTGGAAAACTTATAAGAATTTGATGAAGGAATTTAATGTTAAGAAAATTGGGACATAAGTTTTGTCAAATTTTTTTTGTTATTTGTTTCTCTTGATAACTTATTGATGTGGTATTTTACAAAACTAGGCCTTGTGACCGATTAGAAATTTAAAAATAAAACCTGTACCACACATAGTTTGCAAGGCTTCTGCTTTAGAGAAAACTTAGTATCTGGGATCGGCCAGCAGGAGAACCCGTCCCACTCGGGCATCACTCAAGGGGCCGGACCCAGAGAGCTCTGGTGCAGGGACACAAAAGCAGCATGGGGGCTGAGAGGCAGGACCAGTGGGGGAGCAGGAACACACACCAGCGTGCAGCTCGTGGTTCAAAACAGGTGCATGTTGCTGCTTCTGAAGCTTCGGTCTCATGGGGCAGTTGTTGTGGGCTGGGAAGTGGGCGAGGAATCGCGGTTCCTCACGTCCTGCGGTCTTGCTCCTCCGTGCGCCTCATGCGCCATTTGGAGCCCAGCTCGGTGCAGGTGTCACCAGCCACTCTCTGCGTCCCCTGTTGGTGGACTGGGGGTCCATAGTCACATGGGGCCACTCTGCTTTGAAGAGCACAGTAAATGCAAGCCTCGCAGCTTCCCAGGGCACACAGTTAAAAAGGGGAAAAAAAGAAATGCTTATTCTAAAGAAGAGCAAACACGTGACCTCTGCAGGTGTCACTGCTGAGCAGTGCGTACCCTGGCATCTTCCGTCTTCCTGGGCGTTCCGTGGAGGAGGCTTTTGGCGGTGTGGTGAGATGGTTGGTGCACAGCTGTCGTTGTTACGTAGACCCGAGATCACCACGGTCACACTTACTCCACGGGTCCTGCCTTAGGACTCGCTAAATTCCACACATTACATTAATATGACGTCGAAGAGTTTTTGCATAATTATTAGGGTTAATTCTGCAGTGGTTGTTGATTTCAGTGAGTATTATGGATATATCATCTTTCTCACCTTAATTGTGTTTCTCACCTTCAAATTTTGTGAAAATTAGAAATACAAATTATGCACAGCAGCAGTTCTAGAGGCGGACTTCCATGATTTTTAATTTGACATTCCAGAGATGAATGCCTCTGATCTGAGCCTTTGTAATGTATAGGTCGTTCTAGGGGTATTTTACTGTTCTTTTATCTTAAGTTTGATAGACCACAAAATTATCATTTCTTCTTGACATGTACAATTAGAAAACCAAACTTTCAGGAGACAGGAATAAAAGAGACATAACATATAAATTCAAAATCAAATATTGTCTTTATAATACTTTTCTTACCGTTTTCATTGTCTGTGTCCTGAAATGTGAGCAGAGGCTCTTGTACCTGGTTGTCCTGCATCTTTACAGTGGAAGGATGCTCTCAGACTCTTGTTCAGAGAAACTGCCCCCCCCCCTCACCCCGGTACCGTCTTGTTTGGGATCACATGAATTGATCAGTTAGAATGTAAGCTCTCTTAATGTAGCTTCAGTGTTAGAGTTACCATTTTAATAGGCATTAATGAATGAACAGTGTCAGGCTTTCTGTTGCCAGTGAAAAGAATATTAGTACATTTTCTAATGTTTTGTGTGGGTAAATTAGTATCACTTAAGAAATCATTTGAGTTTTTCAAAGTTTATTTTTAAAGTTGAGATTAGATTTTCTTGAACTACTGAAATTAAATATGCTGTTGGATAAATCTATATAAAATCAAATGGTGTCATAATATTTTCCATCAAAACGATTAATTAGGAAGTGTTATTTCTGTGCATATCCTTCAAGTTTCTCTGTAAGGACCACTTTTGTGTTTTGCAGGTACTGTAATAGGTGTTGTCATTTATACTGGAAAAGAGACTCGAAGTGTAATGAACACATCCAATCCAAAAAATAAGGTAGGCTAGCTTGAGGACCGACTGCTTGACTGAACTCACCTCCTCCTTTCAGTGAGAGAGCATGTGTAGTTCTGAGTAGCTTGTTTGTGAAACTGAGTTTCAAAATGTTGGTGATTCAGGGATATGAATTCTCTGTGTTTGTATAACAGCATGCTCGTGTAGAAGAATTTTCAAAACTATTTTTTCTTGGTTAATCAGAGTTTTGTATGTCTCTTAAATTTTCATTGTTGTATATATAATTTGCCCATAATTTAACAGTTAATTGTGGGTCTTTTAATTTCTCCTCAATCTATTTATTTTATAATTTGCACTCTATTTTTATGTTGATGGTTCTTTTTTAAAATAAAGGAATCTATATTAATGTTTTTATGGTATGTAATTTGATAGTGTTTTATTGTTAAACCAGTTTTATTTAAGTTATTTCCATTTCAGAAGAAGCATATTGAAAACCAGATTTTAGTTTTTAGACTGCTTGATTATATTCCTAAATTAATTATATTCCTATTATAGTCCTGAAATTGTTATTTATGCAGCCATCATGTGTGTAAGTTAAATCATAACAAAAAGTTAGTTTGAATTCGCAGTAGTTATGATTTGAATAACACATTTTGTATCAAGTCATAATATGTGTTAATATCTACTGAATGAGAAGCTCTTTCTAACTGTGCATTTTACTCACTTTTCTTTGAAATATAATTTGTGTGTATCTAAGTAGAACAAAAAAATCCTCTCACAGAGTCACACCTTGCTTTGTGAGTAATTCATAGGAAAGGTGGTCCTTCTGCAGGAAATTTTATAGCAGAGCAATAGAAATGAAATAATTCTTTGAAAAGATATCTTTTAGGACAAGATGTGTTTCACTTTTTCAGCTAAATACTATTTTAAAAAATAGTTCACCCTTCAAAAACCAGGAAAGCCTCCCTGATGCTGTGAATGCCTGGACCTGCCTGCAGTGTCTCCTGTCCGGGGGGCGTCCCCACCCGCCTCCCAGGGCTGCAGTTGATGACATTTTATACTCCTGTGTCTGTTAGGGCTCCAGATGTCTGTGGGTGACATGTTTACAGAAGTCAAAGAAAAATGTTGTGCTACTATTATTTTAGTATAAATTCTGATTTTGATAATGGGGGGAAAAATCTCTGTCGATTTATATATATATATATAAAACTTGGCTTTAATTTGAGTAAATCAAATATACCCAAGTCAGTAATTCTACAATAGAGTTAAATTATTTAAAAATAAATTACTAAACTAATGACAAGAGTTAGAATCACACACATAGTTATATGTGTTTTCTGGCAAGTATGGTGTTTTCTTTAGTAAGCAAAACTTGGACGTCTAGTAACACATATATGATTTCTGGGGGTTTTTCCTTAATCATTTTACTTTTACATTTATGATGGTATTTGAGGGTAAATTTAATTTTAAATATTAAGTTTAAAATCTGAAAACTTTGTAATCCAGCTTCTTTCCTTCAGTGCCGCTTACTTCCTGTCACTCTCTCACCGTCTGTCTACACACAGCCACTTCTTTCCTCGGGGCACCTTCGGTTTTGGCTCTCGTGCTTGTTCCCTCGGGTGCTGATGAAGAGTTATTTAGGTGACCTTTCCCAGGTTTCTGACCGCAGGGAAGAACTCTGGCCCTGGAGGTTGACCAGCCTGGGTTAGAGTCGGGGTGTTGCATCGACCAGCTCTTTGACTCTGGGCAAGCGGCTTAATTCTGTGACTTACTACTCAGTAAATGCTACCTATCACTGTTACCTTTCTACAAAGTGAAATGTGAAATATGAATGAGTGCCGTAGTTTTTCAACCCAACCCTCGTTGTCAGTCAAGACGCGCTCCCTGAGTAGCTCTCAGGCCCGGAGCTGGGTTCCGAGCTGCCCGCCTTTCGGGCCCTCAGCTCTGCCCTCCCCCCTCTCCTCTGCCCTCCCCCCTCAGCTCTGCCCTCCCCCTCTCCTCTGCCCTCCCCCCTCAGCTCTGCCCTCCCCCCTCAGCTCTGCCCTCCCCCTCTCCTCTGCCCTCCCCCCTCAGCTCTGCCCTCCCCCTCTCCTCTGCCCTCCCCCCTCAGCTCTGCCCTCCCCCCTCAGCTCTGCCCTCCCCCTCTCCTCTGCCCTCCCCCCTCAGCTCTGCCCTCCCCCCTCTCCTCTGCCCTCCCGCCTCTCCTCTCCGCCACTCCTCTTCCTTCTCGTCCTCTCAGCCTCCCCTCCGCCTGCCCGATTTGTTTCCTTGGCGTGAGCAAGATCCCTCTTACCACAGGAAGAGCTCCGTTGGCGTTTTGCAGGATTGGGCTCGGATCCTCGCTCTGCCGCTTGACAGCCTCGCGTGGGGAGCAAACGTGCTCCTTCTGGGGCCGCACCTTTCTGGGGCTCGATCAGCGTTTGCCGCTCCCCTTCTGGGTGAAAGCCCTAGGGAAGCTGTCACACAGGCAGGCGCTGACACTGATCTGAGCACTTTATGTCCATCGTGTCGTGAGTCTGCCTGGCGGCCCCCAGGGGAGACGAGCCGGCTGGGTTTAGAGCAGGGCGACCGCAGTTCAGGGGACGGCCTCGCCTGCAGGGGCTGCCGCTGCCTAATGGCGCTGCGGGGGGCAGAGCTCCAGCTTGAAAACGTTTTTGTACATCAAGGAATCATCTTAGGAGAGAAAGAAAATCTCTCAGTGCGCCTATGTCATTAAATCTTTCTAAGTGTTAAATGCCGGATTTATAAGAATAAAATTCAGGAAAAGGTTGCAGGCATGCTACAGTGGGCAAAAAGCAGCAGGTGTAATTTATCTAGGGCAAGTATTGATAGATGCTGAAAGAAAAGAAGGCGTGATGTTTGAATCCTAAACAGAGAGGGAAGACAGAAATTACGTTCACTGTTTGTAAGACGTTATTATCTGCAGACTACATCTCAGTGTTCTTCTGTAGCTTACTAAACCAGCAAACTTCTGGATTTCACAGAAGCCTAGTGGAAACAAAAAGCAAACATTTAAAATGCTTTGAATCATTTGCCTGAGTTTCATTGGATTTCTTTGGGGAGGCCACACTGTTCCTAACCCTCCACTCCGAGCGCTGCCCTGTGTGTGGAATGCCTGTGGGGATAGAGTGTCAGGTGAAACAGCCCTGGAAGCACAGGGGCGCGCACGCCAGAGGTCCCTTCTCTCCTTGTGTGCATGTCTGCGATGTGGGCAGGCGCTCCACTCGACACCGTCCCTCGGGGGCCCCTCCTGGAAACACGCCTCGGTGACCGCGGGGATGAGAAGAAACTGGCGTGGCAGCTTACACACGCCTCCCCGCTCGGCCGGTCGGCGGTGTGGGTGTGTTTCCTTGGCCAGAGCACTTGAATGGCTTCACCGAAGTTGGAGGAATTAGGGACATACAGTCGTACCCCAACCGTGGAGGAGGGAGAATTGGGGATGTTTAATGACAAGCACTGCTGACCACCCGTGGTGTGCTTATGGGCGAGAGTTTCCAGCCTTTCACAGAGAGTTAAAAAACAAGGAGGAACCTCGTAGAGCCCTAGAAGTGCCAGCAGCTAGGGTGAAGCAGGGGAGGGTAGCCAGGAAGGAAGGCTGAGAGGACAGCACTCGTGGAGTGGCCGGCAGTCCGCAGCGGGCCGTATGGCGGAGGCCCCGGGGATGAAGAACTGAAGGGTCCGCGGACTAAGCACATAGAAGTCGTGGTGACGTGAAAAGCTCGGGTGGAGGGCAGATGCAGGCGCAGGTAGAAGAGTCTGAAGGAGGACTCTCGGGCCAGGGCTGAGCAGGGAAGGCCGGGCACACTTTTAGGCAGGGCCCACAGCACCAGAGAAGCCATGGTGGTAAGAACTGACTGATGCTACCCTGGGGAAAGGATTTTATTGATTTTGTTTCTGGTGAGAAAATCAATATCACAGAACTATTGATGCTTCCAGTAAAAGAAGAGAGGGTCTTAGTTTATAAAGAGGAAAAATATTCTTTGGAAGAATAAGTTTCATAGGCATCTAATAGTAACTTAAATATATAAATACAAAACTACTTAAAAGGAAAATTATATACTGTTATATGGAGAACAGCTACCATAGAAAATATGACGTGGCTTCTTTGATTTTGCAGAAAATATTTACACTCACAGACATAGAAAACTTAGGGTTACCAAGGGGAACGAGGGGAGGGGAGGGATAAAGGAGTTTGGGATTGACGTACATACACTACTGTGTATAAAATAGAGAACCAACAGGGACCTACTGTATCGCACAGGGGGCCATACTCAATATTTTGTAATAACCTATAAGGGAAAAGAACCTGAAAAAGAATAGATACATGTGTATAACTGAATCACTGTGCTGTACACCTAAAACTAACACGAAATTGTAAATCAACTATACTTCAAAAAATAAATAAAAATAAGAATAAAGAAAGAAAAGATTTACAGTCATCTGTTAATCAGCCAGTATCTCCCTTCCTCCCCCCCCACCCCCGCTCTTACTCCATATTTCATTATCGTGTATACAGGAGCATCATGCAAATTTGTAAATTGCTGTAAGTTCGTAGGATGTAAAACGCTACAGTTAAAGCAGTGCTAATTTAAGGGAAAAAAAGTTAGTGATAATAACAATAATTGATGTAGTGAAATTGATGCAGAACATGGTAAGAATTTGAGACAGTTCCTAAAAGCATTGAGAAAGATTATAGCCTAACAATTCAGGCTCATAAATTATTGGGCAGTGTTAGGGCCCCAGCTGAATCTTAAATGTATCGTGGAGCCAGTAACGAGTGTGTGGCTTTCTCAGGCTGCCGTTCAGGAGCTCCCAGGCAGAGGTGAGGAAACGGCTGGTCTAACGTTTCAGGTTGTGGGGTGGGAGGGTCAGAGGAACTGGCCACAGATGCCCCGGGCAGCGTGCGGAGACACAGGGGCCCTGCAGGTGATGCCCCTGGACTTCACAGCGCTCTGAGTGCCCACGCCCGCGCGCAGGGCCCCCTTCCCCCATCCCGCGCGCAAGTTCGCAACTTCGGTGGCGGCTGTTCCGAAGAGCCGTCTCCCTCTGGCATTGCCACGGCCGCCTCTGCTGCCCTAGGAACGTGAGCGTCACTTACCGTGGAGGCTAGGGCTTCTTGTGGACCAGCCTGGGCACCGTGTGAAATGTCGTCCTGGGGTGGAGCAGATGGACGTTAGATAAGTTGACCAGTTTGCACTGGTGGTTTCATAAAATGTATCTTAAAACTTACCTACTCGGCTAGTGTCCGAAGCCTGTTTTGGGCCACTCTCCTTTTGGTCATCATTTTGTCCATCTTGCTCTTCTCTAGCTGCTTTTTTAAAGACAACTTCAGACAGAAAAGTAAGGAGAAAAGGATGATCACTCACATACCCTGAACCAGGTTTAACACAAGTTCCCTACTAGTTTCATCTTTTTCTGTGGTTACAGATGTCATGCCACTTTATCCCAAGTGCGCATTCTTAAACAATAGCAGGTCCGGCACTTTCTGTAGCTGTGCCTCCGCCTCCTGTCTTACTCTATGGCTCCTGACCTGCACAGCCCAGCTGAGCGGCCCTGGGCTGGCGACGTCAGCTTCACATCCAGGGCAGTGATTCGGCCCCCTGGAGTCCCTCCCCTCAGACTTCCCGAATCCGAACCTCCGGGGGCCCCGACACACACTAGAGACTGAAAGCGACCGGCCCCTCGGTGGACACCGCAGTGGGAGATACACAGAGAATCCTGCGAAATTAATCACATTGTAACTGAATTCTGTGACTGTGACAGACGTCCCACTTGAATTCATCCTTTTAGAATGGCCTTGAAGTTTGTTCTGGAAATCCAACTTGCTAATTTTATGTAATCAGCATATACAATTTTACCCTTATTACAGGAGCTTATTAGAATACTTTTTAAAATGTAGCATGAAAAAAAAAAATGTAGCATGTTTTATCCAGACATGGAGATTAGGAATAAATCCTAAAATGTTGTTAGGTGGAGGAAAGTTCTAAAGTGTTGAGAAATTCCTAAAGCTCCTTCTCAGGGTTAGAATGTGCCCCTCATAGTGTTCACTGAGGCAGATGTAAAGCAGGGATTGGGGTCTACTCAAAGTTTGAAAATTGTATTTTAAAACTTTGAACAGATCAAAAGTTTTTATTACGCAGCCATTACTTTTACAGTAGTATTTGGTGAAAGTTTAACTTATAAGGACTACAACTTGAGTAATGTGTTGTTTTATAAAACCTAGCTTCGGATATATTTAATAAGATGATACTTGATTACATTTAAGAGGGAAAAAATTCTTACAGGAGGTTAAGAAAAATCAATTGTGACAGGTTGCCATTTTCACGCCATTCATAATAATAAGTTGCTCAGAGCAAGAAAAGCAAGGATGAAATGATAATACAAAGTGCTTCCAGCAGTTACTGTAATCCCTTGGGCATATTGATTTGTGTTTCTAATAAAAAAGCTTTCAAATGTCTCATTGGCAGACAGACAGGTGATACGTGCCATTATGTGAATTAGAGCCGCTTCTTGTTACCTGAATGCTTGTAAAGGCATTTTCAGATAATAGAGCAAAATAGAATCAGCTATGGTGTACTTTGCAAGCTGAAATATCAAGGCTGTTTAGAGAATAGCTCTTTTATTTTAAAAAGGGCAGTTTATTAATATTTTAAAAGTCGTGTTGATTTATATTAAAATTTTACAGTAGAAAGATGTATTATTCTCTCTTCTTGTGGTTGCATACCATCATAGCACCCCTTAATTTTTTTAATAGTTGGCTTCTTGAGTAATAAAATATTCTTGGATTTAAATACTTGTTTAAAAATGGGATCATGTGGTTCACAAAAGAGCTATCTGTTGTGGAATATGGTCTTACAGTCAATCTACATAGATAGACAGACTTCGGAATGCTTTTTTGATAACTATTATTAATATTAACAAATCATAGTGTTTCAAAGCCTCACCAGGAAGAGATTAACTAGGGAAACAAGCCCCCAATAGTCATTCAGTGTCGTGTAGAGAAGGCCCAGTGTGGCTCTCAGAGTTGTGACAGCACACACGCCGCCTCACTGCACTTGTTCAGCCGTACACTTTGATATTACAGCTGCTCAGTTAAAAGTTGTGTTTCTTCATCAGCAGTGTGAATATAAATAAACTTATAACTTCAGGAAAGCAATAAAGAGGCAAGATGCTGAATGGAGAAGCAGTCCTAATGATAACGTCTGGGACATTATGCTCTATCAGAGTACATAGCAAATATCTCAACCGGAAAACTTGGATTCAGTCCCTCATTCCTTTTAAATATGAATTTGATTGTAAAGCAGGTGTTCTAAATAGGAAACACAGCATATTTGTTATTTAAAGTAAATACTTTGTATCACTAAAAAGACTTAGTTTTACATAAATTTCTGAATGAGAAGGGCTTACTCATCACTTGTATATAAAATAAGAACTAATTGATTGTATTTCATCATTTCTGAGCAGTACAGCTAAATTCCCTATAATCAAATTCTTAACAGAGAAGTATAACTTATTCAAGAAGCAAGTAAGTATTTTGCCTTTGTTTTTTGAAATCTTTGATTCCTTATCCTGAGGCCATAATAACTGTTAGAAATTAGTGGAACTTGTGATGACTTATTTTTCATGACGTTTCCACCTTAATTTATATATGTTCACAAAACTAAGTATTTATTACTCCCAGGAAGCATTTTTGATGAAAGCCTTTCTGAATGGGTGAGAATATGGTCTGAAATATCTAGTGAGATTGAAAATGAGCAGCTTTCAGAACTTCTGTATGAACTAGAGTGGATGGATGATTATGCTGTGAACGAAGACAGAAGAGGAGGATCATGAGATTTTCCTGTTTTCAGGTTCTCTCAGTAAATGTCGCCTTCCCAGGCGGGCTGCGAGCCACCAGGCCGTGGTGGGTACGCGTGGTGTCGACGTCCTAGGTTATTATGCAGAGCGGGTCCCTTCATGGTCACCATGAAGAGCAACAGGTCGTGTGCATGGCCGGGGTTCAGAAGCAGACTTGGGGAAAACGCCAAGCCAGAGGTCAGCTGGAAGGGAAGGTCGCTCGGTTTTCTTGCTGGGCCCTGGGAAGGCCTGGGACGGGCAGGACTCTTCGGCCCCTACTGTGGTTCCTCCTTGAGAGGGAAGCTGGTCGGGGGGAAACCAACGTCACTGCACCAGGCAGGCCGTGCGGGGTGCTTGTCCTTGGGGCTGCCGCCGGTGAGGACACCAGTGGGGGCGTGGGAGGCTGAGTTCAAGGCCACCCCTTCCCCGCCCGCCTGCTGGCTCCTTGGGCCGGGAGCCCCCAGCCCGCGGCCCGCCGCCTGCGGCCGCGGCGACACTGGTCTGGTGCCCTCTCCGAAGGCAGGCCCGGGACCGGCACCCTTTCGTCGTCGTGGCATCGGTTGGTGTCTCAGCCTCCGGCATGGTGATGACACACGTGTTGAATGATCACGTTACTTTTCTTAGGAGTAGTTCTTGGTTTTTCCCCTCCATAGTTACCTTTTTCTAAGCAGTAATTTTAAAAGAAGTATATTCCTCAGAAATGAATCTTAACACATCTGGTTTCAACTTAGTTGTCTTTTCATATGTCTGAAAATATATTCTGGATACTAATTTTTTTTTAATTTGATTTGTTGACAATTAGAGTAGCAACTGGACCAAGCTTTCTTTTTTAAAACCTCATTAACTAAAACATGTATATGATACATTCAACATGAAATTAAATAACTTTCTTTTCCCCTATGTAATTAGCATTGTCAGCTAATAATTACCTTTTGCAAAACTTTAAAATATATCATGTGAGTTTGAGTTTTCCCAGTATAATAAGCTGTTAACTGCATGAGATTTCTTTTTGAGGGACAGTTATCCATATCAAACATTTCTGAAAGGCTTGTTTTTTGTTTATTTTTTTAAGTTTTTATTGGAGTATAGTTGATTTACAATGTTGTGTTAGTTTCAGTTGTACAGCGAAGTGAACCAGTTATACATATACATATATCCACTCTTTTAGATTCTTTTCCCATATAGGCCATTACAGAGTATTGAGTAGAGTTCCTTGCGCGATACAGTAGGTCCTTATTAGTTATATTTTATATATAGTAGTGTGTATGTGTGTCAATCCCAATCTCCCAATTTATCCCTCCCCCAGCTTTCCTCCCTGGTAACCATAAGTTTGTTTTCTACATCTGTGACTCTATTTCTGTTTTGCAAATAAGTTCATTTGTACCCTTTTTTTAGATTCCACATATAAGCGATATCATAGGATATTTGTCTTTCTCTGACTTACTTTATTCACTCAGTATGGGTTCTTTTTAAACTGCTTAATACCATCAGAATCAAATATTTTTTTGAGGCCTTGAAGTAAGAATGAAATTTTTTGAGCTCTGTTATTTGAACACAGAACACAAAACTTCTATGGGATAAATTACCACAATGTAATAAATGTTAATTTATCTATGGGATAAATTAATTACAATGTAAATTGCTGTGCCAGTGTATTTTCAAGAGACAATAGGAAAACGAGCCCAAAGCATATTAGGGAAGGTTAGTAAAATATATTAGTTGAAATAGTTGCTGTTTAATATTTTTAAATTGTGGGGTGGTGGTGACATCTCTGGAAGAGCTCTGGATGGGGCAGACGGGGCAGTGTCCCTCCCAGTGTGCCCTGCAGGTGTGCCCCTCCTGCTGTGCCTCTGTACCTGCGAGGCTTGCGGCACCGCACCGCCGTGTGGAGACCATTGAAAGCAGGGGAGGTGCGGAAGGAATTTGGTCTGGCGGGGATGCTCGAAGAAATCCGTTCGGTGCTTCTTCTAACAGCTCCGTCCTGTTAGCTAGCAGTGCTAGGTGTTGTGTGAGCTGTCTTAAATCAGGGTAGTTCATGAGGGTGGGTTCGTTCAGTGACTGGAGTGAGCGAGCTGTTTTGCTTGGTTGATCAGAATTTGTGCTAAAACGAGGCCTCGGAAGACCAGCGTCCGTCCTGCTGAAGGCTCTCAGTAGTCAAGGTTTGTGGAGTGACTTTTCATTTCTGGAGGAGGAGGGAGTGCTGGGAATATTTGTTTTGACAATGAAAGGCCAGATAGGTGACTGTCATGAGATGCTGATGGTGCAGCAGAGGAGATGGGTACCACCTGGGCCACCTGAGCCGCTTCTGCTTCCCTTGAAACTTCTAGATTTCTGAGCAAGCAAACGAAACACGGTTACAGACTGTAACTAAACAGTGCTTTTTGATTCTTATTCTTATTTTTTGAAGCAGATTTAGTTTACAAAATTTTATGCTTTCAAAACAGATAAAGAAGAGGAATTATTTACATGAAAAGTTTATGTATTTATTAAACGGTTGCACCCTAACACTAAGGATTTTAAATTCTGGTTTTGGGGGGAGGTGAGAAGGAAGGATTTATTACTTGCAGCAAGTAAGGAGAACGCCGGGGATCTTCCCCAAAGCGGCGTCTTGGATTGAAAATTCTCGAAGTCCTGTAACACACACAGTCTCTGTGTGTTTTATACAGACACACAAACATGTTTGTTCCCGGAACTTTGAAAATGCAATTAGTGCCAGGTTGCCAGTCCCTTTTTTTGTAGTGCTCTCTTCGGCAGGAGATGAGGTAAATGTAAAACGGCGCCGTTTATCTGGAGCCGCCGGCTCGCCGCCCTGCCTCCTGCCGCCCCCGCTGGAGGGGGGTCGGGGTGGGGCGCCGGCCGCGGGGCTTCGGGGCCGCTGTGCGCCCACTGCGCGTGCGCACCCTCCCTGGCGTCCGGCCTCCGCTCCGCGGGATCCGCGTGCGGGCAGGCGGGTCCCTGGCCCTCCGAGCCTTGCCTGGGATGCCGCCTCCGTCAGGACCCTCCCTCAGCCTGGCTGACTGGTTTCCCGCAGTCGGAGGAGGGCGCCCCCGTCCCACGTGCACCCGGCACGATCCGTGCTTCTCCCGTTACAGCACGCAGGGGTCACCGTCCCTCAGACCCCTCTCCTCCCTCCTCCCCGCGGCCTGCGCCCCTCTGTGCTCTGCGCACCCAGCGCCGCATTTACGCGACAGACGGGCCAAGGCTCGTCCCCTGCCTGGGCTGTCGCTCTGGTGGCAAACACCGGACCTCGCGGCTCAGCTGCTCAGGCAGCGGGTGAGCCTGACTTGGTGTGGGCCGCCGGCCGGATCTGCTGTTGCTTGGAGATTAGGAATAAACACTGTTTTTAAAGAGATTGTAATCGAAAGCGGGAATCTCTCATAGAGACATTTGTCTTCTGCCCCTTTCCCTACACTTTGTACATGGTAAACCCTTAATAAATAATGACTTGCTTTAGGTGGGGCTTGCTGTGCTGGCATTAAGGATAGTTTTTTTTAAATGTTCCAAATTAAGTGACTTCAGAGTGAACGAACAGATTTAGGAAGCTAGGCCTAGAAGTCAGACTTACGTCTTCTAGCTAGAAGTCATAGCTAGCTTTCTGTTCACTTCGCTGTTAATACTGATGTGAAAGAGAAAGCTTTTTCTTCACTGCAGTGATGTTGACAGCTGATGCTGTGTTACGTGCAGCCGTGTGACTGCAGTATGGACACCCCCCCAGGGGCACAGAGTGAAGGTGTAAAAATAAGACAGAAAAAAAGACAGATTTAACATTGCTACATACAGTTCATTAACCTGTGTAGATGAGCAACTTGTGTACCATATGATCCAGAGAAGGATTTGTTTCGTTTTGGATGAATATTTAGTCATTCGAGCAACAATTTTCTTAAAGTCAATAATTTGTTTTTTTATTACAATTACAAAAATTGTTTCATAGCCTTAAGATACAGACATGGTCTGACACACACAATATAGAGAACAGAATTTTCACAATAGATCAACTTAATGTTTCTAAGTCCAAACAATATAAAGAAAAATGACTCCTTCCGTGGTTTAATTTCAATCTAGGATGATGCCTTTGCCCCATACTTGAGGTGAATGTGGTGCCACTGCGGCAGCCTCGTTTCGGAGGGTAAGTGCGTGCCCTTCGCCCTGTGAGCAGTCAGCTCAGGTCGCTGAGGCACGTGCTCTAGATTCAAGAAGGAAACCAGACTGAAGTGTCCTTACAGTCTCGAATTAGTAATCAGTCCTTACTCAAGATACGCTCTTAAATCTTGGCTTTCTGGATTAAGAATCATAACAATTTTAAAGGTAATTTATGGTTCCTAATTAAATAAAATAAAAATAAATAGGTTCTGGACATTTTAAAGTATCATGTCATTTGCACAGTTTCATTCAATACACATTTTAAGTCACTGTAAGGATGTGTAACATGCTAGGTTGTAATTGCACATTCTCTTTTGTTTTAACGCTGAGTTAGTACATTAAAGACAAAGCAGGGCACTCAAGATCCACATCTGCTCTATAAAGTAGGAGTAACGTCAGGAAAGACATTTCGTATGTAAGATTTAAGAGTGACTAAAGGGTCATTGAATTATTTTCCCCCTAAAATGACTATAAGTAGTTCAAAAAGTACAACAATGTTCAGCTTGTTATTTTGTTAATGCTACAGTGTTAGTTTTTCAGATTAAAATGTGAGTTGCTTGGCCATCCTTTTGTCACCCCAGGAAGGCAGGGTCCTCCCCTTGCTGGTCCAGCCCGCTTCTGTCTACTGTCTGACCTGAGTTTCTCTGTTCGTTCTAGTTGTTGTATGCTGGTCCAGCTAGTTGCTGCTGTTACTAGTTAATGTAAAGTTGTTTCTTTCTGTTTATCCTCTTTTGATGTCAATTTACCATGTAAGTGGTGTTTCACACTGACAAATGGAGTGTAAACTCTCTGCGGGCCACTTAGTGGGTGCCTTCTCTCCTGAATGCCCTGCAGTGCTGATGAGGTGCCTCTCATCCGCTCAGCAAACACGTACCTGCGTGGGTGCTCCGCGTGGCGCAGTGAAGACCCAGGTGCGTGAGCATCTCTCCCGCAAGGCGTTGTCGTCTGCTGATGTGGCAGACACGTGAACAGATCATTTAAAAGCTAACTTGACCTTGATCGTCCTTGTGTTGGTAGGGTGTTTGGGGAGTACTGAAAATCGGCCCTCACAACCTGGCTTGTTAGGGAGGCCTGGCCCGAAGGGAGCCAGGCCTGTGAGGAAGGATACACGGTGGCCCCGGTCAGCGGCCTGGACCAGAGCGGCTCAGCTCTGCTGGCGTGTGCACTTCAGAGGGAGTGGCAGGAGCTGGGCTTGAAGAAACGGTCGAGGGTTGACCTTGGAGGGTCTCCCATGCCTCTGATGCCCGAGCCGCATCCTGGGGCCAGGGCCACGAGCCCCGGCGGAGGTGCACGGCCCGGTTGCTCTGAGAGCTCTGTGGAGGGCTGCTGTAAAAGATGAGGCGGAAAACCCGCTGGGCCTGCGAGACCCATTTCAGACCGTTGAACGTCAAAGTCGCTGCAGCCTGTGATCAAGGACGTGTCGCCGGACACATCAGACATGCTCAGAAATGTAGTTAGCGGCACAAGAGAACTGGGAATTTTAAAATATTAATGTAAAGGAAAAATATAATAGTCTGGTGCTCAGCTTTTGAGTTTCTAACTCCAGGCGTACCTCAGAGATACTGTGGGCTTGGTTCCAGACCACTGCAGTAAAGCCAGTCATGCAAATTTTGGGGTTTCCCGGTGCACGTAAAAGTTATGTTAGACTACACTGCAGTCTAGTAAGTGTGCAGTAGCATTAGGTCTAAAACAACAGTGTACGTGCCTTAATTGAAAATGCTTTCTTGCTAAGAAATGCCAACCGTCATCTGAGCCTTCAGCGAGTCACAGTAGTAACGTCAGAGATCAGTGATCACAGATCACCCTAACAAACGTTAATGATAACGAAAAGGTTTGAAATATTGCAGGGATTTCCAAAATGTGACAGAGACATGAAGAGAGCAAATGGTGTTGGAAAAATGGCACCGATGGCCTTGCTGGGCACAAGGTTGCCACCAACCTTCAACTTGTAAAGCTCACAGTGTCTGTGAAGGGCAATAAACATGAGATGTGCCTGTAGATCTAAGCAGATTCGACAGTCCTGGAAACCGAGACTTTGATTTGCAAGAGCTGGGTGCTGTGGAGGCTGAAGAGGCCAAGGGCACAGGGTAGAGTCGAAAGCATGAACAGTGACAGAGCCGACGCAGACCCCCGCTGTCGGCACCCCGCCCCAGGCTGCTCTGGAAAAGCGGAGGAATCAAGAAGCAAGGAGGATGGACGTGCTGTGGGCTTCTTGCCTCACTCGGCAGCTCCCCGGACTCGGGGTGGACTCGGAGGCCTGTGCCCGGCCCCGCCGGAGCCCTGACTGCCCCAGGCTCCAGGCTCACGCAGGACGGAGCCCCCAGGAGGAGGGTGCAGACTGCAGAGAAGGGGCCTGGGCCTGCAAAGCAGTCCGTGACGACCGGGGAAGTGACCTGCGTGGTGAGGGGCCTACGCTCCCAGAGCTGACATCACACGGGGCGCGGGCAGGGGAGGCTGAGAGGGCCTCCCTACTCTCAGAGGCCACTAAGTGCCCATCATCCCGTCCCACAGGTTAGATGTCGGGGAGGGGAGACGGACTGGCAAAGGCCCGAATACAATTTCACTTACATCCGGAATCCTAATTACTAATCTTCCTGAGTTAGCTAGAATGGGACCGGATTATATTCCCTTAGAATAAATGTTAAGAAATTTATTTTAGGAAGATAAAAAACTTGCACATCTAAGCCTATGTCCTATAAAAATGATATCCACTACCTAAAACGTACCAAATGTTGACCTTTTGAGGTGCTTTTATCCTTGCAGGTAGAGAATCTAGATGCAGTGAGGTACGATTCTGCATCTCCCGGTCAAGATAGAGACCAGAGGGTCAGGTGGAGTCGAGGGGGTGGGCACTGTACCCATGGAGACCGTGTGAGGAAGGCCAGGCCCGGGGCGAGCTCTCTGCACCTCGAAGAGCTGGGGCAGGGCCAGCAGAGCAGGGCCCACCGTCAGGCAGAGGCAGCAGTCGAATCTGAAATGGAGAGAAGTCTCGAGACCCGAAACGGTCACGGATGTCCAGTGTGGCAGAGCAGTACGATTTGGACTGGAAAACGGTTACGGAACTGCCTGACTGGAGGACTTTGGCGAGCTCTGAGCAACAGAACTTTCAGGAGACGCAGGTGAAGCTAGATGCAGGGCAACAAGGAGGGGTCGGAGGTGGACTAGGTGAGTGCATGTGCCGAGGCCCGGGGCGGAGACGGCACGGCCGGGTTTCAAGGCTGGGTCAGGAGCAAGGGAGGCACCGAGGATTCCAGAGAGGCAGCGCCACTGGAATAAAGTCCCAGCGGAAGCAGCAGGTGTCTTCAGCGAAGAGGCGTGGCGGCCCCGAGCTGGCTGAGGGGCCTGACCTTCAAGAAGCAGGAGGCGCTGTGGGCGGGTGCCGGCGAGGTGAGGCTCAGGTGGCCATGCGGTCGGTCAGCGGCAAGCTGGGGAACGTGGAGAGAGGGGGCTCGGAGGCCAGCAGGTAGAGGACAGGGACACGGGTGGGCCCGGTACCGAGGGCCCAGCAGAGGCTGGAGACGCGGTGTCCGGGAGAAGTGTCTCCAGCTGCCGCGCGACGTTCTCCGGCAGAGTTGTGCTGCTCAGCTGGAGAAGCAGCGACCCAGGTTTGGGATTTGCTGTCCGAGTTCTGAGGGGGGCGATGCAGAGGACGGCGACGTGCAGTAACACACGGTGCCCACGTGCAGGGTGGCCCGTGCCCGCGGGGAGGCGCTGCTCGGGGTGCAGCGGCCGTCCCTCCATCCCCGGGCCCTCGGCCCCGCTTCCGCTTCTAGAGGAGCTGGGGGAGAAAAGCGCCGCCTCAGCCAGCCTCGGCCCCGGCCCTGCGGCGGCAAAGAGCTGAGCGCGCAGGAAGTCCCCGGACAGACACATCAGGCCGCAGCCCAAGCCTCTGGGGCCGCCAGCCGGTAGGAAAACCACAGGGTCACTTCGACACACTGCTGGAGGGCGAGTGCCGACGGGCGCACGTGAGAAGCCCTGGGGGCCGCGGTCTGGGCGGCTCCGGCTGCAGGAACTCGTCGGGGGCCGGGGTGGAGGTCCGAGAAGTGGCATGTCCTCTGTCACAGGGGCTTATCTGTGGGTGGGGGTGCCCATCCCCGCCCTGTCCCACCTGGGCAGGGCCCTTCTCCTGCCCAGTCCCCTCGTCTGCCCGGCTCACCAGTGGGGTGGGGAGTTGAGAAACACCTGTGAAGGTGGCCTGGATGGCCCGTGAGACCGCAGGAGCCTCCCCTCCCCACCTTGCACCCCGACGCCGGCGGGACTCCAGCGGAGAGAGGCTCTGAGGAGCGGCGTCTCAGAAGCCCAGAGTCAGCAGGGGGACACACGGGGCACCGGCGGACCGGGCAGCCTCTGTCACCCACGGCTGCGGCGACGTCAGACACACCAGCTCCTGCGCAGATTATTGTGAAACCCCCTGCTGAGGCTTGTTTACCTCTCTTCTTACTACCTCACACTCACTACATGTCCTGCTGCAGACAGGCGTTGCAAGCTGTGTACCAAAGGGTCGGGAAAACGGTCTGGAGAAGCAAAGCGAGCGTCAGGCCCAGACCCAGGCATGGCACGGCTTGGAAGTACCAGACAGGGGACGTGAAAGAACTACGAGTAACATGCTGAGGGCTCGGGTGGAAACCGTAGACGTCATGCACGGACAGGCATGGGGAGTGTCGTCGGGGTCACGGAAACTCCAAGGAAGACGCACATCAAAGTCGGCGTAGCAGAAACCAAGAGTGCCCGTGACGAGCTCTCAGCAGCCTGGACAGGGCCAAGGAAGGGACCCGTGAGCTGGAAGACACGTCGGGAGAAACTTCCCAGGCTGAGAAGCAAAAGCAAGGAAGAACAAAAAGGGGGAAACAGAAAATGGGACAGAGCATCCAAGAAGCGTGTAACGGTCTCAGCAGGTGTAATGTATCTGTACGGGGCACCAGCAGGAGGAGAGGGAAGGGGCGGAAGAAATATTTGGGGTGAACATGGCTGAGGGCTTTCTAGACTTGATGACAAACACCTAATCACAGATCCAGGAGCCTAGAGGACACCAGGCCAGATGAATGCCCGAAAGTCTAAGCCCGGTGTAGAGCCTTCCCACCCACTGCAGCAAACCACCGGCAAAGAGGGAACCCGAAAGAAGCCAGAGAAGTAGAGGCGTTGGCCTGGAAAAGGCATGGGACACTTCCCACCACATGGGATTGGGGGAGGCCTGGCTGGTGTCATCGTCATCATGCAGGAGGGGGCGGTGGTGGGAAAGGAGTTGACACAGCCTGGAGTACAAGCAGGGAAGGTCCTGGTGACCCGAGGGTGGCGAGGACTGGCTGGAGGCTTTGGAGTCCAGAGTGAAAAGGAGTCAACACATCCAAGCAGGTTAGGAGTTTAGAGCGTGGGATTCCCCTCACCTCTGCCCCCTCCCCAGACCCACTGTGCCCAGAAACCACGGGTGCTGCCGGGCCTCCCCCTGCAGTCACTGGTCAAGGTCAGGGCTGGGAGTGTGGGCTTCCTGCCAGCCTCGCCGAGCCTGCTCTGCCTGCAGTCTGTGTGGTCCACTGACCGTGTTCAGTTTGTGGTCACGGAGCAGAGGCTGAGCCCATGGGTAGGGTTTCCTCAGTTGACTTCTACCAACATTTCTGTATTATAATCTTAGATTAATGCATATGTTATTTCCTCAGCTGCCCACTCATTTTCTGAGGTTTCAGAAATGCTTTTTATTTAGCAGCTTTTAGGTCATCAGATGCAGTTGTGCACCTGAAATAGTCCTCCAGGTGTCATTTGACTAACACTTACGCCACAAGGCAGCGTAAGCTATGCTCCCGTGCAGCTGTGAAGCTTGTGGTCAGCACTTGAGTTTTGCTTAAGAACAAGAATAATACTTCATTTCTGTTATATTTTTTTGGTTTTCATTCTTTAATTTTGGTTGACTTAACATAATACACAAAAGTATACCAACCTTAAAAAGCATGCAGCTCGCTGAGTCACCACAAAGCGAGCACACGCCCCAGCCCCTGACGTAGTCAGGAAATAGCGCTGTGCCAGCATTCCAGAAGCTTCCCTCTCTGCACACCTGTTCTCCCAGAAGGGCACTGTCCCCGTATCCACTTGACTGGCTACTTTTGTCTGTTTCTGAAGATTACAAAATGCGGCTGTACAATGTGCATTCTTCTGCGTTTGGCCTCCTGTGTACAGTGATGCGCGTGGGGGTTTTGTCCGCGTGTCGCATGTCATGGGGTTCTGTTCATTTGCACGTCCGTGCACCGTCCCGCCACCGGACCAGCCGTAGCTGCTCGGAGAAGCCATCCTGCAGCTGATGGGCCCTCCGCTGTCCCTTGCAGCTCTGCCCAGGCGTCTGTGTGCACCATGCCTCAGTGAGAACATGTGCGTTTCTGCCGCGTACGCGCCTAGGAGTGGAGTTGCTGGGTCACGGATACATTTACATTCATTTTGTGGAATCCCGGTCCTCTGAGGTGATGGCGCCCGTGTTCACTCTTCCCTGCAGCGTGAGGATTCAAGTTCCTCTGTGACCTTGTCTGCACTTGGGTTGTCCGTTTTTTTTTTTTTAAGTGTTTAACGTTCTGTTGAGGATGTAGTAATGTCTTATTGTGTTTTTAGTTTCCGTTTCCCTGAGGACTAACGAGGTTGCATTTCCTCTGCACGTTGACTGGCTGCCTGGGCATCTTCGTTTGAGGATCACTTCAGTGTGTCTTTTGTGCATTTTCCCATTGGATTGTTAGTCTTTTTTCATTATTTTGTAGGAGTTCTTTATATATCCCTGCACGAGCACGTCGCTGGTTATATGAGTATTATGTCCTCCCACTCTGTTGCCTCCTTACTCTCTTCAGTGTGTCGTGACAAATAGCCATTCTCAGTTCTAATGGAATGCAATTTATCAATCTTTCCATGGTTTAAGAAATCTTTCTCTACCCTGGGTCACGAAGGTACTCTCTTACCTTCTAGAGGTTTTACTATTTACCTTTCTCAGATCTCTAGACGTCTGGAATTGGGTTCTGTGTTTGTTATGAAGATGGGAAGTTTCCATTTTTTCCCCATGTAGATTTCCAGTGGACCCATAACCAGCTGTTGCAGGTCCGTCCTTTCCCACCACAGGTTCCGGCGTGAATCATATGTGCACGTGCGGTGGGTGTGCATCTGGACCTCCTCTCTGATTGGTCCTCGATTCTTTTTTTGTGCTAATCATCTGTAATTACTATAGCAAGTTTGATTGGGATTGCATTTAATCTCTATAGATCTTTGAGGAGAATTAATTTTTAAATTCTGAGTGTTTTTAATCAATGAATATTCTGTATCCTTTGTTTATACAGGTATTCTTTAATTTTTTTCAATAACGTTTTATGATTCTCTCTGTGTAGAGCTTTTGTATACCTTTTGTTTGATTTATTTCTACGTATTTAGATTCTGTGGATGCTGTTTCATTCATTATCTTTTTTAAATTTTTTTTATTTTCTGTTTGCTGCTATATAAAAATACAATTGCAGTAAAGCTTTTTATTTCCAAGTTGGTTTCCCATTCAAAATATTAAATATATGCTTTGCACTTTAGTTACAGGCTGAGTCAGTGTTGAGCTCTGTCATCTCAAGAACCGACCCTGTCTGGCTGACTGATGGGTTTTTCATGAGAAAGTGGGCGTCTCATCCGCAGTGACCCCCTCCCTGGGTTAGTCAGATGCCGCTGTCTCGAGGCCACTGGGAGTCCGTCCGTCTTTATGGGAGTGGGTTGGACTGTGGGTACTTACAGCACGGGGAAGAGGCCACGCACACACTTGTACTCCTGGTTAGTGCCAGGCCAGGGCGCAGCGCGACTCTGAGGATCTGAAAATCAGGTCGGCCCCGCCATGTTTATTCTCGCTCGTACACGCCCAGATCGTGGGAGTGGTGGGCTGGTTGCTTCTAAGCTGCTCCGCGTGGTCCAGATGTCCCCCAGCCCCTCTCTACTCACGGAATTGGTGAGGCGGGAACCGCCTCTCATCTGTGGGCACGGTGTACGGAGGCCCCCGACCGTCCTGGCCCTGGACTTCGGGAGCTGTGGGCGGGCGGCAGGTAGGGTTTATTTGAAACTGGCTTCCCTCCTCTGCCTCCTGTGTGGGGATGGTGGCCAGTGAGGAATGGCTGAGGGGCTGGAGCTGAGGCGGCCTCCCTCCCGCGGGAGACCATTGTCGCTGTACTTGGCTGGGCTTCAAAAGGGGGAAGATCTGCAGTGTCAAGGTCGGGTATTATACAGCAGCATTTTCACTTAGATTTGAAAGTAAGTGGGGGAAGTAAAAGTGAAGGTGAAAATCAGATCAAAGGAGAAAGATATGTATTTTTATCACATCAGTAAGAAGAAGAATGATAGCAGTGGGCATTTAAATGAGCAATTACTGTGTGCCGGCTGCATGCCTAGGACAGGAAGGTGGCCATGGAGCCCGTCCTGAGTCATCAATACAAAGGGTCAGAGACCCAGATGTGCCCAGAGCTATTTCGCCTCTTAAGAGCTTCAGAAAGCCCAGCTGGAAGGCGCGTGGGGCAGCTTCGTGGTCATGTAGGGTGACGGGTCCGGACGGGGCTCTGGCGGTGGCGCACGCCCACCCGCGGCCCCCTCCCTCCACCGCCCCACAGTTACGTGCTAGGTCTGCGTCCTGACACCGAGACGGGTGGTGAACCTAAGGACAAACCAAAGTAAACCACTGTGCTTCACGCCGACGCTGCCACACCCGCCCGTGCGCACAGACCCCTCCCGTGAGGCCGGCCCAGGGCGAGGCTCTGGGCCTGTTGTGGCGGAGACCGAAGGACGGCAGGATGCCGCGAGCCTGCCGCGTTACAGCACGTCACGCAGTCCCGGAAGGGTTCATTCATTTGAATGCCAGTCGTTATGGTGCCATTTCTTACCATCACGTCCTACTTATTTTGAAAGGAAATTGAAGAAAAATTAGCTTACCTGCAGTGTATCGTGTTTAGGAGAAAGCTGATGACCAAAGCTTACTTCAGGCAGTCTCTTTTTCATTTAGAATTCTCTTCCTGTAAGTCCCATGATCCCCCTTTAGGAGGGGTGTGTGTCGGCCTTGCTGTCTGCTTCAGACCGTTGTTGTGAGAGCTCAGCTAATCGTCAATGAATTACCGTCGCTCCGAGAGACATTGGAAGACACCTAGGATGCAGATTGCACCTCTGACAGTCTGGGATCCAGGAGGGTCCTTGATGGCCTGGCGTTTCTACACGGGAGAGCAGACGAGCGGCCGCCGCCTCCCCCGGCCCCCGCCCTGGCTGCTTCCAGAACAGCGGAGCCTCCGGGTCCACGCTCACTGCCACTGCCCCGCTGGCGCTGAGTAGAGGCGTCCACAGGAGAACCTACGGTAGCACAGGAAGAGCGCCCGTCCAGCAGACGGCTCGACACGGAGCACGTAGGTAGGATGAGGTGCTTTGTCCTTGAACTGCTTCACCAGGCAGAAGACCCTCAGCTGAGTGTTTCCTTCCTTGGTCATTGTTTTGGTTACAACATTTAATCACTTTGTTTAATCTGTTCTTCTTTTCCCAAAGTATAGTAACGGCTGCCAGTTGAGCAAGTTTCACCACTTTTAAATAAAAATAGTGAAGGAAAACATTTTAATAAGCAAGATCTGACCAGTCTTCATTTCATAAACCTAATGGACGTTTGTGTAGTTAATGGGAAGTACAGCTACAGATCTCATTACGAGAGTGGGAATAATATCATTTCTGGTTCACATCAGCCAGCCAAGGAGGCCTGTCTGCGGCAAGGGGACGGAAGCCGCAAGCTCGGCCGCACACCTTAGCTCCCTGGAAGTGAACCAGAAATTTAACCAGGCTGGAGTTAAGCCTAGTAACAGAAATCATGCAAAAGCACTTCGCAAATTGTAAAGGCTATTGGCTTGGAAATTGCTAAGGTCATAAGGGGTCAGAAATTAATCAGCTATAAACAATTTAGACTGAAATGAAGCCATTTTATGTGTTAGTTATTAATGGGAACTACTCTTGTTAAAGTAAATTGGTTATGCATTTCGTTTGTTTGTCTGAAGCATTTTTTAAAATTATTTATTTATTTAATTCATTTATTTTTGGCCGCATTGGGTCTTCGTTGCTGCACGCGGGCTTCCTCTAGTTGCATCGAGCGGGGGCTACTCTTTGTTGCGGTGCGCGGGCTTCTCATTGCGGTGGCTTCTCTTGTGGAGCTCGGGCTCCAGGCGCACAGGCTTCAGTAGTTGTGGCACGTGGGCTCAGTAGTTGTGGATCGTGGGCGCTAGAGCGCAGGCTCAGTAGCTGTGGCGCACGGGCTTAGTTGCTCCGCGGCACGTGGGATCTTCCCGGACCAGGGCTCGAACCCATGTCCCCTGCCTTGGCAGGCGGATTCTTAACCACTGTGCCACCAGGCAAGCCCTGTCTGAAGCGTTTTCGCCTGCATTTTTTTTTCACAGGGAACATGTCGGGTGAATCTGACACTGAATGGCCCGTGAGGGGTCCGTCCCCTGTGCAGATGCCACAGTCTGTCTAAAATCGTACCACCTCCTGTCTCCTGGCTTCAGCCGAGCTGCAGCGACCTAAGACTTTAGTTTTGATCCAGAAGCCTTGACAGACCACCTCGAGATTCGAAGTCTTTTCTTAGCTCACCGACGCCCTTTTATGGTGATGCGTGTCCCGGGTCCTCGGGGGCTCTCCTCGCCTCCATGACCGGCCAGGGTGCCAGGGGGGTCTCGTCAGACCCCTGCTGCGTGGCTGGTTCTTGCTTCGGCTGTAAACGGCCTCCACCCAAGTCAGAGCCTGTTGGGTATACTTTGCTCTACGACAATTCATTAATTACTAGAATTTTAGTCTTTTAGTGTAGGGCACCCTCTTCGTCATTAGGTGCATGTTCTGAACAGCTAATATGTGTAATTATGTTTAAAATAAGTGCACTCCAAGTGATTAACAGCATTTTGATATCAGAGTTGTGACCTAGCCGTTGTCTTCTGGTGGCTGAATAATTAACTTGTGTCTGAGAGCTTTCGAGTGTGATAGTTGCCTAACACAGGGCTTCCTCG
The DNA here is from genome assembly GCF_949987535.1 of Balaenoptera acutorostrata. Lineage (NCBI taxonomy): Eukaryota > Metazoa > Chordata > Mammalia > Artiodactyla > Balaenopteridae > Balaenoptera > Balaenoptera acutorostrata. The sequence continues at coordinate 1,068,051 of NC_080076.1, read as the reverse complement.
TGGAAGGTTTGCTGGCTTCCGGTGACCCTGAGCTGCCATCTGGTGCAGACTCTAAGTGCTGCTGTCATCTGCTGCTAATTGCTGTCACCTGCCGCTGCAGGCCCTCGGCGGAGATGGCGTGAGCAGGCGGCCCGTCGCCGTCGGCGCGGGTCCTCTCGGCTCGCGCAGGTGCGCCCCGGAAAGAAAGCACGGCGGCGGGCTGGGCTTTCTCAGTAGAAGCACTTTTCAGTTAGTTTGCATTTTAATACACAAGGTGGGGGAAATGGTGACCGTCTTGTGAAGGTTATTACTTCACTAAGTCCAAGTGTGTTGCCTGTTTTATGATTTGTTTTAACGGTTCTGGCGCTTAGGAGCCTATTAGGCTGGCGAGATTGTTTCCACGGCATTCTACAGAAGACTTCTGTAATCCTCTTTCTCAAGCGGATAAGCTTCGGTCGGGGCACTCACCTATAGCACCATATTATATTAATGTATTTTACTTGTAATTTAGAGAACAAGGAGGATGCCCTGATTTGAAGGCTAAGCTGTCCCCTGTGGCACTGGCACAGCTGATAATCGCGAACTAGAAAGATGTGTATATCAAATAGTTTACAAAATGAAGCCAGCTGTGTTTCCCTACATACTGTGGCTTCCTGACATGCATCATTAAACCTTATTAGCTACTTCCTTTTACAAAGATTCTTGTAGTCTTGAACATTGCATATTAACATTTTCTGCCCCTCCAACTGGAAATTATTTGCTTTATTGTAGAGTGTCAACTTGCTCTGGTTTCTGATGCGTTCTAATTGGTACTTTAGAGTATAATCATCGTGAGATACCACGCCATGCATTTCTTTATTTGGAAATTAATACAGACCTTTTCACTTTATCTGTCAATCTGGGCAACTTTTCACACAATTCCCAACTCTTGGGATTGCTTACAAGCCATTAAGTATGAAATGGTTCATAAAATGTCCTTGAAGACATAAAGTAACACAAAAATTTTAGATGGTTTAAAGTAGTGCTACATTTTGCCAGGATACCAGTAATAAACCTCTTAAGTAGACAGTTAATAATAAAAGGGTAGTTAAGAAGATGAAAAGTTTATTTAACCATATTATGCTTGTCATTTAAAAATTTCAGCAAATCTCCTGAATTCCGTTTTCCTTTCAAAAGAATGCAAATCATGGGAACTATGGATTTTGAAAACTAAGTAACATTGATTCAAAGTTAGGTGTTAGGCCAGTATGATAACTTTCTTCATTCTTTTTCTCTTTATGCCATACTGTGTTTGCCATTCTGCTGCGCCGCCTTAAAAATTAATTATGTTTACCTGCTGTTAACTTTCATTTGTCAGCTAGTTATGCTATGTTGGTGGAACAGAGAATGGACAAGACAATAGCAATTCTGAGGTGTTTCAGACCCTGACCAGGGTTTTCTGTATCTTTTCACGTGTTTAATATAATCACAAAGAGGTGATATGCATTTCATTGAGACAGAATTTCATGAGTTCAGTGAAACAGTGATCATAGTTTTGTTTCCAGTAAATATCTTAGACACAGATCTTGTCAAGTCAGCTAATGACTCTTGATTTAAAAACCCTACTGAGTGGTTTTATGTCGTGATGGGTGCCAGATATCTGGAGATTGGGGTGGAGACCTTAAATGGTCCATAAATTCCCACATATTTACACAATAAACCAACAAGCGGTGAAGAGGGTAGTGACACCATCGCAGCCTTTGTGTCTCTTCGTGGGCTGCACGGTACAGTGTACATTCTAGTAGCGCCACACTGCCTGCAGAAACTGAGACGTGAAACATGCTAAGCTAAACTCTGCCACAGGCAGCACTTAGGCGTTGAGGATTTCTCCTGCTGATTGTCTTTTTTTTTCCCCCCCTAAGATACTGTTACTTAGAATTAACAACTTTATAATACTGTGTATGGAATTGAAGTAGTCCTTAATGAAACCAGACTTTCTGGAATCTATTATTACATAGAAAAATTGTTAACTCATGTCTAGTAAATTCCCTGGCACAAACCATTAAATGCATTTTACTTGTTGGTATGCCAAAGGAAGAATTTAGATGGTAACATTTTGAATCACCGAACAGATCTCTGACTTTGTTACAGAAATTCATCTGTATCATGACCTCTTATGAAGAAAATCTAGGGCTGGAAATTAAAGTTTCATTGTAAATGAATGACCTTGTTTACTAATAAAAATTTAACCATTCCCTTTCCCAGAATTTTATTAGGAAAATAACCAAGCAGGTGGAAGGGTGTTTTCCCCGCCCCATCCCATGCAGTTTCTTTAAAGAAACACAGCAGTTCTTCTGGCCCTGTCCCAGGCAGGCTCCAGGGAGAAGGGCAGCCCTGGTACCTGAGTGCCCTGCCATTCCCTGAGCCTTCCGTGCTGGGGGGCCGCCAGGTACTGGCTTTCCCTGGGAAGGGGCTCTGATCTACTCCCGTCGCCTAAATCCCAGCCTTTTCCATCATGTACGGCCCAGCAGTTCCAAGCCACTAACAGGAATGCGTCCTTCAATATGTCACTTCCTGGGTGTTAGAAAGCCGCCAAATACTTTTCCAGCTCTTTGACGAGTTCAGAGGGTGCCCTGAAGGGATGCAGTCACTGTGCTGGGGAATTTCGGGTGCAATAGCGTTAGAAGCCCTGGCTGTATGTTCAGCCATTTCTTTAGCAAGCAGTATGTTACAGAGCCCAGATTTTAACAGCATTATTATTGATGTGCTTAAAAATCTAAGAATATTTTCTATTCAATAATATATTTTATAAATTATATTTAAATGAATATATAAGAGTATATTTGAAGGGTGTTTCTAAAATGCACACATACACAAACAATATTTAAAATAAGGGACTTGCCACACGCAGGAAAAAATAAAGTCACACACACACCCCCATACCTCCCAGAAGAAAAATGTGCTAAATAGTATTATAGCCTCCTCAGTATGAAAAATCGACCAGAAAATGAAAGGTGAGGACTGCCCCATGTTTCAACAGATTTACAAGAAGCCATGGTCTGCCCTTTCTTTCTGAGTCTGTTAAAATTTTAAGACTCCTAATAAAAGGCTTTCTTTAAAAATATCAGAACCATTTAGAGTTCTTATTAGAAAAAAATCTATTTTTCATGTTTCTAGGGAAAAAAGAATTTCCAAGAGTGTGGGGACTTTTAAAGTCTTTGAAGAAGCATAAAATAAAAGTCAAAGTTCCTAAGCATATCAGTGACCATGCACAAAGTTTGCTCTTGCTGGCGTTTTTCCAGACTTTTTTTTAAAAAAAACAACACAGTTACTAATCCCTAAACTCATGGGTATTGTGTTTTTAGATAGTAAGAATTCGAGAGTAGGTTGATGCTACTTGTAAAATATCTGTTAAAATAAATATAAAATTACCAAAATAAACTGCTTATTTAATTAGATTAAATTGAAATCAAATGCCTGACCTCAAATTTCACTTACATGACTGATGTTGAATGTTGAGGTTTCTGGTGTCGGTAGATAGCTCAGGCTTGAAGTAATCATTTTGAATTGGTGGGTGGTCTTAGCAAAACCATTTAAAACTGATAGCTTTCTACACTGTTAAGACAAAAATAAGGTAAATATAGGCAGGATCTCTAAACCATTAATGTAAGCTGTTGTTACAACTTTATTGACTTAGTTTGTAGATCTAAATCTTTAAAAAAAAAAAAAAGGCTTAGCACTATACTACTGTACCGATTACCTACAGTATTTTGGTTGTCATATCTTTAAATATGACAAATATCAAATATCCTTATTTGATAGTAGATTTTTATTTGGGAAATTTCCCCCAATATAATTAATTCATCACGTTAAAGTCTATAAATTCTGTCTTGGATTCTTCATGACAACATAGATATTTATGGTAACTTTTTTTTTGTTAGTAAAACTAAAATAACCTGTATTATATATACTGAATTGGCTGATTGAAGATCGAAGTTCTGCTTTCACCAAAAGCAGGCTTTCATCATTCGAAAAACAAAAAAAGCAACAATCTTGAGCGCCCTCTGCTGGCGAAGCCGCAACATACTGCACCTTCGCTTTTGCTTTCTCTCCCTAGCTAAGAGAAATGTTTTTATAAAAGCAACAACGGAATATGAACAGGAAACATGACAGCAGTGCACACAAATCGTATTCAGCATAGTGTTGGGCTGATAGTGGTTTGTGTGGTGTAGTCTCCTTGCGTCCCTGGTTTTTAAATAAACTGTGTGGACTATTGTAAAATAAGGCCGGAACTACTGTACATTAGAAAATTATGGTCTCTTTGAAATATTCAGTGCTGGATTTTCATGTAGTTGTGTACATAGAGTACAGATTAAATTTCCAAACGGTTTCCAGACCGTTTTGCATATCTGTGCACACTCATCTTTGTTTTAAACATGGCTTCGACGTGTCACAAGTTGAGCCTATTTGAAATAGTTTATAGTAATTATCAGAAACAAAAAATTAAACTAACCACTTAAAGTCACTATATTGCTTTAAATTTGATGACTTTTTAATATACTGTTACGCCTTAATAAAGGCTCTACTGTGACAGAGGCTGTCAGACAGTAACAGGCTTGACCAAATTGTCCTGCATGAATGTAAAAGTAAGTCTGCATTTTGCAAAAACAGACCTGACGTGTGTATATGTGTATGTCCATATGTTCATAGATAATGTGCTATTTTCTGGCATTTTTGATGATTATAAAATGTTACATGGATATGTGTTATAGCAAATGCTCAAGCCACTATTGAAATTTCTCAAATGATCTGGTAGGTTGACGGTTTGAGAAGACAGCCTCATTCTGCACTCATGAAGCCCCCTTCAAACTCAGCAAGTAATATGTTTATAGATTTTAGGAATAATTTCACCCTTAACAACATGTTTATCGTGACAGAGTGATCTGACGACGTGCATTGTCCTAAACACGGAGCTGATCAGTACCAAGGTTGTGTAAACTAGGTGAGGGCTTGCACTGGGTCCCCCCTCTCCTGAGTTTCTCACATTAACATGGAACGAGGTTGTACTTCCTTGTTGAGGAGCTGAGCTTTGCATTAAGGCTTTTTTTGTTTATCTAAAAAATATAATAACCACATTTTCTTTTCTATTTTTTGATTTTTTTGATGTGGACCATTTTCAAAGTCTTTATTGAATTTGTTACAATATTGCTTCTGCTTTTATGTTTTGGTGTTTTGGCCACAAGGTATGTGGGATCTTAGCTCCTCAACCAGGGATCAAACCCGCGCCCCTGCATGGGAAGGTGAAGTCTTAACCCCTGGACCGCCAGGGAAGTCCCCGCATTTTTTTTTTAAATGTTAAAATATTCAAGAAAAAAAAATATCTTATGTGATAACTATTTGGTAAGCAAGGAAGAAACCTTAAATGCTGAATATAGAATAGTCAGGCAAAATTTATTTGCAGGTAAAAATGTAGAATACGAAATATTCTTTCAGAATAGATTTTAAATGTTTATTGTGTAAATATAGATTTTGACTTTTAAAAATTAAAGTGATATAACATTAAGAATTATCGTGCTGATACTTATTTAGGGAGCTTTTAAAGCACAGATTATTGAGCCAATAGACTAGAACGGCTAAAAGAAGCACTTCTTATTTCGCAGATCACTGGGGCAGTAAATGATAATAGCCGAGTTGTCTATGGGTGGGCGGTGCCTGCGTGCAGGACAGACACTTAGGACTGAGGCGTTCATATCCAAAGATGAATGAATAAGTAAACTGGAGAATAAGAAAAAAAGGGCTACATCGCATCACTTTAAAAAAAAAAAAAACAACTAATACTTTTAATTTAAACTCCAAACTGGAAAAAATTATTGCTGTAAGATTTAGGAGTTAGATTTAGTGTAAGAGTTTCAATTATTTGAATTGAAGGTCTGTACTTATTTTTTTCTTATTTTTAAGATTCTACTAAAAGTAGAAAATATAGGACCGATTTGTTTCAAAGATATTTAAGAGAAATATGTTTTTTTATAGGAATTTCAACTAGGTTAAAGCAGTAGCCCTATGTCAGTTTTGTAGTCACAATCCAAATTCTGAATGATGCGGGGCTGCTGCGCTGATCCGAGAATAGTTTAGCCGCTAAAAGATAAACAACATTAACGGTAATGTTATTTCCCCTAAGTAGTCTCTCACGTGTGAAGCTGTATTTCTGCCTGTGTAGAGTCGTCGCGAGTGCATTTGCTAGTAGATTGGAGGCGTTTCTGTTTTTCAAATTGAGATGTATTTACAGGGAAAATATAGGACAAATTAAAATGATATTTAGCTTTCTGCAAGAGTTTAAATTGGCTTTTTGACATTTTGCATCTTATGGTTTTGCTATACTAAAATACTTTCACGTAGCAAATAAGGAAATGTGAGTTTTAGAAGCAAGCTTACAGTACTTGGATGTTCACATAACATTGATCCAGGGGTAATATCACATGAGGAGCAGTTGGCGGTGCGTATTTTTATGCCTTTTGTTTTCTCTGCTACTAAGTTTTTATAACACGAGACTTCTACATTGATTTCTTGGGGACTTAGGGGGACTTTGAGACGGGCTGGAAAGGCGTTGTGTTACTGAGATAAGGTGGGGTCTCATTCGTCCATGGGTGCCTTAAAAAACCTGACTGATCTTTTCTTGATTAAGCAGGAGGATACCGTATTTATGCTTCATTGTTGGTATAAACCATTATTTTACTGAGAACCATTAGCTGTTTAAAACTTGGTACATAAATTAAAGAGGAGCTAAGTGGATTTGTGATCGTTGCCATTAGTAGCGTTTTAGATTATACAGGCAATTATTGTGCTCATTATCCCAGAGCAGCCCCTTCCCAGAACCATTGTGGCATCTTAGACATTATGCACAGATTTTCCCTTGGAGATTAAAATTTCCAGTAGCGTATTTAATTTTGTTATCACAGTTGTTTCAAATCAAACAAATATTATGACAAGTGGAAGAAAATTTGCTTTACTAATATAGGAAATTACAAAAATGTTGAAAATTACTTCCTAGTGTACTTACCTTTTCTTCTACAGTCATAATTACTTCAACTGATTAGTAATATACGTTAGGGGTAAAAAGGTTTTGAAATCATAGTAAAAGGTATCTGGCCTGTTCGGATGTTTCTGGAAATTTTTGAAAGAAAGAAGAGTTTCACATCAAAACTCAAGCTACCACCTTCTTTATAGAATCTGTAGCTTTAAAGTTAACTAGCTTTCATATTGAATAGTTTTTGAGTCCAGATTGCATTTTAGACAAGTTGAAGAAACTTTTAAGGGTGTTCTAGTGAAATGAGTATAAAATTGAAAGTGACCTTTAAAAAAATAGTTGAAGTATCTCTTTTCTTCTCACTGTGCTTTGTTAGAATTGACCCCCCCCCCCAAAAAAAAGATCATGCTATGTACTATGTACTATGTACTATGTACTATGTACTATGTACTATGTACTATAGCCCGGCTGCAATTATGTTCCGGGAAGAATAGTCATAGTTCAGGAAAGGCTCCTGAGAGAAAGCAGGGAACAGCCCATTCCCGAGAAGCTGTGTTTTCTCTGCTAAACCTCTCATTCGTCCTTTAAATTAGAAGGGGTTGGTGAAGACGACATTTAGTTATGTCACTAGTCAGGCAGTTGGCCACATGTGTCCTCGTCAATTAGAAAGGTATTAATATTTTGAATTAGCTGAATATCAATGTGCAGTGGGCTGCTTGTAGTGTTTCCATCCTATATGGGTCATTTTTTCAAAGGAAACTTTGTCCTCATTCCTGACTGTTTTGTCCCAGCTCTTACAGCCCTTCACTGCCGTGATGCAGGGGAAAGTGTGAGGCAGTGGTTATGCATTTTGCAAGACAGTGATTCTTTATTTTATTACAAAAAAAGGCCAACTCTGGAAGGCCAGATTAAATCATTCCTTTCACTTTTTAATGGGATTTGGATGAATAGAGTAAAATATGCACTTTGCATTCATTGATAGCATCTTTACGTTGAGGTAATTGAGTCTTTTTTCCCTGACTGAATGAGTAATGACTTCATCTGACCCTCCGCGAGGTTTGGAACTTAGGCCGTCTTTGTCACCGCAGAGGGCCCGGGCTTTGAAACATGCTCTACTTCCCTGGCTTAATTTTTCTTCATTTTAATCCAAAACCCTATTTTTCTCAATAATTCAAGCATAAACTATATAGTAGTTGAAGTAGCGGAAATTGCAAGGTATTTGTCCTGGTTCTGCCGGTTTTTAAATGGAGTTGATAAATCAGGCGCCATGGTCCCGGCCGCCGCTCTCACGGAGGCCCAGCCCCGCTCCACCGGGGAAGCTTCCAGAACCGTCGGCGCGGTCCTTCCCGCTGCTCGTCCCGGCCCAGAGGTGGCGAGCCCGCACCGGCTGGCCCCATTGCCCACTCGCCCGGTCACTGCGCTGGAAGTGACCGCTAGGGGGGCAGGGCGCTTCCCACAGAGCCCTGTAGACACGGCCGGCCCGGCCGGGAAGGGTCTCATCTGCGCACAGGCTCGTGGAGACAACGCATCTCTAGGACTTGCCTAAAGTCTCTGGGGTTCGGAGTCTGAAGAGCGCGCGACCAGAGGAGACCACGTGTCCCAGGCGAGGGGGCGGGGCCTGAGGAGGGCAGGGCTTTGGAGGGGTGGGTCCTCTGTGGGGGTGGTTTGGAGGGGCGGGGCCTGCCGGGGTGGCGGTGGTGGAGGGGAGGGACTTAGTGGGGGTGGGGCCTTGTGGTGGGGTGGGGCCTGGAGGGGCGGGGCCTCTGTGGGTGGGGGCTTGGAGGCGCAGACTCTGCAGAGCCCTCTCGCCCCTGGCCCTGCTCCCACCCCCTGGGCCCTTGCAGGTGGGGACCCGTGGCTCCCAGCCCACCATGCGGACCCTGCAGTGTCGGGTTTGGTGTGGAGGTAGGGCAGGTGCGCTAGACAGACTTTCAGCGTTGTTCCTTCTGGGTCCCTGTTGTCATTCCCATGGTTTCTGGAGCCTTCTAAAGGTCGTGAGGTGTCAACCAACAGCAGTGCTGATGATTGGCAGCTCTAAGAAGTGACTTCATAAGCTTGGTTAGAGAAGATTTCTCTTTTACAGGATATATTACTGGTGTTCGCCTTATACTTCCTACTAGATTGGCTGTTTCTTGCAGGGTAAAATCTCATAGTTCACTCATTTTTCATAACCTTAGAGTTTAGCAAAAAATGTAGTAGGTGTTTAAACTTGCTTGTATAATGAATGAATTTTCTTCACTGCTGCACTTACTGGGTTTTCTGACAAAGTTTTGTGCTTTCTTTGTAACTACAGGTTCTCATGAGGCTTTGTGGCAAACCCTAATCAAAACCAGGTATAAACTAAATAGTGAAGTGTGGAAAAGGCTAGCTTTTTATTGGCCAAAGACATGGTATTCAAAAGGCACTCCAAAATAAACTGGTATTAAGTAGGTTAGTAATTATAAAAGTTTTAAATTTGAGAGTAGTATCCCATTTATTTTATCAAAGTTTTGGTAATCATGTTTTCTTTTTAAATTTCTCCAGAATTTGTACCAGATTCAGGAGAAATTTGTACCAGTTTCAGGAGAAACTCAGATGGCAGATGGATAACCTGATAGGATTCAGTCTTCTGCTAGTGTCATATAAATTACGAATAAGCAGTTCTGTTAAACACCTGCTGTGCCCTGGCCTGAGGGTGACCAGTAGTGATAGTGAGCTTTGCCACATTGTTTGGGCTGCTCCAGGCACCTCTGTTAGGAGATGGGTAACACCAGTTTACAGAGGAGGAGAGTGAGGCTTAAAGAGTGTAAGAACATTCCCCAAGGTCACACAGTAAGAGTTTCAAATCCAGGTTTTTAATGATAATAACAATGATAATAGTAATGAGAATAGTCATAGCATGCATGTAGGCTTGCTCTATACCAGAAGCTGTACTCCCTGTGCTGTGCGTCATCTCTTTCCCCGCCAGGTCCTGTCAGGAAGACATGTTACAGCCCATTTTACAGATGGGAAAACTGATGCTCAGCTTGCCCAAGGTTGTGCAGCCAGGTGGCAGAGCCAGCATTCAAACTAGCCCAAACACGGAGTCTTGAGGGATCTGAACTGCTGTACGGCGTCACTTGTTCTCTTTGTGGCTCTAAAGCCCTTCTACAAAGCCCAGCACCGCCCTCCCCGCTCCTCTTTCTGCCCCCCACGCCGCATTGCACGGTAGTCTTTCAGCAGTGACACTAAGCACAGAGCAGGACTTGGTGGAGGTGCCGGGGCTTGAAATCGAACCTGCGTGCTTCAGAAGACCTGTGTTCTCTTCACTTGTAGAATGGACGGTGTTTGGGTATCTCATTCTTACTGTCCCCGAGATCCCACACAGAACGCACACAAAAAAGGAACTAATTCTTATTGACATAGTTTTCCCTCACGTTTTGCTCAGCTGGTAAATGACCCACAGGATGAATTGGAGTGTTGTGTGGGAGGACCTAAAGTCCAGGACTTCTGCAAATTAACAAGTTGTCATTGCAGGCTAACTACTCCACCTGTTGCTTTTCTTCTTAATTAAGAGTTCTTTTCAGGGAGGCTCTTGGCAGAGAGGGATGACAGACATACTGTCCTGTTCTGAAGAAAATCCTAAGTGATTCCCTGACGTGGCACGTGCAGAGGAAAAGGCGTGTGTGCTCCTGGAAGAACTGGCCGGGCTGCCAGGCCGTCCGTGCGGCTCTCGTCCCGCGTCCCCTTTTGTTCAGTTGCTGGTCGTAACCTCATCATCTAGAGAAAGTATCCGAGTTTTTTGTGGTTTGATGGATACTCAGGACTCGTGTTTTCTCAGTAGACTCTTTCTGGAAATGCTCTGGGGACCGTGAGTCATTTTCAGAAATTCTCCCTGAATCTCTAAAAGGCTTTCCAGGAGGAACTGTGAATGTCAGGAGTTTTCAGAAGAAAATGTAAACTTAATACACTTTTGTATTTCAGTATAATAAGGGCTAGTACAAAAGAAAATTTAAGAATGTGGTTCTGTCCTAACTCTTCATTTCCTTTCAGGTTGGTTTGCTGGACCTTGAGCTCAATCAGCTGACCAAAGCGCTGTTTTTGGCATTGGTTGCCCTCTCGGTTGTCATGGTGACCTTGCAGGGATTCTCAGGTCCCTGGTACCGCAGTCTCTTCCGCTTTCTCCTGCTCTTCTCCTACATCATTCCCATAAGGTGGGTTTAAGAATGAAGAAAAACAGATGTCTGGTTTCATTGAATATGATGTTATTGAATGTATTGTTCTCAGTGTGAAAGAAATGACCCACCTAGAACTAAAGAGGGAAGAACCAGTACTGACCCTAACCATAGCCACTTCTCACTCATTGCCTGCACTGACTCCTGAGAAGTGAATGTGAGCCTGTAACTCCCGGGGAAAGAAGGCCACGCGCGGCCCACTGTGTTACCCTCGGCCACTGCGGCTCTCAGTGCCAGAAGGCCTGAGCTCGGGACCCTGCTGCCCGCTCTGAGCCCTGGCCCCTGGTGTGAACCCCACTGCCTGGTGTGAACCCCACTGCCGCCTGATGTGAACCCCACTGACCCTGGTGTGAACCCCGCTGCCTGGTGTGAACCCCATTGCCCCCTGGTGTGAACCCCACAGCCCCATGTGAAGCCCACTGACCCTGGTGTGAACCCCATTGCCCCCTGGTGTGAAGCCCACTGACCCTGGTGTGAAGCCCACTGACCCTGGTGTGAACGCCGCAGCCCCATGGGAACCCCACTGACCCTGGTGTGAACCCCATTGCCCCCTGGTGTGAACTCCACTGACCCTGGTGTGAAGCCCACTGACCCTGGTGTGAACCCCGCAGCCCCATGGGAACCCCACCGCGAGCCCCGCGCAGTGCCAGCTCAGCCGGCCTCCTGGGGCTGAGTCTCAGGGTCAGCACTGCCCATCTCAGCTGTTAACCTTCCCGCCTGTCCTTCTGCAGCTGCCAGCAGACAGCTCCTATGCCCATAGCTCTTAAGCACATCTTTTTTTCTTGGGAATTCCCAGGGTTTTTTCCTTTGCTTTCATTAATCTTGTTTTTCTTTGTTTCTGTTGCTTGTATCAGTTCTGAAATGTTATGTGGTGTCCCTTCACTACTATTTCTGTTGTACGATGCGAAAGGCCAAGTAAGAACTCTCTTCCTTCTTGTTTCTGGGGCATTTCTATCTTTAACTGATAGAAACCATTGAACAATATTCAAATTTTATTTTTTTAATATTTCATTTAATTCTCTTTATTTTTTTTTAATTCTCTTTTAACTTCTTTCTTTCTGTAGTAAACTGACAATGTCAGTCTGTATATGCTTTTTTTTTTTTTCTTAAGAGTTTCCTGTGCTATACAGCAGGTTCTGGTTAGTTATCTGTTTTATACATAGTATCAATAGTGTATATATGTCACTCCCAATCTCCCAGTTCATCCCACCCCCACTTCCCCCCTTGGTAACCGTAAGTTTGTTCTCTACATCTGTGTTTCTATTTCTGCTTTGCAAATAAGTTTGTACCATTTTTCTAGATTCCACATATAAGTGATATTATACATTATTTGTTTTTCTCTTTCTGACTTACTTCACTCTGTATGCCAGTCTCTAGGTCCATCCACATCTCTGCAAATGGCACTATTCCATTCCTTTTTATGGCTGAATAATATTCCATTGTATGTGTGTACCACATCTTCTTTATCCATTCATCTGTCGATGGACATTTAGGTTGCTTCAATGTCCTGGCTATTGTAAATAGTGCTGCAGTGAACATCGGAGTGCATGCATTGTATATCCTTTTAAAAAGTCTGATTATATGGGACTTCCCTGGTAGTCCAGTGGTTAATACTCTGCACTTCCACTGCAGGGAGCACAGGTTCGATCCCTGGTCAGGGAACTCAGATCCCACGTGCTGCATGGTGTGGCCAAAAAAAAAAAAAAAGTCTGATTACAAAATGAGAAAGGTACAAGGCTTTCTGCAAATCTGGCTTGTTCTAGTTTTTCCATCAACAATTTTATATTTAGGGTAACATGTTTGGTCAAGCTTGGAGAGACTTACTAGACAGAATTATGACTTACCTCTGTTTAGCTCCATAATATCTCATGCCTACTTCAGCATGATACTTTTCCTTGTTTTTGACAGTCTGAGAATGCAATTATACAGATTTAGCAGAAGGGATGAAAACCATAAAATGTAAAAAGTATAGAGGACACTGATTTAGGGGCTTAAGGCTTACATTTGATTCAACCAAGTTTGTTTTCCCATTGCAAAGTTTCCATTAAAATATGAGTAGCAATACTTTTAGTATTTACTAAATATGCTTCTGCATTTAATAAAGAATAGATTAAAAAATTTTTTTTGTTTTGCAAAATACACAATCTGAAAAGTAAAGTGCTTTTTCTTCTACTGACCTAACACTCTTTTTTTTTGAATTTTATTTTATTTATTTTTTTGTACAGCAGGTTCTTATTAGTCATCAACTTTATACACATCAGTGTCTACATGTCAATCCCAATCGCCCAGTTTATCACACCACCATCCCCACCCCCCTTCACTTCCCCCCTTGGTGTCCATACGTTTGTTCTCTACATCTGTCTGACCTAACACTCTTAAAAGGCTTTTCCAGCTTAAGAAAGAAAAGCTGTTTCATAGAAATTCTCTACAGAATTAAAGATGTTTGAGTCACCTGATCCAGTGTACTTTGTCTTTCAAGGAAAATAGTACAAGACGTAACTCCTGTAACTCTAAAGTGAATGTATGTTCCTTAGATCGTTGTGTCACTCATAGCACAAAGCAAACGGTCAGAACGCTTCACGGGGCACGGCAGGTTCCCTCAGGTCCGCAACTTGCAGTCACATGTCTCTAATGATTATGTTCTTTGTGCACATGCGTTAAAATGCTGCATGACAGTCTAGTTGGTCAGGAACAACCGTCTTGCCAGTGCTGGGTCAGGGAGGGTTTACCCACGTGAGGCGGACGTGGGCAGTACAAGTACGATGGTGTTCCGTGAGGCGACGGCGCGTTCCTTCCGAGCAACACTTGAGAACCTCTTGCCGATAGGGTGTCTTTGTGTAAACGCTGATGTCGATGAGAGCTTGTGTGGCTTGGGAGGCAGTTTTCCTCTCATTTTCTGTAGGTCGGGCGGCCGGATCAGCGGGTGTGCAGGAGGCTTGCCAGGGAAATGCCCACATGCACGTTCCACCGTCTGACCGCCCGGGGCAGCGCCTGGTGCCCTGCTCAGAGCTCTGCTTGGTCAGGACGCCAAGAAGGGAGTGTCGAAAACGTTAGCTACACAGCTACAAAATTCGCTTCCGAAGTTGGAATTAACTTTCCTGAAGTTTTATTGAAGGAAGATTCTTAGGAGATTTTTGTCAAGTTATTTACAAGTCAGGTGCCCTTTCTGCAACATTTTACAAGTTTGAGCTAACCTACCAGATATTTTCAGTAAGGCCTCATTTTCCAGGAAGCATGCTTGGGGAAAAGAGTACTTTCAACCTTACTTAGACCTAGGAATGATATTCAGGTATTGATGGCTTGGGAAATTTGCAGCCTATCCAGGTTGCAGAAGATGCTAATATTAGAAGATTCAGCGTTTGGAAAGCATGCACAGGAGAGAAGTCCAAGGGTGTGACTGGACAGCCTTTTGCTGAAGAGTTTAGGTGTGGTACTCATGGATCCACTTAGCCATCTCAGCAGAAGCGAGGAATAGATGGGGTTGTCCAGCAGAGACCTGTGGAGGAGCCTTTTGTGTGGACGTGTGGACCCCCATGACACACCCGAGAGCCCCACAGAGGTTTTGAGAATGTTACACCAGCAGTAACACTGCCAGCTCGGACTGGGAGGGACAGAGACAGGACAAGGTTAGAAGCCTGTGAGAATCCCAGATTCTGCAGGCTGAAGATGGGCTGATAGAGCCTCCTAGCTGTAAACACGTGCTGCGTTTTGGAAAAGGAAGAATAACTCAGAGGCCAGAGCTGGCATGGGCCAGGCAGAGGGCTGTGGAGCTGTGAGTCCAGAGGGTGGAACATCCTGTCACAGAGAATTATTCTCAGCTCTTGAAACCTTATGCAATCTGCCTTGCTAGGCAGTTTGTAGTTACTTATGTGTTCTGGATGTTAGTGCTTTTTCAGTTCTCGGTTTTGCTAATAATCTTTCTCAATCTCTAGCTTGAATTTTTACTTACCCAGGGGTGAAATTATAAATAAAATTGTTAATTTTACATAGTCAAATTTATAGTTCTATTTTGTTGCTGGCTTTCAGTCTCTGTATGTTTAAGAAATCCTCCTCTACTCCAGGATGGTGAAGCTGTCCTCCGGTGTTAACTTCTCAAAGTTTATCAGTTTTATCTTTTACCACTGGAAGTGTTTTTGTTCTTTTTCTTGTTGTTTGTTGTTTTTTTAATGGTGTGAAGTAGTATTTTCACATATTTTTCCCATACTGGTCGTTTTAGCACCCTTTACAGAAAACACTTTTCCCCAATGATCTAGGGCCCCCTCCGTCACATACTAAGTTCTCATGTATGCACAGGTCTGTTTTGGCTCCCCTGTTCTGGTCTGGTTGTATTTTGCTGACCAAATAACAAAGTGTCTTAGCTCATAAGCCCTTATAATAAGTCAGTATTTGATAAAAACAAGTCCTTCCTCCATGTTTGCTTTCCTTGGTCATTTGCATTTAATATTAAATCTTCCTTTGCTTTCCTTGGTCATTTCCATTTAATATTAAATCTTCCACACCACGAATCTGGCATATCTCTTAATCATTTTAGGTCTTCTCTAACATCTCAACATTTAAAAAAATTTCCATAGGAATCTTGCACAACTTTTGTTAGAGCTATTATTAGATATTTGGTATTTTTAAAATGCTGTTAATAAATAGTGTTTTTTGAAAGAACTGTTTCCTATATATTTGTTGCTGGTATGGAAAAATAAAGTGGATTTCTATAAAATGATTGAATCCATCAATTTTGGTAAAACTTTATTGATTTTAATTATTAGTCTGGAATCTATTGGATTTTCTCTGTAATCAGTAGATAATCAATAGATAATGACAGCTTTCTTTCTTTCAATTTTTTGCACCATTTCTTTCTTTCCCTTCTCACCATAGTAATGATTTATAGTGTAACCTTAGGTAGAAGTAATGATAACGGACATTCTTCTCTTGTTTCCAGTGTGAAAGGCAAAACTGTCAACATTTCATCAGTAAGGATGCTACAAGTTTTTACAGAACCCCTTTTCTATAATATATAATAGAAGTTTTTTCTACCTCTATTTGCTAAATGTTGTTTTTTAAATCATTCATATCATTTAAAAAATACTTCTACTAAATCTATTGAGATGATTTTTCATCTTAAATTTTTCTTCTTTAATATATTAATATGCTAAATTAAACTGATTGACTCTCTAATGCTATACCTACCTTGTATTGTTTGGGGGAAAAAACACAACTTGGTCATGGTATAATACGCCTTCATGTATTACTAGGTTCCATTTGCTTGTAATTTTTGTGAAATTTTTGCATTGGTTTACATGAGTGAGATTGACTTACAACTTTCCTTCTCACATCATTCTTTTGGTGTTCAGTATCAAGATTATGCTATTCTCATAAAATATATTGATGAGTCTTCTCTAAAATATTTTTGTTTAAAATTATAATTATTTATTCCTTGGACATATTTACATCAAGGAGGCCATGTCAGCCTGAACTTCTTGTTGTGGAAAGATGTTTGACAGAGTTGATTTCTTTACTAGTTTAAATATATTTCTTAAATAGTTATAGTTTATATAGTTAACTTTAAAGAGTTAGAAAAGCTGCTTTCAGGCTTTTAATTTCCTCTTGAGAAAATTGAGTCAGTTTTGGAAAAGTTATGATTTTCAAGAAGTATGTCAACTGTACCTAAATATTCAAATTTTTTTAAAAAATTATTTATTTATTTATTTTTGGTTGCATTGGGTCTTCGTTGCTGTGGGCTTTCTCTAGTTGTGGTGAGTAGGGGCCACTCTTCCTTGTGGTGCACGGTCTTCTCATTGCGGTGGCTTCTCTTGTTGCAGAGCACAGTCTCTAGGTGCATGGGCTTCAGTAGTTGTGGCATGTGGGCTCAGTAGTTGTGGCACGTGGGCTGTAGAGTGCAGGCTCAAGTAGTTGCAGGCACGGGCTTAGTTGCTCCGCGGTATGTGGGATCTTCCAGGACCAGGGCTCGAACCCGTGACCCCTGCATTGGCAGGCAGATTCTTAACCACTGCACCACCAGGGAAGCCCTCAAATTTTTAAAATTAAATTTTGTTAATAGTGTTTTCTTGTTATCTCTTCTTATATGTAGGATCTGTGATATTGATCCTTCTTCATCCTTGATACTTATTTCTGCCCTTTCTCTTTTTTTCTTGATTAGTCTTCCAGTGGTTTGTCAACTTTAGCAGTCTTAAGGTTGAGTTTATTGACTTTCTATGCTATGTAATATTTTTCTATTTTGTTAATGTTACCTTACCTTATTTCTTTCCTCCTACCTTCTTTGGTTTGTATTATTCTTACTTCTTCAGATAGATGCTTAATTCACTAGTTTTCACGTTTTTTCCCCCTTTTTGAATATATGCAGTTGAGGCTATAAATTTCTCTGTAAGTACTACTTTGGCTGCATCCTAAAAGTTTTCATATGTATAGTGTTTTTGTTATTGTCAACTACAGAATATTTTAAAATCTCCACTGTGATTTCTTCTTTGACCCATAGTTATTACAAAGTTATTTCTTAGTTTGCAACCATATTTGACTTTTCTAAGTATGTCTTTGTTCATATTTGACTTAATTGCATTGTTGTCAGAAAACATAGCATTCATTATTTCAGATCTGTGAAATATGTTGAGACTAGTTATAGGGCCTGATATTTAGTTGGTTTTTGTAAACATTCGCTGTGTGCTTGAAAAGAACATGGAATCTGAATTGTTGGCTGCAGTGTTTCATATGTCCATTAGGTCACAATTGTTCATCTTGTTTTTCAGTTTCTCTGTACCCCTGCTTGATTTTGTTCTTTACCTTTTCTAACAGTTACTGAGGGTTGTGTTAAAATCTCCGATCAGTATTGTGAATTCATCTATTTTTCCTTGGAATTCTGTCTGGTTTTGGTATTTACAAATTTTTTTTGTAAATACCAAAAAATTTTTTTTAACATCTTTATTGGAGTATAGTTGCTTTACAGTGTTGTGTTAGTTTCTGCTGTATAACAAAATGAATCAGCTATATGTATACATATATCCCCATATCCCCTCCCTCTTGTATACAAATTTAAATTGCTATATATTTCTGCTGAATTAGGCATTTTCTCATTACAAAGTGACTTTCTTTATCTCTGCTAAAGCTTTTTGCATTAAATTCTACTTTGTTTTATGTTAATATAGTAACGCCAACTGGCTTTAATTTGCTTGGTGTGTCTTCTTCCATCTTTGTACTTTCAACTTTTCTGTGTAATTATATTTATATGTGTCTCTTGTAAATAGCATAAAGTTTAATTTTTATCTACTCCCATAAATTTTGACTATTTAGTGCATACACAATTATTGTAATACTGTTATATTTTTAGTTTAAATCTGTCATTTTATATTGTGCTTTTAATGTGACTTAACTATTCTATATTTTTTCTCCTTTCTTACCATTTTTTAAATTATTTTTTATAATTCCACTTTTTTTCTAGTAGTTTGTAAGTTTTATAAGCAGTTTCTGTTCTTTTAGTATTTATCCTAGAAATTAAAAACATTCTTAATTTCTCAAAGTCTAAAGGTAATCATTTCTTATAGTGATTTATAGTGAACATTTCTTATAGAAGTGTTTAACTCCATTTACCCCTTCTGACCTAATCCATTTTTGTCATTTATTCTAACTGTAGTTATTCTTAAACTCCAAGATATTACTGTTTTACACATTCCCTCTTTTTAAAAAAATATTTATTTATTTTGGTTGTGCTGGGTCTTAGTTGTGGCACTCAGGATCTTTGTTGCGGCATGAGAGATCTTTAGTTGCGACATGCAGACTTCTTAGTTGCAGCATGCAGACACCCAGCTGCGGCATGCGAACTCCCAGTTGCGGCATGCATGCGGGATCCGGTTCCCCGACCAGGGACCGAACCCGGACCCCCTGCATTGGGAGCACAGAGTCTTAACCACTGGACCGCCAGGGAAGTCCCTCCCTCTTAATTTTGGTTTATCCATGTTTTGTTCTTCTTCTTGCGTTTCACACCTTCCATGTAGAATAATTTTCCTTCTGTCAGAAATTTATTTTTTTAGTTTTTGTTTAGTGCTGGTCTTTGTTGGGAACTCTCTAGATTTTTGCTTGGCTTTTCTTCTTGAAAAATAGTTTCACCTGTGCATAGATTTCTAAGTTGTCATGATTGTTTTACTCTCTTTTGGCTTCCATGGCTGCTGTCTACTAGCTGTCATTTAAGTCTTACTCCCCTGTGACTCTTCCAGCCTCTTTCAGATTTTCTCTCTGTTGTTGATGTCCTGCTCTCTGGTATAATGTCTAGATGAATGTTTATTCTTGAATCTGTAGATAGGTTTCTTTCATTCATCCAAGAAAACTCTTAGTTTGTCTTTTTAAATACTGCCTTTGCCCTATTTTGTCACCTCTCTTTCAAGGTTGGTTAGATATCCACACTGTATCCTTTGTTTCTCCTGTTTTTACTTTTGTATTTCCCACCTTTTTGTCTCTGTGCTTTATTCTATTAATAAATAATATTCCTAGTGCCCTGTCTTCCAAGTCACTAATTTCATCTTTGGCTGTGTCTAATCAGCTATTAAACCAATCAGTTTCTTAATTTCAGTTATTGGTATTTTTTTAGTTCTAAAAATTTTATTCAATTTCTGTATCACATTGACTATTTCATTTTTATATATGCCTATTCCATGCGAATATTCTTCTAATTGTTCTTGTGTATCCAGGTGTTTTATAGTTTGTGTCTGTCACATGTAATATCTGATGCCTTTCGCAGTTTTGTTCTCTTGTATTTTTTCCTTGTGGCTCTTGTTCATGGTATGTTGTTTGACTGTGTACTGTGTGGTGTTTGCTGTCGTGTTGTGCTGTGGTTTATTTGGGTTTTGTTTGTTTCTTTGCAATTATATTTAAAAGGCTAACTATAGGAATCATTTGAAATAAAAGATGAAAGTATGTTTTTCCAAGACAAATACCCTGCTTCTAAACTGTGTACTTGGAGGTACTGCCTGTCTTGGAACATCTTCATCCAAGTTCAAGGTCCACAGTTACTGAATTATTCAGGAAATGTGAGCCTGGCTCCATCTCCACGTGTAGGTGCCGTGGTCCAGGTTCTCCCTAAGTGTGAGAGTTAGCCCTTCACGGCCCCGCCCGTCATGGGAAGGAGGCCCTCTTGTTGGACCTCCACCTTTCGATGTTCCTGGTCTTTACGTTTGCTCCTTGCACAGGTGGACTATGGAAGAGAACGTCCAAACTCTTGGGGAGGGCGTGTGCTGTCAGGGCAAAGGAGATCGTATGGTCCCTGACCTCTCTGGTAGCTGATTTGGATTTAGTCCAGAAATTTCTCACTATCTACTCAGTTCTTTATTTCTTTTAAGAATTAAAAAAAAAATTATACAGTATTTCTTATTGTTTTCAGTGGGAACATTGAAAACAATTCAGTGGGAACATTGGTTCAAATAAAATACCTCCCATTACCCTAAGTCACAGAACTTTTTTGCAATTTTTCTTTTTTTCTTTTTTTTTGACCGTGCTGTGCAGCTTGTGGGATCTTAGTTCCCTACCCAGGGATTGAACCCAGGCCACGGCAGTGAAAGCGCCAAGTCCTAACCACTGGACCACTAGGGAATTCCCTGCAATTTTTGTGTAAAGGAAGTTATACAAATTTGATTAACTTCCATGGCAGTACTTTCCAACCTAAAATTTTGAGGTCTCAAATATGATAAACCTTATTCTTGAGAATGCACCAAGCTTTCTTTTAACAACAAAGTACAACTATTTCATAGAAAACCTGGGAAATGAAGGCTTTTAAAAAAACATCACTTGGATAAACAAACTACAGTATATCTATACAATGGATACTGTCCATCAATAAAAAAGAATAAACTGTTGATCCATACGATAACTTGGACATAACATTCTTGAAGTTACAAAAGTGTAATGGTGGAGAATAAATCCCTGGTTGCCGGGGGTAGGGCTGGGACAGGTGTGACTCTTGAGGGGGAGGGGGAGGAGGGTCCTTGCCATGATGGAAACGCCTGTGTCCTGGGGGAGACGGATGGACAGGCTGGTGATGGGAACCTCTCCGTGGGACCCAGAGCAGAGAGTGCAGAGCCCGGATCAAGTCTGCATTTGAGTTAGCCGCACTGTCACAGCAGGTCTGTGTTTGGATAACGTGCAGTGGTCGTGCAACATGTTACCTTCAGGGGAAGCAAGTGAAGGGCACACGGGACTCTCTCTGTCCTGTTTGCCACTTCTTGTGAGTCTAAACTGTTTCAAAATTAGAAGTTATTAAAAAGCACCCTTGATCTATGAGAGTGAGTATGTGTCTTAGAGGCAGACTTCAGGCTCTTGAATCAGGGGGTGTGAGTCTGCTTTCTTGCGTTGATGCCATGACAGCTGTGGCTGCGGGCAGGGCTCCCAGCCTCTGCGCCTCAAGTTTTCTCATCTGTTTCTCCATGGGGCGAAGTTGTGTATAAAACAGTGCGCCAAGAGCGTGACTTTGCTCTTTGTGCCTTTGTCCTTCTGGCTCTTCTTACATTCAGCTTCTTGTATCAATTTGTGTTGGCTTTTAATAGAACGCTGAGTACCTCTTTCATCTTATCAAATACATTTACTACCTCATTTGCCTTTTAACTAGACTATGGTGTTTCTTCATGAAAGAGCTACGGATGCAGTTTTTAGATGATGTGAGTGTAAGGCAAAGGGGGATTACCGCCGTGCTGAACAGCCCCTGGGGAAGCACGGGCCTCCGCTGTCTGGGTGCTGGGGAAGGACGGGCCTCCGCTGTCTGGGTGCGGCTGGAACAGGGAGCCAGGCGTGCCCTCGGGCTCTTCCCGCGCCTGTGGACTCTGCTTCCCTCTGGCCGCGCGCCCTCCTCACCTGGCTGCACAGATGGCGTTGGAGGCCTCGGGCTCACGTTCTGCTTGCTTAATTACACTCGTGAAAAGTGAGTACTTCTCTCCAACCCGTTGAGGAAAACTCCCGGGAGGGCACCAGCCTCCCGGTGCCACTGCTTGCCCTCATGCGGTGTGGACTGTCCCGGCCCAGCACGGGGGTGGCCGTGCCCACTGGCCAGGCAGGGCAGGCTCTGAGAGCGCGGGGCCGCCTCCTGCCAGCCCCCCGGCCCCGCTGCGTGGGTTCGCTGTGGGCAGTGTTCCCTTTGGGACGAGAGCCGAGCTGAGCTGAGCTTCTGCAGCCCGGGGAGGCTCCTGACTTTCTGCCCCAGCCTTTCCTTCCAGCAGCTTCGTTATTAAGATTCTGCTGGATCTGGGGTGTTTGCCCTGTTTCCTTTCGCTATTCCTTCATCCTTTGACTTTTGGAGACATTTTAAGGTGTATCTGTTAAATTGCTTGTAATTAGTATATTGATTCATTTGTTTAGAAACTGAGAGACATGCTATTTTTAATAGGAATATTTACCCTTTCACATAATTGACACAGACTATTTGGCCTCACTTCTGCTGTGTGTATTTGTACTGTTGCTACACAGATGTTTTACATGCACACGCGTGCACATACAACCCTG
Source organism: Balaenoptera acutorostrata (assembly GCF_949987535.1). Taxonomy (NCBI): domain Eukaryota; kingdom Metazoa; phylum Chordata; class Mammalia; order Artiodactyla; family Balaenopteridae; genus Balaenoptera; species Balaenoptera acutorostrata. The sequence continues at coordinate 1,045,392 of NC_080076.1, read as the reverse complement.
CAAGGCCCCCCCACGTGCGGCCTGAAACCACAGTGAATGCTGGGAGAATCCTGAATTCCTCTGTCTCCATTCACCCCAGGATTTGACCCTCTGATCAGTATTTGGTTGTTGTGGGACCTGAGAAGATGGGCTGATTCTCCCTGAAGAACCTTCTGGGTTTGTGCCCGTCCTCCTGACGTGGGAGACGCGCTCTCATAACCACGGGACCCGTGCTTACCAAGCCCACGGCCTGTGCCACCTCCTTACTCGCCTTCTGGCCTCCAGGCTTTCTTTCGTTCTGTCCACCTTGGACATTGAGGCTCAATTTATTTTTTGAAACACTATTTTATTTCAAATCCCCAGTCCACCCACGCCCACTCCAGAACTTGATAATGTGATTTAGAATTTTGCTTCTACCAATTTCAGCTACCTTTCATACTTAACTAGATTTTCTGTTCCTTGGGACCCAAGACTACATTTTGTTTATCCTCTTGTGTGTTGCAGTGGATACAAATCACAGGGGCAGTTAGCCTATTGGGGGGAACATCCGATCTGCCAGTGAAGGAACGTCCATGCCTTCTGAGCCCCGGAGCCTGGCTGACCGCCTGCCTTCCTAGGTGGCCCCCACGTGCTGCCCACCCCCATGCTTTCCATTTCAGCTCTGCCTTTTCCATGAAACCTTCTCTGGCTGTTCAGGGCCAGTGATCATCTGCTCCACCAGCATGACTCTCAGTCACCCGCTTTGATGCGCTGTTGCTGACACGTGGCATTTTCCAGGTGCTGTTACCAAGGCTCAGAAGGGTCAAGTCTGTCATCAGCCCAGATCATGGAACTAGTACATTTGGGAATTAGGAATCCATACAAGTCATATGTAACGTCATTCCTGTAAAATTCCATTAACCCATGCTTCCCCCCAATGGAGCAGCTTCAGGGGAATTCAGGGGGTTGATTTGACAGGAGTTGACTATCTGGAAAAAGGAACCTAGAATCACTTCCAGTTTCTGGCTTGGGTGACGGGTAGATCACACCATTCATTGGTGGGAGAAGCGTCTCCTCCTCCTTGAGCAAGAATAAATTTGTTCTTATTTTGTTTGGCACAGGACGGGGAGGAAGTGGGAAAACTAGCCTCCATCGTGTATATATTCATTTAAAGGTATTTGTGATAAATCTAAGGTCAGATACCTTGTAGGCAATAGAATATACAGTCTGAAGCCCGGGAGAAAGGTTCAAACCAGTAACAGAATATTACCTTCCCGGTGCGTGGCCATGGGTGAATTCACCTAGTGAAAACATTTTGGAACCATCCCTTGCCATCCGCGGTGCGTCATGAAAATTTTAAAGAATCACAGAACGAAAAATGTTGGGGGGAAATTCAGATAAAATAGCATCTGTGCTTTTCCCTTTAAATGACAAGTTACAGGAAGAGGTTTTGATTACTTTAGATAAAACTTGTCATTTAAATGACTTTTCTTTTGCTCAGATTGGGATCTAAAAATAAGTCTCACTTCAGAGGAATGGGTGTGAATTATTTCAGGTAGATTCACTCCCAGCGGAGCCTGGTGTGAGCTGGGGCTGTTTCACCAGGTTCTGATAAATGCTGCGGTTTAATTGTAACAAATTAAGTTGAAATGTAGCAGGCCTCATGGGGCGCCAATGGGGTCGCACTGCATGTTTTAGCAAAGTACACCTCACTTATTCAGGGTCCAGGTTACCTCCTCAGACACTTTTGTAGCTGTAAGATGAGACTATTTGGAATAGAAAGTGCCACCATTAAGATGATCTTATGTTCTAAAATTAACCTTGTGCTTTCTTCCTGTAGTGTAAAGCAGGTTCATACATGTTCCTCTCGGTGACACCCCTGAACACCCTGACCCATGAAGATGGTTTACTTCATTCTTCTTATTTTATAACAGTAAAGGTCACAACTGCCTCTGGTTCAGCTGACCATCTAAAATTACCATGACTTTTGCACTTATTTGGAATAGGTCTCTAGATAATTTCACAGTTGCTAAATTAGCAACATAATTTAGCTTAAATATATATATGGTATCTATTACCTTATAATCTATTACTGTAATACTCAAAATAGTAGGCTTAACATAATTTTTTGTTCACAAATCATGTTACTATAAAGTACTAGTCGAATAGAGGTCTGGGTTTTAAAATTCCATAAAATTAGAACATTACTAAGAAGTAAGTTAAATATGGTGATGATAATTACTCTGTCAACTTGGTGTTTGAAGTTTGAGCTTCTAGAAATTTTTTGCATTAAAAAGCAAATTATTGTACTAACATTTGATCAAGATGTACAGTGTGAATCAGAGTGAACTTAAGCTCTACTTCCTACCTGTATGGCATTATTGTCCTAGTTGAAGGTATTTTTCCTTAATAGTTTTTCACTTGTAAACCGTGAACTTGCGTTCTGCAGTAGTTCTGCTTTATTTTTCTGAACGTGAAGGTTATCTCCATTCCCTTTTTCACTAGTAACTACTGCTTTGTGCATTCTTTGAGGGGATTTAGGTTTGTAGTCAACCTAAACTATTCCAGTGGTATTGATTTGTGATGTAGTATCTCATGAAGTATTATATTCTTACAATTCTGTACAACAGTGGTTGTGTTAGTAAACCCTCTCTGGCCCAGGATCTCAGGAGCATGACCTGGAGGAATCTGAGAGATGCTTCTTTGGTTTCCGCTCAGCCCCATGCCCAGTGCAGACTGCAGGCTCTTGAGAAAGGCCTGGCCGGCTGCAGATAGGAACCCACTTGCCTTGCGATCCTTGAGGCAGGCTGATGTCTTCAAAAGTAATTCGACCAAAAGCTGCAAGGAGACCACAGCACACAGAGAAGAGCCCTGTATTCCCGATTGTAGACGTCTGCTCCAAGGAGCCAGCTGGGCCATCTTCACAGGGGTCACGTGCCCCGCCCAGGCCCTGCCCCTGCTCTGTGCCCACCAGGCTCCTGCTCATTCATTGGCCATCTGGCCTGCGTGTTACCAAGTGACTCTGACTCTCACTTTATTTCCTGACTCCTGGGGACTCTGTCTTATGACCACACCCAAATCCCAGATAAGTCCCTGTAAAATCCTTCTTTTTAAAAAAAAATTTTATTTATTTTATTTTTTATTTATTTTTTTAAATTTTTGGCTGCGTTGGGTCTTCGTTGCGTCTTCGTTGCTGCGCGTGGGCTTTCTCTAGTTGCAGCAAGCGGGGACTACTCTTAGTTGTGGTGCACGGGCTTCTCCTTGCAGTGGCTTCTCTTGTTGCAGAGCACAGGCTCTAGGCCTGTGGGCTTCAGTAGTTGTGGCTTTTGGGCTCAGTAGTTGTGGCTCACGGGCTCTAGAGCACAGGCTCAGTAGTTGTGGCGCACGGGCGTAGTTGCTCTGTGACATGTGGGATCTTCCCAGACCAGGGCTCGAACCCGTGTCCCCTGCATTGGCAGGCAGATTCTTAACCACTGCGCCACCAGAGAAGTCCTGTAAAATCCTTCTTTTTCTTCTTCCAACCTTCCTCACACCCTGAACTCTTCCTGGGCGGCCGCTACTTAGTACCTGTTGGCAGGACACTCCCAGTACTTTGCCAGCCTTTCCTCCTGGCTGGCCACCCCTCCGGGCGCCTCCCCACAGCTGATGGGAGACCCCTGGCGCTCAGACAAGCCAGGTGCTGTGTGCAGGCGATGACACCTCCTGGACCCGCGCCCCTGGGGCAGGGGAGGCCCGGGGACTGCGGTGCTCTCCCCGCAGGTCATCTTGCGCAGGCCGCGTCCTCACCCTCCTAGCAGGATTAGGAAAAGCCAAGAGGTAGCGAGGGGCTGCTTTACAAGGTCTGTGTCGCTGTCAGTTAAAGATTTTCTTTCTGACCAGTACAGGTATTATAATTTGTAAGATGTGAAAGTTATGGACAAATAAATTGTGATTATTTTATTTTAATTTCTTTGACTTACCTACAGACTTTCTTCACCGACTGATTCCTTAAGATCACTGTCCAAGTGTGCGTTTATTACTAGGCAGGTCACAGGATTGGATACGAGCAGCTTCACCACGTGGAGTTGGTCCGTCCTATCGGCTGCTTTCCTGATAGAATTACGTCAGGCGCAGACTTCCTGGTAGAACTTGAAGCATATCTGAGTGGTCTGAGGTCTGATCGTTAATGAGGACGAATGAGGCCTGGCTGGTTATGTACAAAGTATAATTCCTCTGTCCTGTTCTCCCTGGTGATGGTCTGGGGCTGAGTGACTCCTTGCTGACTGAAGGGCTTCACCAGTCTGCCTCCGAGGCGTGAGGAAGGGCTGCCGCTCACCCAGCCACGTTTCGTGTCCTACCTGCCGTAAACGTGGCCGCCGCCCACGACGAGTGTCCTGCCGTGAGGGACAGTGACGCCCACACCCTGTGCCAGACGTTTGCTTCCTTTCTGTGATTTGATACTTTCTTTACTGGCTCTCCAAATCCTAGCCTCTTGAACAGATGAAATTTTCTTACCTCTAAATCTAGGCCCTGTTTTCACCGTTGCTAAGGGGCCTCTCATTTGTTGGTGGTTCTTCTTACTTCTCGCTGAAACCCTGGGAGCCCTTCCTGGTTCGTGGGCTGCTGGGGGTATCTCAGCGTTAGCTTGAGCCGTGGCATGTTTCCCCGTGCCAGCCCCTGTCGTCTCCGTGCAGTATTGTTCCACGCCCCTGGGTGTCTGCCTGCCTCCCTGCACACCCCTGGATATCTTTGATTTTCTGGTTTTCGTTAGCCAAATTTCGCTCTCTTTGCCACACTTATATTTTGCATTTCACACTTGTGCATTCTTTTAATCAAATGAAATAAAAATCTTGTAAATAAAAATATTCTGTGTAAAAAAAATGAGACACAGCTGAACATTTTTGACACACCTGGTATATGGAGAGAGCTGCTCTGGGAACAGCTAGCAAGCAGCCCTCCCCGCAGTGGTACGTTCTTAGTGCGTGTCCTTACAGGGGGCTCTTTAGAATTCCAGGCTTGGAGGGACTCCATTCCAGTCCTGTGCTTTCAGGCAGGATTGCAACAAAACTGTCCAAGGTAGGATGGACCACCATTTGTTTTAAGTTGCAATCTTACTATACAATTGTAAATTATGAAATTTCTAAGGTAAGTAAAAGGTCCAGAGTCTAGTGACAAATGCCCTTGTGTTTGTCATAGATTTAACATGTTTAGTCTTTGTTCAGATCCTTTTTCTTTTTAAGAAGGTAGATGTCATAAAGTCATGGACCTTCCCTCTCTCTGCTCCTGCCTTCCCCAGAGGTGATTTTTCTCCTGAAATTGGGGTGGGTCCTTTCTGTTCGTGTTTCTATGGCCTTGGTGCATATGGTGGGACCCGTGAACGTTATAAAGTTTTGTGTATTTTTTTAAAATTCATAAATGTGATTGTATTAAGTGTCTTTGTGCCTTGGTTTGCTATTGCCCCAATTTTAACTATACTGTTGCTGGGCGGCTTGGATGTTTTCACAATCAGTGCCGCACGGACGGCATCCTAGTACGTGCTGCTGGGCACACGTCGGGGCTTCTCCTAGTGGGCCGATGGCTGGAAGAGGCGCGGCCGGTGACACTCTGGCCAGTCTTCGTTTCACTGCATGCTGCCAAGTCCTCTCTAAGTGGCTCCGCTGATGACACTTCTACTTGCAGTTCATTAAAATACTTGTTTCCCCACATCCTCACTAATGTTTACTGTTCTCAAGCTCTTGTTTTGTTTCACAGTTCTCTAATATCCTAAATATTCTGAACTCGTATTTAGAATACCTTTGTGGTTATCCACGAAGATGATGGTGTGTGGTAGAGGCATCAAAGGAAAGAGGGCTTTTATTCAGGCCCTTGCTGGTTGGAAGCAGAATAGGGGTGAGCAGTCTGGAGCCCCACACGGGCCCCCGATGGACTGTCCACAGAACAACGTCTGCCCCCCGTGGGAGATGGCGGTATCGCGAGGGTGTCCAGGGGACAGGTTTCAGACGTGGCGAGTTTGTGTATGTGGAATTTGGGCTTTGGAGAAAGAATCACGGGGAAAAGTTGGGTCAAAGAGTAACACGTAGACGTCTAAGGTGATGGGGGTGTGTGGGGAGACGCGAGGGGGACAGACGTGTGCGGCACGACTCTGGATGCAGGCTGGCGGGGAACGCCGCTCGCGGGCTGGATGGCTCCACGCGCTCCGCAGAACGCTTGTCCCAGGGGTGCTGAGGCCAGAGGGCAGTGGACCCTGCACGGGGCAGAGCACAGTCCCCGGGCGGAGCGCCTCAGCCAGTGTCCTGCAGGCCCCCCTCCTGGACCACCTGCCCGCGCCCTGCACAACGGGGCTGCTTAAAAATGGGTCAACGAGAAAAACGAATTTCTACGAATCATACACATATGTGTTTACATTACGTTTTACATTAATTCATAGAAATGTATGTTCATTCACCAGTCTGTTAATGTAGAGCTCTGGCCCTTTTTTTTAGTATGTTTTGAAAGTCTGCGTTGTTGTCCTCATACAAAGAGGTATTCGTAGTGCATGGTTTATAATTTCCCCTTTGGATTTCCTTATGGCGGAGGGAAAACGATTTTACAGATCTGTCTGGTGAGAATCTTCCCGAAGATTTAAGTTCCTTGTTTTTTGTCTCACCCACACCTTATTAAAAATGTTTTTTTAGAACAATTCATCACTATCCAGTCTTTCAAAACCATTCCATTTCACTGAAGTGGAAAAACAGATCTCTTGATTTCGGTTAATAATCCCATTTCATCAAATTACATAACATCAGTGTGTACACCCGGCATGGGTGGGCCACGGCGGCTCTTGGTCGGTGGAAGGAGACAGTCAGCATCATGTCGGAGGGCAGCTTACAGGTGCTGGTGCTGTGGACATCAATCTCCCCAGCAGAACGGCGCATGCCGGGCGGGTGCAGGACGGTCCACCGTAGAGCGTAATTCGGGCCGTGGCTCAGCCTGCTCGGGGGTCGTGGCTCTGACCCTGAAGTCCAGGCTCCGCGAGGCGGGCTGGCGCCGCCCCCCGCTCTCAGCCTTTCTGGTCCTCTGGTCTCAGGGCCTGGCCCAGGGGCTTGCGCGCTCAAAGGGCCTTCTGCCCACCCGGTCCTCCCCCCGGAGCCTGTTCCCCTCCCGCAGGGCACTCATCACACTGGGGACGCTTCTTTGTTTTTGTAAAATGATGGGCCAGATATCCAGACCCGTTTCAGATGTTGATTCCCAGTAAGGCCGGCGACTTCCTTCCACATGGTGCTCTCCACTTTGAGCCTAGATGGGGAGCTTCGCTGTGTCTGCCCTTCCCAGGTCCTGCTGCCGTCGCAAACCGGGCTGGAGGGCCGAGTAGGAGCACCTGCTTCTCCGGCACCTGCAAACACGCTCTGGGCTGAAAAGAGGCCTGTTGACTCAAATGTCAACACGTTCATTTATCTTACAGTCTAACATCCAATATGATCTATTTATTCCATATGAATTAAAGACAGTACATTTAAGTAAATAAATTTATATGGAAAACCTGGACGTGAGGTGTTGGATCACGCTAATGACTGAGATGGGTTTTCTTTGGCAGTTTGCGTGTGAACCTGGACATGGGCAAAGCCGCCTACGGGTGGATGATTATGAAAGATGAGAATATTCCCGGCACAGTGGTCCGGACCAGCACCATCCCGGAGGAGCTGGGGCGCCTGGTGTACCTGCTGACCGACAAGACAGGTACTGCTCTCTGCGTGTTCACCTCTGGAGGCATCTAGTGGTGGGGGGAATCCTGGCTTGTCTGTGCCCACACACGTTTATGGTGTGTGTGTGTGTGTGTGTGTGTGTGTGTGTGTGTGTGTGTGTGTGTGTGTGTGTGTGTGTGTGTGTGTGTGTGTGTATGTATGTGCATGTGCCTGCACGTGTGTGAGAAACAGAGTATTGAATTCACGGTTAGAATTCCCCAGACTCGGGACTTCCCTGGTGGCACAGGGGATAGGAATTTGCCTGCCAGTGCAGGGGACACAGGTTCGAGCCCTGGTCTGGGAAGATCCCACGTGCCGCGGAGCAACTAAGCCCATGCGCCACAATTACTGAGCCTGCACTCTAGAGCCCGCGAGCCACAACTACTGAGCCCGTGTGCCGCAACTACTGAGGCCCGCGTGCCTAGAGCCCACGAGCCACAACTACTGAGCCTGTGAGCCACAACTACTGAAGCCTGCACGCCTAGAGCCCGTGCTCTGCAACAAGAGAAGCCACCGCAATGAGAAGCCCCCACATCGCAACGAAGAGTAGCCCCTGCTTGCTGCAACTAGAGAAAGCCTGTGCGCAGCAACGAAGACCCAAAAATAAATTAATTAAATTAAATCAAAGAAACTCCCCAGACTCAGCCCTTGAAACTGGCCTCCAGCGAATCTTCATCTTCTAACATAAGAGTATCATCAGAATTAGCAAAATGTGACATTCTTAGAGATTTAAAAGACATATTTCTATATTTTGAACTTTCTACAGCCTTATAGTTGTGTTTTTGTTTTATTTAACTACCTGTATTACACCTCTCTATTGGCTTCTTAAGAGCAAAAAGAGCTTGTTTATTATAGAATGATAGTTATGAGCTATTAGAAGAAAATAACAATAAGATATGTGAATTTGGTATTTTAACAGTGACATTCTCCTAAAGAGCTGCACCACAAATGATTTATCCCACCCTAAGGTTGCATGCTCCAAATTCTCTTTGTCCTTATTTCATTTTTTTCTTTCTTTCATCAGAGAATTCTTGTCAATCCATAACATACTAAGTAAAAGACAAATTGAATCCAGAACTGTAACAAGAGCTGTATCTAAGGGTTAAAATCTCTTTTTGATTTGTTGATTCGTGGTGTATAAATTCCTAGTAATTCTTAGCGAACCAGAAATAAAAGAATATTTATATAAACGGTAAAGGAAATATGTCTTGAATAAAATTAAAAACTTTATTTTTTTTTTTTTTTTTTTTTTTTTTTTCCTTAAGAGGACCTTTATTTTTTCATTGAATAATTAACCTAAAGACCAATATCTGAGTGGAACCATCTTGGAATGGTCTCACTATAATTGAGGGTCGGGGGACAGGCTGACCTTGCTCTCCCTTAAGTTGCCTTGAATTTACCTTGTTCCTCGTAGGGCATTGTATGTCTTTCTAGTGTTCTTTGGCAGCTGTCTCCAGCATATACTCAGACCTCCACTTCCATCTAAGAGTGTGCTCAGGGTGGGCTTGCTCTCCTTCCCCATTTTTCTGCTCTGAGTCTCCTTCTCTCCTCCTTATACAGGCTATTTGTTCCCTCCCTTCCAACAATTTCAGTCCTTATCTGATCTCCATTGTTGGCTAATGGAAATAGTTGAGTGGGATGGCAGCATGATGTGTTGTAGTCATCTCAGGCACTGGAGTCATGCCGACTTTAGTTTAAATTCTATGCTAAACGTGATCTGGTGTAACCTTGAGCAAACGATTTAACCTCTCTGAGTATCTGACTTGCAGAGTGCTTTTGAGGTTTAGGGGTATTAGACGTAAAATATTTCCCACTTTTACTCTTTCAGGAGTTATCAAAAAGAAAGATTTGGTTTTGTTCTCTAGACTGATTTAAGTTACTTAAGTGAAGACTCTGTAATGAAGAACAGAATATATGTCTCCAGAACTGGGAAGAGCCAAACTTCAGTGTTTGAGGCTCTCAAACCTGTGTTCATAAAAATCGTAGGTATTGCTTGTTAAAAGTACAGCTTCCTGGGCTTCCCTGGTGGTGCAGTTGTTGAGAATCTGCCTGCCAATGCAGGGGACATGGGTTCGAGCCCTGGTCTGGGAAGATCCCACATGCCGCGGAGCAACTAGGCCCGTGAGCCACCACTACTGAGCCTGCGCGTCTGGAGCCCGTGCTCCGCAACAAGAGAGGCCGCGATAATGAGAGGCCCGCGCACCGCAATGAAGAGTGGCCCCCGCTTGCCACAACTAGAGAAAGCCCTCGCACAGAAATGAAGACCCAACACAGCCAAAAATAAATAAATAAATTAAAAAAAAAAAAAAGTACAGCTTCCTGGGCCCATTCCCACATCTCCTGAAACAGCATCTCTGATGCAAGTAGTCTGCGCCATTACGTGGAGGTACGTTGGCTCAGACTGTAAGGACTGGCCTGGAAACTTGCCAGTGTAGTCAAGAATGACTGAAAACTAGAATCCATAAAAGAAATCAAGTATCCCATCAACTACCTAGCAACAACAGAATAGAATAAACAGATTCACTACCTAAGAAAACACAAGTCTATAAATGTACTGTCTGAATATGGTAACACAATGTATGTTAGCAGGAGATGCAATTAGTGTACATACTGACATGGAAAATCATCAGAGACAGGGGATGCAGGCTAGAAGATGTCTGAGTTAATGTGAAAAGAAAGAGAAATAGAAGGTTGGTCATTGTAAGGATTTATTAAAAACTACCAAACTATGGTTTTCTGAGGGTATATGACCAGTAGTGGGATTGCTGGGTCATATGGTAGTTCTAGTTTTAGTTTTTTTTTGTTTTTTTTTTTTTAGCTACTTTATTTATTTATTTATTTATTTTTGGCTGTGTTGGGTCTTCGGTTCGTGCGAGGGCTTTCTCTAGTTGCTGCAAGTGGGGGCCACTCTTCATCGCGGTGCGGGGACCGCTCTTCATCGCGGTGCGCGGGCCTTTCACCATCGCGGCCCCCCCCGTTGCGGGGCACAGGCTCCAGACGCGCAGGCTCAGCAGTTGTGGCTCACGGGCCCAGGTGCTCCGCGGCATGTGGGATCTTCCCAGACCAGGGCTCGAACCCGTGTCCCCTGCATTAGCAGGCAGACTCTCAACCACTGCGCCACCAGGGAAGCCCTAGTTTTAGTTTTTTAAGGAACCTCCATACTCCTCTCCATAGTGGCTGCATCAATTTACATTCCCACCAACAGTGTAGGAAGGTTCCCTTTTCTCCACACCCTCTCCAGCATTTATTGTTTGTAGATTTTTTGATGATGGCCATTCTGACCGGTGTGAGGTGATCCCTCATTGTAGTTTTGATTTACATTTCTCTAATAGTGATGTTGAGCATCTTTTCGTGTGCCTCTTGGCCATCTGTATGTCTTTCTTGGAGAAATGTCTATTTAGGTCTTCCACCCATTTTTTTTTTTTTTTTTTTTTTTTGACCACAACAAAAGCAACAATGATTGCAATTACCAAACATGAAACACACTTATACTATGTCATAACATTGACATTCAGTCCAGTAATCCTCCACTGTGACAGCTCCTTTACTTTGCAGTGAAAATTGATTTGTATATTCTTTTCCTCTGAGTCCTTGTGGGATTTTTTTTTTTTTTTTAATTCAGACAGAAAGTCACAAAAATTATACTCATCCTCATCAGTTCACTCAGTCGCATGTAATTAATTTCTTTTTTTTCATCTTGATCTTTTGTTAGCACTTTTATGAGTTCATCAGTTTTTCATTAGAGTTCTGAAAATGCTTATTCATTCAGTTCAGCAGTACAGTCAGTTACCAGAAACCTGTACTTGTCAGAGTCTTTTCCATGAATTTCTTGAAGATGAAACTCTTTTATAGGAACATATTTGCAAAATCATCAGAGTACACCCAGAACTGTCTGTAAATGACAAAAGACTTAAAAATGACCATGGTTAAAGATTTGATGAAAGTTCATAATCATGCAGTTGACAAGATAATTAGTTATTTCTGAGATATACATTTTAAAGTAATAACTAGGATTATTACTTATAACATTATACCAGAACATATAAGATTTTTAGACGTTTCCTGTAATGTCTGAAACATTTATATTAACATATTTCCATACATATTTCCATACAAATACAAATATAAGATTTTTAGAAATTTCATGTAATGTCTGAAACATTTATATTAACATATTTCCATACATATTTCCATACAAATACAAATATAAGATTTTTAGAAATTTCATGTAATGTCTGAAACATTTATATTAACATATTTCCATACATATTTCCATACAAATACAAATATAAGATTTTTAGAAATTTCATGTAATGTCTGAAACATTTATATTAACATATTTCCATACATATTTCCATACAAATACAAATATAAGATTTTTAGACATTTCATGTAATGTCTGAAACATTTATATTAACATATTTCCATACATATTTCCATACAAATACAAATATAAGATTTTTAGAAATTTCATGTAATGTCTGAAACATTTATATTAACATATTTCCATACATATTTCCATACAAATACAAATATAAGATTTTTAGAAATTTCATGTAATGTCTGAAACATTTATATTAACATATTTCCATACATATTTCCATACAAATACAAATATAAGATTTTTAGAAATTTCATGTAATGTCTGAAACATTTATATTAACATATTTCCATACATATTTCCATACAAATACAAATATAAGATTTTTAGAAATTTCATGTAATGTCTGAAACATTTATATTAACATATTTCCATACAAATAACCCAATGAAAGTTTAGTATTAGTTGTTTTGTTTGTTTTTTTATACTGCAGGTTCTTATTAGGCATCAGTTTTATACACATCAGTGTATACATGTCAATCCCAATCGCCCAATTCAGCACATCACCATCCCCACCTCATCGCAGTTTTCCCCCCTTGGTGTCCATATGTCCATTCTCTACATCTGTGTCTCAACTACTGCCCTGCAAATTGGCTCATCTGTACCATTTTTCTACGTTCCACATACATGCATTAACATACGATATTTGTTTTTCTCTTTCTGACTTACTTCACTCTGTATGACAGTCTCTAGATCCATCCACTTCTCAACAAATGACTCAATTTCGTTCCTTTTTATGGCTGAATAATATTCCATCGTATATATGTACCACAACTTCTTTATCCATTCGTCTGTTGATGGGCATTTAGGTTGCTTCCATGACCTGGCTATTGTAAATAGTGCTGCAATGAACATTCGGGTGCACGTGTCTTTTTGAATTACGGTTTTCTCTGGGTATATGCCCAGTAGTGGGATTGCTGGGTCATATGGTAATTCTATTTTTAGTTTTTTAAGGAACCTCCATATTGTTCTCCATAGTGGCTGTATCAATTTACATTCCCACCAACAGTGCAAGAGGGTTCCCTTTTCTCCACACCCTCTCCAGCATTTGTTGTTTGTAGATTTTCTGATGATGCCCATTCTAACAGGAGTGAGGTGATACCTCATTGTAGTTTTGACTTGCATTTCTCTAATAATTAGTGATGTTGAGCATCTTTTCATGTGCTTCGTGGCCGTCTGTATGTCTTCTTTGGAGAAATGTCTATTTAGGTCTTCTGCCCATTTTTGGATTGGGGTGTTTGTTTCTTTGATATTGAGCTGAATGAGCTGTTTATATATTTTGGAGATTAATCCTTTGTCCGTTGATTCATTTGCAAATATTTTCTCCCATTCTGAGGGTTGTCTTTTCGTCTTGTTTATGGTTTCCTTTGCTGTGCAAAAGCTTTGAAGTTTCATTAGGTCCCACTTGTTTATTTTTGTTTTTATTTCCATTACTCTAGGAGGTGGATCGAAAAAGATCTTGCTGTGATTTATGTCAAAGAGTGTTCTTCCTATGTTTTCCTCTAAGAGTTTTATAGTGTCCAGTCTTATATTTAGGTCTCTAATCCATTTTGAGTTTAGTTTTGTGTATGGTGTTAGGGAGTATTCTAATTTCATTCTTTTACATGTGGCTGTCCAGTTTTCCCAGCACCACTTATTGAAGAGACTGTCTTTTCTCCATTGTATATCTTTGCCTCCTTTGTCATAGATTAGTTGACCATAGGTGCGTGGGTTAATCTCTGGGCTTTCTATCTTGTTCCATTGATCTATGTTTCTGTTTTTGTGCCAGTACCATATTGTCTTGATTACTGTAGCTTTGTAGTATAGTCTGAAGTCAGGGAGTCTGATTCCTCCAGCTCCATTTTTTTGCCTCAAGACTGCTTTGGCTATTCGGGGTCTTTTGTGTCTCCATACAAATTTTAAGATGATTTGTTCTAGCTCCGTAAAAAATGCCATTGGTAATTTGATAGGGATTGCATTGAATCTGTAGATTGCTTTGGGTAGTATACTCATTTTCACAATGTTGATTCTTCCAATCCAAGAACATGGTATATCTCTCCATCTGTTGGTATCATCTTTAATTTCTTTCATCAGTGTCTTATAGTTTTCTGCATACAGGTCTTTTGTCTCCCTAGGTAGGTTTATTCCTAGGTATTTTATTCTTTTTGTTGCAATGGTAAATGGGAGTGTTTCCATAATTTCTCTTTCAGATTTTTCATCATTAGTGTATAGGAATGCAAGAGATTTCTGTGCATTAATTTTGTAACCTGCAACTTTACCATATTCATTAATTAGCTCTAGCAGTTTTCTGGTGGCAGTTTTAGGATTCTCTATGTATAGTATCATGTCATCCGCAAACAGTGACAGTTTTACTTCTTCTTTTCCAATTTGTATTCCTTTTATTTCTTTTTCTTCTCTGATTGCCGTGGCTAGGACTTCCAGAACTATGTTGAATAATAGTGGTGAGAGTGGACATCCTTGTCTCGTTCCTGATCTTAGAGGAAATGCTTTCAGTTTTTCACCATTGAGAATGATGTTTGCTGTGGGTTTGTCATATATGGCCTTTATTATGTTGAGGTAGGTTCCCTCTATGCCCACTTTCTGGAGAGTTTTTATCATAAATGGGTGTTGAATTTTGTCAAAAGCTTTTTCTGCATCTATTGAGATGATCATATGGTTTTTATTCTTCAATTTGTTAATATGGTGTATCACATTGATTGATTTGCGTATATTGAAGAATCCTTGCATCCCTGGGATAAATCCCACTTGATCGTGGTGTATGATCCTTTTAATGTGTTGTTGGATTCTGTTTGCTAGTATTTTGTTGAGGATTTTTGCATCTATATTCATCAGTGATATTGGTCTGTAATTTTCTTTTTTTGTAGTGTCTTTGTCTGGTTTTGGTATCAGGGTGATGGTGGCCTCATAGAATGAGTTTGGGAGAGTTCCTTCCTCTGCAATTTTTTGGAAGAGTTTGAGAAGGATGGGTGTTAGCTCTTCTCTAAATGTTTGATAGAATTCACCTGTGAAGCCATCTGGTCCTGGACTTTTGTTTGTTGGAAGATTTTTAATCACAGTTTCAATTTCATTACTTGTGATTGGTCTGTTGATATTTTCTGTTTCTTCCTGGTTCAGTCTTGGAAGGTTATACCTTTCTAAGAATTTGTCCATTTCTTCCAGGTTGTCCATTTTATTGGCATAAAGTTGCTTGTAGTAGTCTCTTAGGATGTTTTGTATTTCTGCGGTGTCTGTTGTAACTTCTCCTTTTTCATTTCTGATTTTATTGATTTGAGTCCTCTCCCTCTTTTTCTTGATGAGTCTGGCTAATGGCTTATCAATTTTGTTTATCTTCTCAAAGAACCAACTTTTCGTTTTATTGATCTTTGCTATTGTTTTCTTTGTTTCTATTTCATTTATTTCTGCTCTGATCTTTATGATTTCTTTCCTTCTGCTAACTTTGGGTTTTGTTTGTTCTTCTTTCTCTAGTTTCTTTAGGTGTAAAGTTAGATTGTTTACTTGAGATTTTTCTTGTTTCTTTAGGTAGGCTTGTATAGCTATAAACTTCCCTCTTAGAACCGCTTTTGCTGCATCCCATAGGTTTTGGGTCGTCGTGTTTTCATTGTCATTTGTCTCTAGGTATTTTTTTATTTCCTGTTTGATTTCTTCAGTGATCTCTTGGTTATTTAGTAACGTATTGTTTAGCCTCCATGTGTTTGTCTTTTTTACGTTTTTTTCCCTGTAATTCATTTCTAATCTCATAGCGTTGTGGTCAGAAAAGATGCTTGATATGATTTCAATTTTCTTAAATTTACTGAGGCTTGATTTGTGACCCAAGATGTGATCTATCCTGGAGAATGTTCCGTGTGCACTTGAGAAGAACGTGTAATCTGCCGTTTTTGGATGGAATGTCCTATATATATCAATTAAATCTATCTGGTCTATTGTGTCATTTAAAGCTTCTGTTTCCTTATTTATTTTCATTTTGGATGATCTGTCCATTGGTGTAAGTGAGGTGTTAAAGTCCCCCACTATTATTGTGTTACTGTCGATTTCCTCTTTTATAGCTGTTAGCAGTTGCCTTATGTATTGAGGTGCTCCTATGTTGGGTGCATATATATTTATAATTGTTATATCTTCTTCTTGGATTGATCCCTGGATCATTATGTAGTGTCCTTCCTTGTCTCTTGTAACATTCTTTATTTTAAAGTCTATTTTATCTGATATGAGTATAGCTACTCCAGCTTTCTTTTGATTTCCATTTGCATGGAATATCTTTTTCCATCCCCTCACTTTCAGTCTGTATGTGTCCCTAGGTCTGAAGTGGGTCTCTTGTAGACAGCATATATATGGGTCTTGTTTTTGTATCCATTCAGCCAGTCTATGTCTTTTGGTTGGGGCATTTAATCCATTCACGTTTAAGGTAATTATCGATATGTATGTTCCTATGACCATTTTCTTAATTGTGTTGGGTTTGTTTTTGTAGGTCCTTTTCTTCTCTTGTGTTTCCCACTTAGAGAAGTTCCTTTAGCATTTGTTGTAGAGCTGGTTTGGTGGTGCTGAATTCTCTTAGCTTTTGCTTGTCTGTAAAGCTTTTGATTTCTCCATCAAATCTAAATGAGATCCTTGCTGGGTAGAGTAATCTTGGTTGTAGGTTCTTCCCTTTCATCACTTTAAGTATTTCATGCCACTCCCTTCTGGCTTGCAGAGTTTCTGCTGAGAAATCAGCTGTTAACCTTATGGGGGTTCCCTTGTATGTTATTTGTCGTTTTTCCCTTGCTGCTTTCAATAATTTTTCTTTGTCTTTAATTTTTGCCACTTTGATTACTATGTGTCTCGGCGTGTTTCTCCTTGGGTTTATTCTGTATGGGACTCTCTGCGCTTCCTGGACTTGGGTGGCTATTTCCTTTCCCATGTTAGGGAAGTTTTCGATTATAATCTCTTCAAATATTTTCTCTGGTCCTTTCTCTCTCTCTTCTCCTTCTGGGACCCCTATAATGCGAATGTTGTTGCGTTTAATGTTGTCCCAGAGGTCTCTTAGGCTGTCTTCATTTCTTTTTATTCTTTTTTCTTTAGTCTGTTCCGCAGCAGTGAATTCCACCATTCTGTCTTCCAGGTCACTTATCCGTTCTTCTGCCTCAGTTATTCTGCTATTGATTCCTTCTAGTGTAGTTTTCATTTCAGTTATTGTATTGGTCATCTCTGTTTGTTTGTTCTTTAATTCTTCTAGGTCTTTGTTAATCATTTCTTGCATCTTCTCAATCTTTGCCTCCATTCTTATTCCGAGGTCCTGGATCATCTTCACTATCATTATTCTGAATTCTTTTTCTGGAAGGTTGCCTATCTCCACTTCATTTAGTTGTTTTTCTGGGGTTTTTTCTTGTTCCTTCATCTGGTACATAGCCCTCTGCCTTTTCATCTTCTCTGTCTTTCTGTAACTGTGGTTTTTGGTCCACAGGCTGCAGGATTGTAGTTTTTCTTGCTTCTGTTGTCTGCCCTCTGGTGGTTGAGGCTATCTAAGAGGCTTGATGGGAGGCTCTGGTGGTGGGTAGAGCTGACTGTTGCTGTGGCGGTCAGAGCTCAGTAAAACCTTAATCCACTTGACTGTTGATGGGTGGGGCTGGGTTCCCTCCCTGTTGCTGTGGCGATCAGAGCCCAGTAAAACCTTAATCCACTTGACTGTTGATGGGTGGGGCTGGGTTCCCTCCCTGTTGGTTGTTTTGCCTGAGGCAACCCAACACTGGAGCCTACCCGTGCTCTTTGGTGGGGTTAATGGCAGACTCTGGGAGGGCTCACGCCAAGGAGAACTTCCCAGGACCTCTGCTGCCAGTGTCCTTATCCCCACGGTGAAACAGAGCCACCACTTGCCTCTGCAGGAGACCCCCCCAACACCAGCAGGTACGTCTGGTTCAGTCTCCCCCAGGGTCACTGCTCCTTCCCCTGGGTCCCGATGCACACATTACTTTGTGTGTGCCCTCCAAGAGTGGGGTCTCTGTTTCCCCCAGTCCTGTCACAGTCCTGCAATCAATTCCCACTAGACTTCAAAGTCTGATTCTCTAGGAATTCCTCCTCCCGTTGCCGGACCCCCAGGTTGGGAAGCCTGACGTGGGGCTCAGAACCTTCACTCCAGTGGGTGGACTTCTGTGGTATAAGTGTTCGCCAGTCTGTGAGTCACCCACCCAGCAGTTATGGGATTTGATTTTACTCTGATTGCGCCCTTCCTACCGTCTCACTGTGGCTTCTCCTCTGTCCTTGGACATGGGGTATCCTCCTTGGTGAAGTCCAGGGTCTTCCTGTCAATGATTGTCCAGCAGACAGTTGTGATTCTGGAGCTCTCGCAAGAGGGAGTGAGTGCACGTCCTTCTACTCCGCCATCTTGGTTAATCTCTCTCAAAAACTTTATTTTTAATAAAATATTAGAAAAGTCCTCACTATAGTCAGGAAGAAGAAAGACTAATCTGTACCATGCTTTGATTTAACATTTATTACTCCAGCCACTGCTGTGAGACAGGAAATAGAAGATCCACAACCAGAAGAAGAAACAGATATTTACAGATATAATGATCAACCAAGGAAATGAACTGCTAAAAATAAGAAATCAGTAAAGTGGCAGCTTACAAATTAAAATAACAATAGCAATAAAAATAGCTCCCTTATGTGTAGAATAGACTGAAGAAGAAAGATCCCATTCACGATAGCTCAAGTACATGTAAAACGTGTGGATATAAACTTGGGGAACATAAGGGCACGTATGAAGAAAGTGACCAGACCTGACAGAGAAACGTAAGAGACTGACATCAGTGGAGAGATGTACCGTGTCCCGAATGTGAAAATTCAGTATTCTGTAGTAGCCAGCCTTCATAAGGAATTTGTAAGTTTACTGCAGTTCAGTCAAAATCCAGTTGTTGGATCGTATTTGGTTTTCATTAGGACTTGTCTTGGTGGGACACTGAGGAATTGACCCGTAAGATAATGCTCCATAAGTCAAAATAACTCAGAAGTAACAACTTGAGGGCCTCAGGGTCAAGAAGGTAGACAGAGAAAATGTCTTCCCAACTCACTGCACAGATGGGAAAAACTTTAAAGGTTGTATCTTTAACGATACTAGAAATCAAGCAAAAGTGCCATTAGATGATCCAGAAATTGGAATTCGTTTGATGGAGAAACAGGAACACAGCAAACCCAAACTCAAAATGGCTCCTGAAGAGATCCTACAGAAATGTAAGAAAATGTCTCCAGAACAGAGTCCTGGGGAAATACTAAATTCATAGCCAACAAGGATCTGCAGCGAGATTCAGGGAGTCACGAGGCTGCCCATCATCAGGAGAGGACCGCCCCGAGCCCCTGGCTTACAGCACCAGGCAGCCTGGCCTCTATTGATACATGCGATCAGAAACCAGGAGCCACCAAGATGAGATCTAAGTCCAGTTCAACCAGGCGACCTGTCCCCAAAGGAAACAAAGTCAATGATTTTTTTACGTAGAAACCGAAAAGAACCATCAGGAAAATTTCTAGAATTGTAAGAGAGTTCAATTACATGTATCAACTCAATATCAAAATTAAACTGCATTTCTCTATACCAGCAACAATGGGGACGCTTAATTCTAGAAATGCCAATTAGAATAGCAACAAAAAAGTATAAAGTAATTAAAAATAAATTTTAACAAAAAATGGGTAAGAACCATGCGGATGTTTTTAAATTTTGAAAAACCTTTTACTGAGACCTGATTAAATGGGTGGACACCCTGTTCTCGTGAGTAGGACACCTTACTGCAGTGAAGGTGTCATTCCTCCCGCATTAAAAATCTGACGTGTCTGCAAGTACAGGACGAATGGGGAAGTCCTACTCACTGTTGGTGGGAGCGGCACGTGGCTCACTGCCTTGTAAAGCGGGTCTTGGGCATTTCGGCCCAGTGTCTGTTCCCTAAAGAAGCATCTGCACCAGGAGACGTACCATGATGTTCACAGCGACGTTCTGGCCACAAGAACACACGGTCCGCATGTGACACAGAGAAAGTCACCACCAGGACAACGGTGCACTGTGGCACGTTCTTACAAGAACACACAGCAGTGACACGGAGTGCAGGCGTTTACCTCCGCGTGGACGGGCGCCGCGGGGAGACGCTGAGCGGGGGAAGGGTTGGGGGCAGGGAGGCCGGACGCAGCTCTGGGCTCATCCTCGGGCCTGGGCCCCACCAGCCACCTTTCCTACCACCTTCCAGAGGCCTCCTGAGGGCACCTCCTGCACCATTCCTGAGCTTATGGTCGTCCTTATCGGGGGGAAGCAGGTCTGCTCTGGACCAGAAGTCCTCTTGTGGCCATTTTAAATCTGCACGTAATGGTCCTAGAATGATATTGACCTATTATTTCATCTTAATTTACAAACAGAAAGCACATGCCTGAGAACACACAGTAAACTCAAGGCTCTGTGTCTCTGGCTGTTTGATATCAGTAAGTAAAGGTTTTGTGACATTATTTGTCCTTAAAAGGCTAACTTTTATTTTGCATTTTTTTTTTTTAAAGATTTATTTATTGATTGATTGATTGCTATGTTGGGTCTTCGTTTCTGTACGAGGGCTTTCTCTAGTTGCGGCAAGCGGGGGCCAATCTTCATTGCGGTGCGCGGGCCTCTAACTATCGTGGCCTCTCTTGTTGCGGAGCACAGGCTCCAGACGCGCAGGCTCAGTAGTTGTGGCTCACGGGCCTAGTTGCTCTGCGGCATGTGGGATCTTCCCAGACCAGGGCTCGAACCCGTGTCCCCTGCATTGGCAGGCAGATTCTCAACCACTGCGCCACCAGGGAAGCCCCTATTTTGCATTTTAAACAATAATGGGTTTATTGTCTGTAGCTCCTCCATTTTTCTTTGTTGAATTGGAGTTACATTCAGGGTAAGGATAAGTGGTTTTTGCCCAGGGTCATAAAGACAAAGTCTCATTTTTCCCACATTTCACTCTGCTACTTTTAAAAGGCAAGAACATCGCTTCTTAAGGGTTTAGCTTATTAATAAATAATCTTGGTTCCTGAGATTTTTTTTAAAATCACAGAAAAATTATATAAAATATATTAGAGAAAATATTTTGCATTTCATTTTCTAAAAGGCCTTTTTATGCTAGAAGTCATCTGTTCCTGACGTTGAAGCCGTGCGGAGGTTTTTTTGAATTTTTTGGTCTAGGATTTTTTTCAGGCCCTTCTCAGTAATCCCAAGATGAACGTCATCTGTGGAGCACCTCCTGTCGGTGTCCGAGGCAGGGGAGGAGGGCAGTTTGCAAACATCTCAGTGGCCCAAGCATCAGCCGAGAAGGTTAGGAATGAGCTGTTGTCAGGAGCCTTACGTGGCTCCCGAAACTGTGAGGTGGTCCTTCGTGCGGCTGTAAATTGGGTTTGTGCTTCATCAATAAGCTTTCTGACGAGAAACGTCCATCACGGTGTCTCTTATTTGCCACAGCAGAATAGAAAATGAAGTATCCCAGTAATTGCATTCTCGTTTCCTTCTCGTGGACAAGAAAGCGATGTGCTATAATTAGGTTTGATTGGAGTGCACGTTTCCGGTAAGATCTGAGATTAATGATGTTGCTATAGTGACACATCTGCGGCCACCAGTGCGTGAAACATAAAGTAATTCATTCGACAAGAGTAGACATCTGTTAACTGCCAGGATGCAGCGCGTATTGACACTGACCAGAAGTACTAGGCGTTACGTGCTCAACGCGCCAACGATGCTGAAACCGGAGGACAGATCGTTTGCGCGGAACCTGCTGGGAGGGCCTCCGCCTCCTCCCTGGCTACCCCGACAATGCCATCGTTTGAGGACAGTGCTGCCACGGGTTCATAAATTTTAAACTTGACTCAGGTGCAGCCTCTTAAAGCGATACATGAATTCCTGTGTTAGTTTTTATCTTCGTGTAGGACAAAGCCATTCCTGAAACACCCACTGAAACAACAGGTTTTCGGACGCATTTTAATCATAGCATCCATTACCCAACACGCCACGTTGTTTAGACTCGAATCACGTGTGAGTTTCATAGGGCGGCATCATCGTGGTGGGGAAGCGCTGTTTCCATGGTTTCCAAGAGCACCAGAGCGCGTGTGTGCCAGTCAGTGCGCACACACGCAGCGGAGCGTGTGCTGGTGTCCTTCGACCGGAGGACCACTGCGACCTCTCCTGCCTGGCGGCCACGACTGGGGCCTCCATTACGACGGGCGTGCACAGTCTCGCTGAGGCAGCTGTTTGCTGACGCAGGTGCCTGGATGTGAGGGAGACTGGCGTTTGGGGTGTTGGGCCAGTCGAGGTAGCACACACATACAGATGCCAGCAGTGCAGGGCTCGTGGTCTTTTGAGAAAGCCTCACATACAGCAAAGAGAATATGTGGCTCCGCCTCAAAGAAGGTCGAATAATTTTTAAACGGACGCGTACTCTGCAGTCTGGTAAATTAGTCATCACTTTTTAGAAGTTTTGTTTCCATTCCTGCGCCATAAGGTCTAAGTAATCGTGTTTCAATACAGCCATTGACCCCGTGTCCTTGTCAGTTTGCTTGACCAGAATCTTTGCAGAAAGACCTGCCCAGTGCAAGTGGGCCAGTGTCCCGCAGCCGCTCCTCTGCGGCCTGCAGAGTATTGGTCTGAGGCCAGGTCACAGCCCAGGAAGGTTTGACCAGAAAGTTTTGCGTCTGCTTCTCCTATGCCTCCTCTGCGTGGCTGTGAATCCCATCTGTCACCACCCGGAGAATGGTGCCCGCGGGACTTTTTCTTTGGAAACTAATTTTCTTTTTGCCTGCTTAGCTCATTGTAGTCCAAAAAACTGCTTTGTTAAAGAGCTACAGCTTTTTTTTTTTTTTTTTCCAGGAATCACAAACAAACCTTTTGTCACGTTTTCTGTCCACAGAGCTGCCACGATGATCAGGTCACTGTGAGGCCGCTGCCCACCTCACTCAGTCCCCGCCCTTTTCCACGTTTCAGATTTGGGACATCTTAACTTTTGTTGTATTAAGATGACAAAAATTGTAGAAACTATCAACTGGCTGGAATCATGAAAACATTTAAGATAAGACTTGAAAAATCATTTTGCATTGCTGACTCTTTAGTAACCAGTAGAATCTTATACTTACCTGCTGTCAGGAGGGCACAGAAAGCCCAAGACTAGCACTGACCTTCCCGCTCAGCACTTTACAGAGTCAGCTGCAGAGTAAAAACACCGCTGAAATTTTAAAAATATTTTGATGATGCATCTTAATATGTTAAGTAATTACATGTGACACATGAAGGACTGTCTGCGTAAATATTCCAGTTTCTTCAACCCAACAGGATGTGAGTACATTTACTCAGGTGGCAAAATAACTAGTATTTTATTATTTATTTGATGAGGAGTGCTAGTCATTTGTTCAAATGTATCAGTTCTAAGCCATTGAAAACATGATTTATTAGCAACTTAGAAACTTTGGAAGATGCCACAGTCATCACTACACAGTGTTGGGTTCAAGTGACAGAGGTCAGGCTGTGTCGCCCTTAGCGTTTGGTGTAGCTTCTGAGCAGCCTTCACGACCATCTGAGTTTCCAGTGTCTGGTCTCTGCACACCCCCGCCTGGTCCACGCCGGCCGTCATCCCCATCCTCCCCTTCCCCGCCTCCCAGCCCTAGTAACCCCTAATTTCCTTTCTACCTCAATAGATCTGCCTGTTCTGGACATTTCACAGAAATGGAAACATACAGTATGTGGCCTTTTCTGACCAGCTTCTTTCGCTCAGCATAACATTTTCAAGGTTCATCCATGTTGTAGCCTGTGTCAGTAATTGCTTCCTTTTCATTCCAGAGTAACATTCTGTTACACAGATACACCACATTTTATTTATCCATTTATCAGTTGATGGACATTAGAGAGTTGTTTCTGTTTTCTTGTCTGTGATGAGTGACACTGCCGTGAACCTTCAAGGTTCCAGCCAAGGCAGTTAGGCAAGAAAAAGAAAAAGACATCCATACTGTGAAGGAGAGTAAAACTATCTATTTGTGTGTGACAGGGTCTTCGTGTAGACAATCCTAAGGAATCCCCTAAAAATCTGTTAGAACCAATAAATGAGTTTCGTAAGGTTTAAGATGCAAGATCAACATACAAAAAAGAATTTTATTTCTATACACTAGCAATGAACTATCCAGAAAGAGAATTAAAAAAACAATTCCATTGACAATAGCACCAAAAGATAAAATCAGTACTTCATAGTATTAAAATGGAAACAGTATTTCCCAACTTGATCTGCAGATTCTACACAATCCCTATTAAAATCCCAGCTGCCTTCTTTGCAGAAATTGACAAGGTGATCTTAAAATTCATACGGAAATATAAGGGACCCAGTGTAGCTGAAACAGTGTTGGAAAAGGAGCAAGGTTGGAGGATTCACCAGTTCCTCATTTCAAAATGTGCTACAGAGCTACAGCGACCCAGACGCCATGGTGCTGCTGGGAGGGCAGGCGTCAGGGCCGAGGGGACAGAAGTGAGAGTCCGGGAGAAGATCTAACACTTACGGTCAGTTGGTTTTCAGCAGAGTGCCAAGATACTCAATGGGGAAAGAGTAGTCCTTCTAACAAACGGTGCTGGGAAAACTGCGTATCCACACACCATGTACAAAAATTAGCTCCACATGGATCAGACACATAAATGTAAGCACTAAAATGTCATCTTTTTAACTTGCTCAGTTTTCAGAAGCTATTCTGAATTTGTTTTCTATTGCATTCTCCCCAACTCCATTAAGCAACTGAAGAAAGGACTGTCAGGTATCTACCCAAACAGAAAGCTTTATAAACATAACCCAGAAGGAGAAAGCAATAGTTCAAACCTGGGCTTGTTACCTTTTAAATTATTTTAAACTATATGTGTAAATGCAACAATATATTCAGTATGTTAGTGTCTGCTTGCATGTATCTGTGGTGGCTCTCCGGCCTGCCCTGTTTCCAGGGGATCTTTGTCCGTACGTGGAATTACTCTCGCGATTTCTCCGACTGGTAGTAAGTAACAGGCCAGGTGAAGCAGCACAGTCGAAGCTGGAGCCTTGGCACTTGCAGTACAGCTAATCAAGGTGTTAAAACAGCAGTCACTCTACAGCCCCAGATTCCCCGCCTAGAAGTCGTCTGTGAATGGAGCGACTGTAACCACGTGCCTCTGGCTGTGGAAAATACCTGTCACTCACGTGGATGCAGCATTCGGGAGTGTCAGGTTTTTGTCTTCAGTGACCTCTGGGGATCTGACTCGGGTACATGCCACTTTAAACCCAGGGCGGATTTACGGGCCTGGGGACTGACCGCCCGCGGGGGGCGGCGGGGAGATGTCGTGCCCCTGATAGAGAACGCCCCCCTCCGTCCACCCCGCGTGCAGAGTGGGCTCCAGAGCCATCTCTGCAGCCTCTGTCCAGCGTCGTCACAGCAAATCCCGGGCCTAGAGGGAACGCGTGAATCAGCCCCGGGGCCAACAAGCCACTAAGTGCAGACTGTGGGGAACTGAGGCCCTCGGGGAGTTTCTGAGGACAGAGCTGGAGGTCAGAGAGGCTTGGGAGACCTCGCCAGGTCCACATTCAAACCACAGTATAAAAGCCCGACACACAGGAGACGAGACAGCTGGGAGTCAGGACCGGCCTCCCATCTGATGTTGAGGTTAGGGTCATTCCTGATGTGATGGCATTGGGGTTGTGTTTATTTTAAGAGCTTTTATTCGTAACACGGACGTGCTCGTGGATGAGGTGGCATGTTTCTGGTTGGCTCCAGCTGTGACGGGGCAGTGGCTGGGGCCCTCGGGGACCCTTGTGGAAGGGGTGACGGTGCCGGGCCTGGCGTGACGCTGCTCTGTCCACTTGTGTGTGTGCGGTGCTCCCGTCAACAAATGCAGAAGGTGGGAAGGAAGATAACATTCCTGACCTCCAGTCCCTGGCATCCCATCTTCCTCAAATTTGTAGTTGAAATTTCCTGCGCGTTTTGCTTTACTCTGGTGTCGGTGTGCACTTGCACACACACACAAGAAAGGGGGTGTCCAGGGTGCGTTTCCACGTGTTTCCAGGAAGGAAACGGGCGGTCGACAGGGAGGCCCCCAAATCCACGTTTTTCACTGCAAATCAGCTCCCCTGCTCAGTAGAGCAGCAGGGACGCCTTGGCTGCTGGAGCAGAACTGGCCCATCATCACGTTTGTAACTGTCCCGTCGTTCACTGCGGCGGGAGAACCTTTTGTTTTCAGTTCCTCCAGGAGAGCTGTGTGAATATTAACATCAGATTAAAAGCTTCATCTCAGAAACTTTGTGAAGTTTCTCCTGTTCTCCTCGGCCCCCGTGTGTAGCTATAATCGTTCAGAAGGAAGAGAGAAACAAAGTAACGGCTCGCTCTCGGGTTGGCAAGTGGGAAGGTCTCTGGTAAGAGCGTTGACTGCGGAGAAGAAGTGTAACGTGCGTTCTTTTAACTAGAATGTGTCTTATGGAAAAGCACATTTATCTTACTTTTTGCCATCATTTCAGTGATATCCCTACTAGCTGTTATTTTTTAGCTGCGGAACGATAATTACATAGCGATCCTCTAGCGTTTCATGTAGCCAGAGCCCAGGCGTGTCCCCTGGTGGCCTCCGCTGCAGGAAGTACGCAGCTCAGGAGCGGCCCCTGTGCTCGGCCGCCGGGTCCTGGCCGCACACACGCGGCCCCGCAGCCCGGCCGTTCCTTGCAGCGCTGCGGTGAGAATCAGGGAAGATCACTGTGAAAACAGCTGCCGCCGTTGACTGTGCGCGTGCCGGGTTTCAGGGGTGGATGTCCAAGGTGAGAGTGCGGCATGCTGCAGCCGGCGGCCCCAGCCACTCGACAGGCCGGCGGCGTGTCCCGGGGGGGGCCTCGCGGACGTCACACAAGCAGTAGCCTGCATCGCCGTGTCCCCAGGCGCCGAGTCCGCTCGCACGATCGCTGGCACGCACAGCGTTATTCCTCCCAAACACCTCTCGCTTCCTCAGGTGGGTTTCACGTTGTGAGATAGAAGGTTCATTCTGTGCATCTCTGTCGTGAGTTTTCTTCCAAAAGTTGTAGTTGTGGTGTGATGAATACGAGATCGTTCACGTTTTGTAAGTGTGATTCGCTTAGATGTTGTGATTATTTTTCTTGACAGTTTTCACTCCCACCCAGACCTCGGCACACGCCAGCCGCCCCCCCACCTCGTCGCCAGCACGGGGACCCGTCCCCCTCATGCACGGCCAGGTGTCCAGCACGAAACCAGAACCCAGAAGCACGACACGCGTCGTGATCTTGGGGATCGGGCACATCCGTGCTCCGCTTTCCCCCGGCTCCCCCGCCAGCCCCTGCCCTGCGTCCTCACCGTCCTCACGGGCGGCTGCATGGGCGCCTTCCTGCAGCCCCTCTTCCCGGGACGCCGTCCGGTTCCCCTCACCCTTTGTGTTTCGGGCACTTTATGTGCTTATTTATTTACCTTATTTATTCTTCGCCATATCCATGCGGGACCGGTGGTAATTCCTCTAGTTTGCAGACAAGCACTGAGGCTTGAGAGTTTAAAGTGTCTCTGTGAGACGCCACCAAAACCCAGCAGGTAGTGATGCCTTATAAGGAGTTTTTTGCCAAACGAATGATTGAATTCCAAGTTCGTTAGAGACATGTGGGAACGTGAGAGTTGCTGGTGTGTCTGGAGAATGGTGGCCATGTGGACTGTGGCCTCTTTATTTAAGGTCTTTCTTACCTGTACGAGGTGGTTTTAAAAACCTAGAGAAATAATAGTTCATTCTTGGTGGGAGCTGTACAGGTGTTTGTTGTAATATTCTTTAACTTTGCTGCACAGATTAAGTTATTAGTAATAAAAAGTCAGGTTAAAAGAAGTGTCATTAACCACAGTCCTGTTTATAAACTGTTTCGCATGTGTGCCTACTTACCATCCCCACCGTAAGTTACTGCCTCACATTCAAGGTATATCAGAGAAGAAAAGTCTCAATGAAATTCTTCAATTACGTCAATTAATCTGATACGTAAAATATTTTTAATTTAAATAATATATTTGATCATTTCTCAGAGAACTGTCCATTTGAACGCATGTAATAGAGGTAAACTTCATACTTATTCTAATAGGAATCAATGTAAAATTTCATTATCTTTTGACCATAGGTAAATAATAGAAATGTTGTTTTCATATCAAATCTTTGAAATAAAGCATTTATAGAACTTCCTTATTTCATTTGGAGGCTGAATTGTTGCTAACTACATTATTTAATATACCCTAGTATTTAAGTTAGTTATTCTTTATTTAATGAGGATGGCATAACCAGAAAAACCCCTTTAAACTGCACTTCTCATGTAATTTTGATTCTGTTAATCAAAGAAACATAGGAACCATTTATTAAAGGGACTACATAGAATTTTGTAAAAGGCAGAATTTATAAAACTGACAAGCATCCCTGACAGTAGCTGCTCTTTGAAATTTATGAAACCCTGGATAATATGTTATATACATTCTTTTGAGAGTGTTTGCCAAAACAATCTCTAAATAGTAATTGTAAACTATAGATTTTCCCTTTATTTTAAAATAACCTCTGGGTGCTGCAGGGAGGCCTGTCAAATGAGCTATTTTGCTTTGAACACTGGTGCTAAGTAATGGCCATGGAGTCACAGGTAGATATGAAAACAGTTTGTATTATATTTTCAACATTGTGTGGGCCAAAGAAAACAAAAATTAGTTACTGTGGTGTCTCGTAGACACGTAAAAGGTCCGACTTTTACTGTGACCGCGTGGCTCTCGGCTCATATTCACACTCTTAACTACATCAGTGCCCGTGGGTGACCCTTCTCTGTGCTTTGAAACAAGTGCAGAAATCCCGGGGACGGGGTTGGGGGGCACAGCTCGTAGCACGGGCTGCCGGAGTTCACAGGGAGTTCCCCCTGCACCACACCGTGTGGCTCTCCTTCTGTAAAACCGGAGCAGCCCAGACTGTGTGCGTGTATGTGCGTGTATGTTTTCATATTAAGTGCTAGATGCACAGTGTTTAGGGTCTCCTGTCAGGGTCACAAGATAAATAACACTGGGAACTTATGTGCCACTTTTAATGGAAGTTCACCAAGTTTTTGAAATACACGGCGTTACCTCTGCTGCCCCTCTGTTCATTGCTGTTACTTCACTGCATTTGGTTGTGTATCTTTTGATTGGAAGCTGAAACCTAAAACTGACCTGCCCGGGTTGGTGGGCAGTGCCAGGGCAGATGCAGAGGGCCCGCACCGGGGTTCACAGGCTAGAGACCAGCTGGAGAGAAGACGCCTCTCCTTCCTCACCTCCTCTCCGTACGACACACGTGGATGCCGAGGCCTAAATGCATTGTTTCTGTTCAATGAAAAATACTTAATTTTTCGAAATAGGCTTATTTGAAACGGATCGACGCACTGGTCTCTCAGGCAGCGTTCTCGGGTGTAGTTACAAAGAGAGTGACTCAGAACTGGAAGACAGAGTCCAGACCTTCTCCACAGAACCAGAACGCTTGCCGTTACTAAAAGTTACTGAAAGGGGAACCTGACGTTCCAGGAAGGAAGCTCTGGTCCTCACTAGTGAAATGAAAACATAGTGCAGGTGACGCTGGAGGACGCTTTATGTGGCCGAGCAGCGTGCTCACAGGTGCAGAGCGCGTCCAGCCCTGGGCGTGGGGCGCGTGGGGTGCGGCCTCCATCTGCCTGATGGGCCACCTGAGTTGACGGTGTCCTTGCTGCTTCTGCCCTAGGAACCCTCACGCGGAACGAGATGGTATTTAAGCGGCTGCATCTGGGCACCGTGTCTTACGGGACGGACACGATGGATGAGATCCAGAACCACCTCGTGAATTCGTACTCACAGGTAAGCCGGTTCAGTCCTGCAGGGGATCTTCTGGCAGAGGTACCCGGTGCTGCTGAGTGGCCCTGAGCCTGTTACCTGCTTGACCTGCAACGTGGCACCTTCTCTGATGATGCTAAGGCATTACTTTACTCATCGTGCGTTTATAAATCAAGAAACAGTTTTTGGACTAATTTTAAATTAAAATTTCTGTATTGTATAGTCATAGGCTTAACGACCTTAAATCGTTTATTCTTATTAAATTTTCTTAGTGAATTATTTGTATAAATCACTCAGTAAACATAGTATTTTTAAGAGTATTAAGTAGAATCCTGCATCAAATATGTTTCTTAACAATCCCTCTGTTTTTCCTCATAATTAATAAGGCTTTCTCATATTTTTTAAAGGTACATATTTTTAACCTTTTCAGTAAACAGAAGTAGGAACCGTAGTTTTTCTGCCCTTCAACTTCCACGAATATCCGTGCGCAGCTCGTCCTGTTTCATCATAGCCAGTGTCCTTCAGATTGTTATTTCGAAGTGAAACTTGAATATAATATCACATTAGTTCATCTGTAAATATGTAGTCTGTATCTCTCAGAGATAAGGACAGGGTTTTTTTGTTGTTTGTTTTTTTGTTTTTTAAGACGAAACCTCAATCTTGTCTTTTTCGCCGGAGCCTCTACAGGAGGAGGAGTTGTTTCTTTCACGTGAGGGCGCAGCCTGGTGGTTACAGCATCCGTTCTCTGCCAGGGCGTCTGGGCTGGGATCCTCCCAGCCTTTCAGGCTCCCGACGTTAGGTGTGTCAGGGCCACTGGGTGCCCAGGTCAGGCGGAGACCCTGGAGCGGTGGGGACATAAGCCACCTTCCAGTTTATTTTCGGCTGCGTGGTTTCCACGGCCCTTTCCCAAGTAGGGCTTGTGTTTCAGTCCCTGGGTTTCTTCTTACCCGTTGTATAACTTGCAGTCACTGATTCGGCGTCATCACACCCAGCCATCCCAGGGCATCGATTCAGGACCACTTCCTGAGGCCTCTTCTCTCCTGAGGAGCCGAGGTGTGTGGGGTTGGCACGTGCAGAGCGCTCGCAGGGTGTGATGGCTGCGTGTGTCCCTGCTGCCGCCAGGCCCCCTGGGCCACGCCGGCGCCCCACCTGCCGAGGCCGGCAGGTTCTTGTTTGCAGGCCTTTGTCTCCCACTTGATTTCACGAAGACTGGGCTGAATTACCCTTGCCCTCTGCAGTTCTTCCTTGTATGTCGTCAGCCTTATATTCAGTTTTGTGAAAACCGTCTCTTTTTTCTGTAATGTGCACCAGTCTGGCATGTACTTTACTTTTGAGATGCTGTCAAATGAGAACAATCTCATATGAGGATGTATGTATTATATGTGTGGTCATACGTGCCCAGAAACGCACATACGTGCATGAACACTTAAAACCAAGCACTTTATTGATTTGGATGTCATTCATTTTAATACAGAGTATTTTGTAACCTAGAATATTTATTAATAGAAGAAAACATTTTAAAGGGGAAGGAACACGACTTCCCTTCTCCTTGTAATCTATGTCTAGATTAAATAGTACCAGGTAACATCTTTTTAAACAATATTAATTTATATTACCCATGAATATGATTTTAATAATTCCAAATAAGTTATTTTACTAGAAAAAAAATTAAAAGCAGAAAAGGTGAGTCATATAAATACAGCAAATAGTATTCCATCTAAGAAGTTTAAAAATCTTTTTGCTAAAAGCTGTGTGTTGGTTAGCTGGGCAGACAGTCCTTTTACGTGAAACTGATTTAATTCCTTACGTTTCATTATTAAGTTGATAATAGTCTGCTGGGTCCACAGTAACGTAACACAGCTCTTGTGTAACCCGATCACGTTTACCCACTGGAAGCATTTGGTGATGAGGACATGATCGTGAGTGGAATTTGTGTGGAGTGAAACGATACGGCCGTCGGCAAACACGGCACGTTCAGCAGGAGGAGGCCGCCGCGTCCCTCGGCTGTGCTAGCGGCGGGGCAGGCAGGACGCAGGTGTGGGTCGGAGGCGCGGGCGGGACGGGGCGCCAGCTGAGCAGAGGAGCTGCCCCTCGTCAGCCGGCACTGTCATCTGACGGGCTCTGCACGGCCGCCCGGAAGCAGGGGCCTGGCTTTCCAAGGGTGGTCGGGAGCTCCCCTGAGGTTCAGGGGAGAAGTGTCTGATGGGCCTTGGGGTCGGGGCACTCCCAGGCCGCCCCCACCGGAGGAGGTGAACGCGGCTGGAGATGTCTGTCCAGGGCTGTCGGGCACATCCGGGAGGAGTGGGTGGTGGCGTCAAGGAACAGTTTGGAAATATGACGGGAGGGTCGCTTTTCCTCCCACTGCAGTGATTATTGTATCTGATGATTATTATCTACAAACCAGACACTCTAACTTCAGAGACGGTTGCAAAGCTGGATGAGTTCATAGTATTAAGGGAACGTTCATTATCATGTTTTCCTGCTTTTAGCTGTATACCTTTTTTTAAAAAATAAATGTTTGTTTTTATTTATTTATCTTTGGCTGCTTTCGGTCTTCGTTGCTGCGCGCGGGCTTTCTCTAGTTGTGGCGAGCAGGGGCTACTCTTTGTGCGGTGCACGGGCTTCTCATTGTGGTGGCTTCTCTTGTTGCAGAGCACAGGCTCTAGGCGCACAGGTTCAGTAGTTGTGGCTCGCGGGCTCAGTAGTTGTGGCACGCGGGCTCTAGAGCGCAGGCTCAGTAGTTGTGGTGCATGGGCTTAGTTGCTCTGCGGCGTGTGGGATCTTCCTGGACCAGGGCTCGAACCCATGTCCCCTGCATTGGCAGGCAGGTTCTTAACCACTGTGCCACCAGGGAAGCCCAGCTGTGTATACCATTTTATGCACAGCAGTTTTTAAAGAGAAACGAGAGCAGTTGTGAGTATCCTATTCCATTCTGTTTTTAACTTTGCTTTTAGAAAGGACTTAGCAAATTCATGCCATGGTTACAGTGAATCTACTCAAAGGAGATGGTGAGATTTTGAGTATTATAGCAAATATTTTGGTTACTCGACAACTGGGAAATGTCAAAGCACTTTGTAGTACAAGGATAAAAGGGTAACTTGTCACCCCGGTGGGGCACGTGTCAGAGGTAATCGTCTCGAGCTGGTCTACTTAGTCCTGGCTGAGGCTAAGCAGCCCATCAAAGTCGTGCGCGTTACTCATCCCAGCACCGGCTCTGCTGTCTCTAATTCTTCGGCGTCCTGTGTTTGGCAGACGCAGGCCCAGGCCAGTGGAAACAACGCCAGTTCAGCACCCCCGAGAAAAGCCCAGTCCTCAGCGCCCAAGGTCAGGAAAAGCGTGAGCAGCCGGGTCCACGAGGCCGTGAAGGCTGTCGCCCTGTGTCACAACGTGACCCCCGTGTATGAGGCCCGCGGCGCGGCCGGGGAGACCGAGTTCGCCGAGGCCGACCAGGATTTCAGCGACGACAACCGCACCTACCAGGCCTCCAGCCCCGATGAGGTCAGTCGGGCCGAGCGGCCCATTCCCGACGGGTCCTCGGGGTGCCGACGGCGCCTCCCCGAGGGCTCACTGGGCTCCGGGCCTGAGGAGTTTCTTGTGGGGTGAGGAGGGGGCTTGACGGTGGTTTTCAGTGCGGGCTTTCGCCACAGGTCAGGAATCTGGCCAGCTCCCTCCTGGTGGGACCCCTGCCCTGACCCAGGCCTTGCGGGCATGTGCCCACACGTCCCAGAACGGCCTCGAGTCAGTTCCAGGAAAGCCGTGAGCGGACTCGGGGAGCTTACTGACTCCATAAGGTCTGCAGGCTGCACCCTCCCGTGTCCTCTTCTCTCCGAGTGAATCTTCATATTTGCGCGTTAAATTTCCAGTTATTTTTGCCAGAATTTAGATATGATGTATGTATTTCAAAACAGAATTAGGATGTAAATAATTTCAAAAACCTACAGAAGACAGAAATGGTAAAATCTTAAATGTGGTAAATGAGTCATTTCTGACTTTACATCAGTCATTCTTTGATTTTTAGGTTGATAAAAATCATTATTAAATTAATTTGTCCACTTCCTGTACAATCTTAGTGTACTTTATATATAGTTTTCTCATCTACCCTTTGCACTCAGGGTTCTGATAATTCTGTAAAGTCATCAAACCAACCATGGACGTGAAATGAGCAGACTTCTTCAAATATCTTGTAAAACTGGATCATATAAGTAAATAACCTCTCAAAAAAGTACCTTCAATCAAAGGTTTTAAAAATTCTGACCTAATGTTTTAAAGAGAGGAACCTGCTGATCCCATTAACAAGTTTATTTCCAAAGAGAAGAGTCCTTCCTCTCTGACAGCACTCCCCCAGCCCGCGGCTCTGCGTCCAGGAGGGGCCCCTCTGCTGCCCTCGGGCAGGCTCCTCTGTGCTGTGCAGCCTTCCTGCTCGGGAACAGCCGGCGGTGTCCCTCCTCTGGTTTCCACGACAGTACTCTCGTTCCCGAAGGTGCCCGCACGGCCTCGTCTGCAGACCCCTGGGGGCTACAGGTGGACCACCGGCACGGGTTCTTAACCCTGTCTACACATCCCGTGGACTACTAGCTCTGTTTTGTTTTGTTTTTTTCATACTTGCCGTTCTCTATGCACATGCTCAGTTCTAGAAGTGCTGATTTTCCAGCAGGCCTGGTGGGACTGACGTTACTCCATTCTGAAAATCCAGCAAGTTGCACCCACAACTGAGAACCACTGAGTCTTGTAAATCTTTCCTTTTGACGTGCTTTCAGGATATGAGGTGAGGACCAGTGCTGTCAGCAGCGCCCCGCACAGTCTCAGGGTGTAAAGCGCAGGGGACCCCAGCTACGGCATTCTCACTTCCAAACAATAAACCCTGAACGCACCAGCAGGCTCAGGGCATTTACCAGCTCCTAACGCCGCTTTATTTTTTGAGAGCAAATTTATTTTTGAAGCTTTAGTTACATAGGTATTTCTTTTTTTTTTTAATTGAAGTATAGTTGATGTACAGTGTCATGTAAGTTACAGGTGTACTGGATAGTTAGTGATTCACAATTTTTAAAGGTTATACTCCTTTTATTGTTATTGTAAGAGATTGGCTGGGTTTCTTCCCTCGTGGCACAGTGGTTAAGAATCCTCCTGCCAATGCAGGGGACACGGGTTCGAGCCCTGGTCCGGGAAGATCCCACATGCCGTGGAGCAACTAAGCCCGTGCGCCACAACTACTGAGCCTGTGCTCTAGAGCCCACGAGCCACAACTACTGAGCCCGCACGCCACAACTACTGAAGCCCGTGTGCCTACAGCCCGTGCTCTGCAACAAGAGAAGCCACCACAATGAGAAGCCCATGCACTGCAATGAAGAGTAGCCCCCGCTCGCCACAACTAGAGAAAGCCCACGCGCAGCAACAAAGAGCCAGCGCAGCCAAAAATAAATAAATAAATAAAAGATTATTTAAAAAAAAAGATTGGCTGTATTCCCCGTGTTGTACAATATATCCTTGTAGCTTATTTTATACATGATAGTTTGTACCTCTTACTCCCCTCCCCCATCTTGTCCCATCCCCTATCCCTCCCCACACTGGTAACCACTAGTTTGTTCTCTATGTCTGTGAGTCTGTTTTTTGTTATATTTCCTAGTTTGTTGTATATTTTAGATTTCCCACATATAAGTGATATCATACAGTATTTGTCTTTCTCAGTCTGACTTATTTCACTTAGCATAACACCCTCCAAGTCCATCCACATTGCTGCAAATGGCAAAATTTTATTCTTTTTTATGGCTGCATAGTATCCCATTGTATATATATACCACATCTTCTTTATCCGTTCTTTATCCTGTTGATGGACACTTAGGTTGCTTCCATATCTTGACAATTGTAAATAATGCTGCTACAAACATTGGGGTGCATGTATCTTTTTGAATTGGTGTCTTTGTTTTTGTCAGATACATAGCCAGGAGTGAAATTGCTGGGTCATATGGTCGTTCTATTCTTAGTTTTCTGAGGAACCTCCATACCATTTTCCACAGTGGCTGCACCAATTTACACTCCCGCCAACAGTGCACAAGAGTTCCCCTTTCTCCACATCCTTGCCAGCGTTTGTTATTTCTTGTCTTTTTGATGATAGCCATTCTGACCGGTGTGAGGTGTTGTCTCATTGTGCTTTTGATTTGCATTTCTCTAATAATTAGCGATGTTGAGCATCTTTTCATGTGCCTGTTGGCCGTCTGTATGTCTTTGGGAAAATGTCTCTTCAGGTCTTCTGCCCATTTTTTAATCAGGTTGTTTGTTTTTGATGTGGAGTTGTATGAGCTGTTTTTATGTTTTGTATATTAGCTCCTTATCGGTCATATCACTTGCAAATATTTTCTCCCATTCTTTAGGTTGTTTCTTTTGTTTTGTTGATGGTTCCCTTTGCTGTGCAAAAGCTTTTAAGCTTAATTAGGTCCCATTTGTTTATTTTTGCTCTCAATTCCTTTGCTTTAGGAGACATCTAAAAAAATATTGCTACGATTTATGTCAAAGAGAGTTCTGCCTATGCTTTCTTCTCGGAGTTTTATGGCTTTTGGTCTTACATTTAGGTCCTTAATCAGTTTGAGATTCTTTTTTGTATGTGGTGTTAGAGAATGTTCTAATTTCATTCTTTTACATGTAGCTGTCCAGTTTTCCCAGCACCACTTTTGTTTTGTCAATTTAGAAATTATAACATGTTGTTAGTCATGTCAGAGCTTATAGGTGGTGAAAAAAACAGCCAAAAAGATGAAAGTTTGTGTTTTTTTAAACATGGAAAGCTGAGAACATTCCCACTTGGTCCTCCATCTCCACTGAAACTCAGCGTTTCCTCTTTTCCCTGTGGCTGTCACCACCGCTGTGACCTCGGGGTCACACGTCCAGTCTTGGTGCCCAGAGTTAGGAGCCAAGGGAGCCTTCCCTGAGGACACCTCTCCAGGCCCCGCCCCCGGCGCCACACAGCAGGACAGGCCTCCCTCCCCAGCTCACTCTCGAGGGGCTCCTGCGCGCAGCTCTGCCACTGTCCCTGCAGCTCTCCTCCTGGCAGCCGTCTGCACCGGAGCCCGTGGTGCCTGCCCAGGACCTACCGCCTGCCTGCTTCACGAAGTGGGCCTGGACCTCACGGTGATTTCCAGACATGAGGCGCTCAAGTCCGGCCGCTCGCATGGTGCCCACGGGCCTGACCTCTGCCCCCGGCCTGTGTCCAGCTCTGCCCGATGCCAACACTCGTCTTGGTCTCGAGCAGCTAGTGGGCTGGGTGCACCCCGGTGACGGGGGTGACGGGGGCGTTCTGTTTTCCAAGCACTGTTTATTATTTGAAGCGGTGACAGTAAACGTACTGCTTTTATAATGAGTCAGAGTTTTGGTATGCAACCAGAAAGAATGAAAAAGCTGAAGGAAAAGCAGCAGCTCTGAACCTGATCTCAAGTGACTGTGGCCTCGCCAGCTTCGTCCTCCCAGTGCCCTCGGACGTTTCGTCCGCGCCGTGTGACGTGTCCCAGCCACGCGGTGCTCCTGTCACGTGCAGAGTCTGTGCTTTCATTCCGTCTTCCGGGACCTGGGCTCTGTGCATCGTGGCGGACAGAACCCCAGGCCTGGGAGGTGGTGGGACAGCACTGCCGGTCCGCTTGGAGGGGGGCCGGAAGGTGTGGTGGTGACCTGAGATGAGCCTCGTCGACACGGGGCCTCGGTGCCGCATGCCCGTCCCTGCATCCCCAGCTGGTCCGGGAGGAGCTTTCC
This sequence comes from Balaenoptera acutorostrata, assembly GCF_949987535.1. Lineage (NCBI taxonomy): Eukaryota > Metazoa > Chordata > Mammalia > Artiodactyla > Balaenopteridae > Balaenoptera > Balaenoptera acutorostrata. The sequence goes on along the minus strand of NC_080076.1, from coordinate 1,007,841 downwards.
CTGTGGGTTAGCCGGGCGGCGTCTCAGAGTTAGATGCTTTCGCCTTTTTGTGAGTCGCCATGCCTCTCTTCCCAGGAAGTGTTAGGAGAGCCCGTGGAAACTGGGGCTGCCTGTGGTGTGGTCAGTTGCTGAGTCGCTCCACAGGGTAGCTCAGCCGTCATACAGAGGGGAAAGCAGGGAGTGTGGAAGCACCCCGCTGTCTTCAGGGCGCATATTCCAGGCGCCACGTCCCGGATCAGTTACGCAGTGGGCGGGAGCTCAGGGTCCCCTTCATCGTCACCACCGCTCTGCTTTATAGATTATGTCAACCAATAGGTGTGTGACGATCTCTTTCCAGCCACAGCTCAGTATGACTTTTGGAATCGTGTGTGTGTACCGATGTTTTTGCTGGGTGACAGGGAACCTCAGAGGACGGCACAGCTCAGTGGTCCCAGCAGCTGTGGCGGCCTCGGCTGATGGGGTGGGTCGTTAGGAGGCACAGGAGCTGCCCCTGCCACCCTGCCGTGCCCTGTCGGCCTTGAGACAGGTACCGGGTCCCCGTGACGCTCCTTGAGACGAAATGCACCACCTCTTTTTCTTACAAAGGAAGGGTTAAGCACACTGTTTTTCATAGTCTAGCATTCTAGAGATTCTCTCAAGTTCCACGTGATTACATACTGAAAACGTGTGCTTTCCCAGTCCTGAGCATGGGAAATTTAGACCACAGATGTTTCCCAAGGAAAATTTTATTGGAAGTTTCAAAAATCCTGTGTTACGTATTTACCTTATTACCTCCCAAAAATAAATTAAAATTTTGTTGAAAATACCTGGGATTTTTTTTATCTTTAGGTTTTTATGTTATAGCACTTTTGAAATCTTAAATTAGGAATTCACAATAGAGAGAGGTTTCACTGATTCCAAGATTTCCAGAACTAAATAGAAACTGCTAATCTTATATTTAAATTTTTTACTTCAAAATTTCTTCCTACTTAGGAAATTGGACAATGGTTAAAAGTGGCATACCATTAAGTAACCTTTAAGAAATCCCGAACACGTATTTTAAATCTAAAAATGAAAAGACTCAACTTCATCATAATTTTTAAAGCACTCGGTTGATGCCGTGTTTGCAGGTCCCCAAAGCCCGAGGAAAATCATCTGAACAGTTCATTATTTCGCTTATTGAACTTTGCTGCAGTTAGGTTGACGGATGATGGCAGTGTTTCCCAATCACCAAAGTACTGTTTTAGAAGCATTTTTTATTGAATAAAGTGCTTAGAATATTGCACCCTGGAGCTTTTTCCAGGGAAATGGCTCAGTTGATGTTCTCTGTTTGCCCTCAGCCTTGACCGATCACAACGTGTATGGTTAATAAGCAACCTTATCGTTTAGGAGACTTAACTGGCTTTATACGCTCTGCATCAACACTGTTCTCTGATAATCCCTACTTGCTTATGGCTCTTGTGTCCTCTCATCTTATTATATATATATATATATATATATATATATATATATATATATATATATTTGGCTGTGTTGGGTCTTCGTTTCTGTGCGTGGGCTTTCTCTAGTTGCGGCAAGTGGGGACCACTCTACATCGCGGTGCGCGGGCCTCTCACTATCACGGCCTCTCTTGTTGCGGAGCACAGGCTCCAGACGCGCAGGCTCAGTAGTTGTGGCTCACGGGCCTAGTTGCTCCGCGGCATGTGGGATCTTCCCGGACCAGGGCTCAAACCCGTGTCCCCTGCATTAGCAGGCAGATTCTCAACCACTGCGCCACCAGGGAAGCCCATCTCATCTTAGTTTTCAGAAAGAATGTGACTTATTGAGTAGAACGTGCTGGTTTTTGAGTCTCTGATCTTGCAGCAGTTCTTCATTTTCACTTTCCTGAAAACAGGCTCTCCTACCTTACCTGTGCATGTGCACAAATGCATTTTTATTATACAGATAATGGAATTCTGAGGAATTTAAGCTGTTAAAGGCTTTCTGAGGTGTGGTCACTGGGCACTTTGCAGTGACGTGTGTGTTTGGAGCTGTCACATGCAGTGGGTGCTGGAGCGTCAGAGCGGGAGGAGTGATTTCGGATTCAGAACCTGCAGCCTACTTAGGCCCCAGTCGCTGTTTCTTATGATAAGTGGTCAATATTTCATTTTCTCCAAGAGCGTAGAAAGTTTCGCTTGCCTATCACTTTGCCTGTACAGCCTCAGCGTAGCAGACTCCAGCTTAGCAAACTTTACATGTTCCTGGAAATTCCTGGACAAAGTTAAAATCCAGCCCTCGTGAGCTGTGTGTCCAGTGCAGCTGCAGGAAGCTGAGACGGAGCCAGTGTCCCCAACAGGCACCACCGAGTCAGCCCAGGGGGCGGCGCCTCGGGCGCCAGGTCGTCACCTCGAGTGAGCAAGGCCAGTGCGACGCAACCCCAAGACCCCTGGCCGCTTTGGTTCAAAAAGATTGATTGGCCATGATTTTCAATGACTCTTAGGCCTGTAAACTTGCTGTCTGTTGGTAACATCCTTTCTCGTCTGTGGCCATGCCCCTCACATATATAATTTCTATATTAAGTATTATTTCAGGGTGTAGGTATCATCTGCTCATGTGGACATTTGCGTGCAAGAATCAGCTAAAGTTTATGACAAACCACGAGTGGATGACTTAAAAACAGAAGCGCGTCCCACCCTTAACAGCATTGCTTTTGATTTACTCTAACGTATGCAGTGTGCTGTGGATTTAAATTCACTTTATGGTGTCTGCTTATTGAAGCAGGACTCGCTGTGGTGTGGCGTCAGCATGTTTGCGGGGAGCAGGTCCCTGTCTGTGGCGTGAGCCCCCCTCCGTGACCCTCAGGAGCAGGACAGAGCGTGAGCCACACAGCCTGCCATGAGTATTGACTGGCAGCTTTTCCAGGCGATCAGGTTCACGTTATGTTCATAATTCTAGTAAATTATAACAGTGATGGTAGTACCACAATTGAAAATGAAGACATGTCGGTGATCAAATTATGATTTATAAAGTACACGGTAAATAATGTGTCCCTGGAGCATAGCTGGCAGTTGTGCGGGTGTAATCGCTAATGTGGAAAAGGAAACGTCTCCCAGGCTTTCCAAGATTGATAGCACAGGGCTTCCCTGGTGGCGCAGAGCTTAAGAATCCGCCCGCCAATGCAGGGGACACGGGTTCGAGCCCTCATCCGGGAAGATCCCACATGCCGCGGAGCCACTAAGCCCGTGCGCCACAGCTACTGAGCCTGCGCTCTAGAGCCTGCGAGCCACAGCTGCTGAGGCCCGTGTGCCTAGAGCCCGTGCTCTGCAAGGAGAGAGGCCACCACAATGGGAGGCCCGTGCACCGCCACGAAGAGCGGCCCCCGCTCGCCACAACTGGAGAGGGCCCATGCGCAGCGGCGGAGACCCAACGCAGCCAAAAATGAATAAAAAAATAAAATAAATGTAAAAAGGAGGAAAAAAGGAAACTTTGATTAAAAAAAAGAATGATAGAACAAAAATTTCTGAATAATGGAATTATAGAGAAAATTAATAATAAAATCTTGCCCCGCACGAGTTACTTAGCATGGAGAAGTGAAAGCATAAACCAATTGCCTGTGACAACAATTACCCAAGTGTGTTACTAACTTGGCCTCTGGATGAGATTTAGCTTAGGCTCCCACTTAGATACGTAATTTTTACACTCACATTTTAATTATTTTGACCTTTGTATTATTGTCAATAATCACATTGTTAGAAATGTCTTAAAGCTAAGTTAGAGAAATAGCCATTCTTACATGGCCTGTACCATCACTGACAGCATCCAAAGGAAACAGGAAGAGGTGGCACCTCCTCTGCCCCTTCCACTGGGAGGGCCACACCAATGGGGAAAGCAAGCAGCAGTGTGTTACCTGCTCCTGAGATGAATTCTGAGTCAAAGACCTAAAAATTCCACCCGCCCCCAGCAGCTTTCTTCTTCTGTTAGAAGGACCACATGTAGCGGCAATCTGACCCAGTACGGGGATAACATCCCAAGAGGGGCCATGGTCAGGGGAGGCCAATGGTCAGAAGCAGCCTCCATGCGAACACCAAGCATCTCCCGCTCAGACACCACCTCCCGGGAGTGGTCAGCAGATGGAAACTCCACCTCCACCGGCTCATGTGTTAGGCAGTGCCTTGCAAATCAAACCGGGGCTGTGCACTGGTAAAAAGAAATGAAACAAATGAGGTTGGCATCCAACTAAAAAGTTTAGAAGAAAAAGGCAAGACCAAAGGAAAGTAGGAGAAAGAAAAGATAAAGGAAAACGTGAAAGTAACGATTGAATAAGCAGTAAATTCAAAAGCTGATCCTTTGAAAGGTAAATAAAATGGAAAAACTGTTGGCAAAAATAGTAAATAATACAAAACAGTGAATGCAGACTAAGAATACACACATAAAATTATGCATATGAGGAGTGTATAATAGATGAGCTTATATTTTTATGAGAGTATATTAAAACACAGCCCAAATGCTATTATTTTTGAAAACCTCATTAAATAACCATGTTCAGGAAAAATATATATTAGCAAAATGGAGTCTAAAGAACTACATTAAACCTGGGTAGACCAGAAAAGAGGAAGAAACAAAACTGTCTCTTTTGTTTTAATAGATGATATGATTGTCTCCATATAAAATCCCAAAAAGGCTCTACCAAAAATTTAACTCTCTACTAAGATTTAATAAGTGAGTTTACCAAAATTGCACATTATGATATCCATATACAAAAATTACTCATATTTGTATATACTAGCAATGAGCAATTAGAAATTGACATTTTAAAATGTACCATTTATAAAGCACCAGAAAAAACCCCCAAAAAAACCCATGAAATGCTTAAGGGTAGATCTAACAAAATATGTATAGGATTTGTATGCTGGGAAGTGTAAGACAATGAAGAAAAATCAAGGACAGTCTATATATGAGAACTATATTGTGCACATGGATTGGAAGACTTTCTGTTACCAAGATGTCAGTTGATTTTTTATAAAGATGCCAAGGAAATCCAGTGCAGAAATGATGATTATTTAATGAGACCCAGAACATTTTTTTTAACATCTTTATTGGAGTATAATTGCTTTACAATGGTGTGTTAGTTTCTGCTTTATAACAAAGTGAATCAGTTATACATATACTTATATCCCCATATCTCTTCCCTCTTGCATCTCCCTCCCTCCCACCCTCCCTATCCCACCTCTCTAGGTGGTCACAAAACACCGAGCTGATCTCCCTGTGCTATGTGGCTGCTTCCCACTAGCTATCTATTTTACATTTGGTAGTGTATCTATGTCCATGCCACTCTCACTTTGTCCCAGCTTACCCTTCCCCCTCCCCGTATTCTCAGGTCCATTCCCTAGTAGGTCTGTGTCTTTTATTCCCGTCTTGCCCCTAGGTTTTTCATGACCATTTTTTTTTTTTTTTTTTTTAGATTCCATATATATGTGTTAGCATACGGTATTTATTTTTCTCTTTCTGACTTACTTCACTCTATGATAGTCTCTAGGTCCATCCACCTAACTACAAATAACTCAATTTCGTTTCTTTTTATGGCTGAGTAATATTCCATTGTGTATATGTGCCACGTCTTCTTTATCCATTCATCTGTTGATGGACACTTAGGTTGCTTCCATGTCCTGGCTATTGTAAATAGAGCTGCAGTGAACATTGTGGTACATGACTCTTTTTGAATTATGGTTTTCTCAGGGTATATGCCCAGTAGTGGGATTGCTGGGTCGTATGGTAGTTCTATTTTTAGTTTTATAAGGAACCTCCATACTGTACTCCATAGTGGCTATATCAATTTACATTCCCACCAACAGTGCAAGAGGGTTTCCTTTTCTCCACACCCTCTCCAGCATTTACTGTTTGTAGATTTTTTGATGATGGCCATTCTGACTGGTGTGAGATGATATCTCATTGTAGTTTTGATTTGCATTTCTCTAATGATTAATGATGTTGAGCATTCTTTCACGTGTTTGTTGGCAATCTGTATATCTTCTTTGGAGAAATGTCTATTTAGGTCTTCTGCCCATTTTTGGATTGGGTTGTTTGTTTTTTTGATGTTGAGCTGCATGAGCTGCTTATATATTTGGAGATTAATCCTTTGTCAGTTGCTTCATTTGCTAATATTTTCTCCCATTCTGATGGTTGTCTTTTCATCTTGTTTATGGTTTCCTTTGCTGTGAAAAAGCTTTTAAGTTTCATTAGGTCCCATTTGTTTATTTTTGTTTTTATTTCCATTTCTCTAGGGGACCCAGAACATTTGAACAGCCGTATGCAAAAAGAGCCTAAACTAATCTCTCTCACTCTTACAAAAATTAACTCAAATTGGTCAGAGACCTAAATGAAAAACCAAAAGTATAAAATTTCTAGAAGAAAACCTTTGTAGGCTTGAGTTAGTTAGGCAATGATTTTGTAGGTCACAAACAGTACAAATTGTAAAAGAAAAAAATTGATAAACTAGACTTAAAGGTAAAAATCCTACGTTCTACGAAAGACATTGTTAAGAAAATGAAGACAAGCCACAGATTTGTAGGATATGTTTGCAAAATGCATATCTGATAAATGACTGGTAACCAACATAGATAAAGAACTCCCAAAACTCAATCATGAGAAAACGACCGCTCTGTTTAAACAGAAGCAAAAGATTTGAACAACTACATCACCAAAAACAGATGTGAATGTTGACTGTGTAAAGCCACAAAATAGCAAGCCTTTGCGCTTCGTTCCGGTGACTGGCCTTTTGCATGTGAAGAAATAGTTAGAGGTGAACTAGTAATCCCAGGGCGAGGATCAGGTTTCTTACGCTCGAAGCCCAGATCATACTGGACTAGGGCTTCATCCCCATCTCTTCCCGGGACCTAGGAGACCGCCTCACACAAGCCAGCGCCCAGAAACTACTCTGTGTTTTCACGCCTGTCTTCAGTGTCCCGTTGAACTTGCCACTGTTAAATCACCTTAAATCATGATTGTTAGTTCTCGCTGATTCAAGAAATGTCTTGTGCTGGTTCCTGAGGGTAGAGCAGTGAGCCCAGCAGGCGTTGGGCGTCTCGGGGCTGCGGGAGGCCCGGGTGGGGGACGTGTCAGCGTGGAGGGAGGGGGAGACACAGCGGAAAGAACGGGGGGTTTGGGGGACGGTGCCGGGGAGCCGGCGGGCAGCCCCGGCGAGGCTGGAGGGCGGCTGGTGGCGTGTGGCCGCAGAGGCCCGGGCGGCCGGCGGGGTCGTCCCAGGCCATTCGCAGGCTTGCTCGCTGTTGTCCGGCTCCGTCACTGGACGGTCGGCTCGGTCACGGGGGACCCCGAGTGGGCTACTCTCAGCGGGCCTGCGCGGGGCTTCCAGGGGAGGCCTTGGCCGGCAGAGCCTCCACTCCTCGCTGTGCTCTGGCCGCCTGGCGAGTCTCCACCCTCGGCAGCGGTGCTGTTCGTTTTGCTGTAGGGGCGGCGTCATGCTTTCAAGACGTGTGTTTGGTCTACTTGCTTAAACGTCCTCAGGAAGAAAATAGAGTCAAACTGCCCATTCCTTAGAAATATTCCTTCCTCTGATTTCGACGTTTAGTATCACTGGGTGTAAGTGACTCTTCAGAGCCTTCTGAAAGGAACACCTCTAATTTATTTCGGACGCACAGAGGGAACAGCCCGCATCCTGACCCGCTTTCCCCCAGCCCCGCAGCACTCCAGGGCCAGGTGGCAAAGCCCCAAGGGGACCCTCCGGTCGCCGTGGGCATCGTGGCGGCCTCCACTGAGGTGCCGAGCGCATGGCGGGAAGTTCTGCATGTTTGCGTCCCCCCTTCGTGGCTGCTGGCTTATCAGTCTGTTCAGAAATGTTTAATTTTACATCACCAGAGAGAATCCTGCCCAGCGCTAAGCGACTGACGTTAGAAGAGTAATTGAAGCGTCCATCGCGTCGAGTGCTTGAACGCTTTTCTCCCGGTTGGCATTACATAGCGAAACCTGACATGCTTACTGACCAGGAACAGCTGTGCCGATGCTGGGCTAGGCAGCAGAAGCCCAGCGGACTTCTCTGACACGTTGCTGCCCCCAGTGAGTTATGAAACCAAGCATAAACTAAACAGTAAACAGGTGTGAGTCACCAGATAGAGAAACCCGGGTCCTGACTGCAGCGGGACCCAGTGAGATGAGAGCGTGTTCGCAGGAAGATGCAGTCTGCAGGTCAGAGTGTAATAGTGGCCTTTCACTGTGTAAACTGAAAGCGAACCTTGGGGTCTTGGGTCATCTGCAGACACAGAGAGGTCGTATAGAAATAGTATATGGAGTTTCACTTTCGCTTTACATTTGCACTGGGGTTGCAGAGTTGTTGACTTGCCCCCTCTCGACATGCTGACGTCCAGGTGTCTTCTTTTAGTGCTGTAGTTTGGAGTATATCACTGATGCTCTAAATTATAGTACGGTATCCTCGTGGCGTCATGTCAGGATCCCGGCCTTCTTCAGCATCCTAGTAACGCGCTGGAAAGCCAGGGCATGCGGCTTCTAATTCGAGCTCCACGGTGACTCACTGTGTCACATTTAATGCGTTCGTGGGACCCCAGAGCTGTCAGGGCCCCTAGAAAGCTGATGTCATCCGCCCTGTAAGCCAGTGCTCGACTCCGGCGTCAGGAGTATTGACAGGCGTCTCCACGGCTGCCAGCAAACCAGGACGGGCTGGGAAAGAGCCGTTTCAGTGGACACTGGCATGGGGGTCAGGAGTCCGGCGGGGGCCAGGCCTTCAGAGCCGGCTGCGCTCACATGTCTCGTGGAGACCCTGGCTGCGGCCTCGTGGACTGGCTGTGACGCCCCGCTGCCGGGCGGGACGGTGGCCACAGCCAGTGTCCCCTTGGGCAGCGGGGTGGAAGCGTCCACCGCGGGCGGCCTTGCTGCGGCCTCGGCCGCTGGGCTGTCGGGCCGTCCGGTGCTGCGTCGGTCTGTCCTCTCCTTTGCTGGAAGCTCCCGTGCGTGAGTGCCGCCCCCTCGGGCTGCCCAGCTGCGGGGAGGACGTCCTTCCTTCGGCTCTGCCTTCTCTGTCCGGGGTGGGCTCTCACCCCTGAGCTGGCCTGGCCCACCTGGGCTTGCGGGCCGGGCTCGAGCCGGGGCTGCTTGCTGGCGGTTGATGGGCGCGCATCCTGGGCCTGGTCGGCGCAGGGCTCCCTCGAGACGCCAGCTGCAAGTCCGGGGCCCCAGGACCCCCCTCAGCGTGACCCTCACTCCCACTCCTGCTTCTCCGAAGTTGCCGTAACCTGTTTATCACAGGCCGACGCTACCATGTAAACTTTTAAAAATACCAGAAGTTTTTATAAGGTGAATTCTGATGTATTGACTACGTATAAAATAAGACGAAATTGTAATTTAAAACCGTATAAAAAGGTATGTGTCTTTACTATTCTGAAGCAGTAGTCCCGCTTCTGTTTAGGTCCTTTGCAAAATCCTAGAAAATGGGAACTAAAGTCACCCTGTCCGGGAGAGGCTGGGTACCATCTGTCCTGGACCCCTTTCAGGGAAGCCACGTGGGAGTGTGTGGGGAACCAGCCACCAAGGGACCGGCACAGGCGACTTAAACTGTCGCCCTCGGCTCTGCCCCAGGGCACCCCCGCCCCACGGGCACCCCTGCAGCCCCAGAAAGTGCCTCGCGCTGGCTCTGTCTGCCTCGCTGTCTTCGGATGCTCTGTCCACCCGCAGCATGCTGCCCACCCCACGATGTCAGACACTTGACAAGCTTGTCGGGACTTTTCTGCAGTTATATTTGTGGGAAATTACTTGGAAAACCTTATTTTTAAAGTGATTCCCGCTCCGCCTAAATGGCTTACGTGAGGAAGGGTGGAGGGTGAAACCCTGACGTTGAATTGATCATTAATGTGCCAAAGGCCCCACGGGTGGGTCAGACCTCAGCATAGCCCTGGGAGGTCGTCACCATCTTATCGACGAGGAGACCGGAGCTTAGGACTGCAGCCTGTCACCCAGATTCATGGAGCTGGTACACGGCGCTCGAGGATTCCGACCTGAGCGGTCTCACCTCGGCACCAGAGCTGCTGAGGATCTCGTCAGACGGGAGATTTCAGGAATGACTCGGATAGACGAGTAACATCTGCACACTAGACAGAATTTAAAAGGCTCTTGAATGATATGACTTCTCAGAACCCCAGGTCAGACGCTGAAAGCACAGGTGGTGAAAGGCACTGCAGGCGAGGGCAAGGCGCCAGGGTCAGGGGAGGCCCAGGGCCCCCAGGGGGAAGGAGCCACTGCCCGGCGGCCGCGGGGTCCTCACCTGCACGGCGGGGGCAGCATGTCATGAATTTCTCGCAGTGAGGTTGCTTTTAAAGACAAACTGATTTTTTTTCTGAAAATGCTTATTGTCATAAAAATTACTATTCATAAATGGTGAACTTTAAAAATTACTTTTCCACTTAAGATTTTTATGTTTAAATAATAAATGATTGTAAGTAAGAATACTTTCTATTTTTGAGCCCTTGCCACATGCCAGGGAGCCTCCTTTGATCGTTTCCCCTTTAGAACAGTTTGCAAATACATCTTCCACAGAACGGGCGGCTGAGCCTCAGTACGCAAAGGGCCAGGTCACGGGGCTTCCAACTGTCGGAGTCGGGCTTGGCGCCCGGGCCCGCCCTCCCCGCAGACGTGCTGGCCGTGGAGCCCCCAGTCGCCAGTTGGTCCACAATTGAGGCACACGAGGGATTCAGGGCGTCACTGTCGCGGGCGTCCTCGAGCCCAGCCCCTCCTGCTCTCCGAGCCGCCCAGCCCGGCGGGCGCTCCGCGTAGATCTTAAACCCTGGCTGTCGGCCGATAGTAACACAAATCGCAACCCAAGTGTGCTCACCAGCGGCCTTTATCTTAGACGGCAAGACCAAGGCCCTCTGTCTCGCCGCGTATCGCTTTCCTGTAACGAATACTAGACGCGGCCTCAGAAACAGCAGGGCCTGGACGTGGTCGGTTTCGTCTCTTGGTGGCATCTCGGCGAGCTCACTGACCGCTGGCCTGATGCCCCCTCCCCGGGGAGCGAGTGGCCTCACGTCTCACTGGTCTCCCGCAGGTGGCCCTGGTGCAGTGGACGGAGAGCGTCGGCCTCACTCTGGTCAACAGAGACCTCACGTCCATGCAGCTGAGGACCCCCAGCGGCCAGATCCTGACCTACTGCATCCTGCAGACCTTCCCCTTCACCTCGGAGAGCAAGCGGATGGGGGTCATCGTCAGGGTACGCTGGCCGCCTGCTCTGGTCACTGTGAGGTCACTGCAGCGGCCTCTCAAGGCTCACTCCAGGGCTGTATGCTCGTCACAGTGTTCTGTGATAATAAAATCCAGACTGATCATTCATGCCGAGAAGCTGGTGTGGCTCTAATAGTCATGCTTTAAAACGGCTTTCCTAAGACGGCTGAGGCAGAATAAGTAGAAGATGTTCATGAAGTTTTGAAATCAGCTCGAGCTGCTTTGTTTTCCACAGCAGTAGCAGCCAAAGAGTTTACCTGAAGAATGATTTATGACCATATAGTTGCTAAAATATACCCCTGTTAAATTTTTTGTAGCGAATACCACAAATACATCTTGCAAGCTGGCTAAACTAGGAAGCTTATTCACCCAAGCTCTGGAAATTTGAGAGAACTTACCTTGCAGTCCAAGGCGTATATTCATTTACAGATGTTATTTCAAAACCCTCAGCACAGCATCTTGAGAGCCACAGTTATGCTCTCGGTTCCTGGTGGCCGGAGCATCTAGGGAGGACACAGCCCTGCCTAGAAGGTGTCTGAGTAACTCACCCGGGGGAGTGGGTTCACGGAGAATTGCCCTCCTGGTGCGTTCCCGTTAGAGCGGCCCCCCATTAGCCACAGCGTGGCCTCAACATGTCTGTGTTCACTCCTGTCTTGTTACAGGACGAGTCCACGGCAGAGATCACGTTCTATATGAAAGGTGCCGACGTTGCCATGTCCACCGTCGTCCAGTATAATGACTGGCTGGAGGAGGAGGTATGAGCTGTCCACATTGTGCAGATGCTTTTCCAAAACGCAGGGCAGTGACAGAAGCACGGCATCCTTTCTCCGACTTGTAGGTGCTTGCTGGTGTCACTGGAGTGAATCAAGATGCCGGGTTTCACACCAGACACCGTCGGTTCATAAAGCAGAGAGGATAGGAGTGCTGTAAATTATAAATACTGTACTTTCTGTGTGAACAACTACTATTTTTGGTTTCTGTGTGAATATGTGTAGATGTGTGCAAGTGGGTCCTTATGAAGAATATTTTGTTTATTTTGGTGAAAAACTAGAAAGCATCCCTAATCATTCACTAAAATATTCTTAAATAGTATTGTGCATATAACCAGAGTTATATTTTAACATATTTATTTTGTAACCTAAATTATTTACCAGGATATTTTAGTTAGAATTTAATTCTAATACGTACATAGGATTCACTTTAAACGTGGAGATAAGATCCAAATATAACCAATCCTATATTTTCATCAAATGCTCCCTGAACAAATACGATTTGTATTTAGCGTCATGAGATTATTTGTTGTTTACATTTATGTATTTGTAAAAACTTAGATTTCAGAGTAAAACTAAACCGCTGAATTTATGAGCGTGACCCCCTTCACTGTGTGCATGTTGTCGGTGGGGCTCGAGCGTGTCCACCCCCCTTCGGGCCGGGAGTCTGTCTGTCAGTCCAGGGGCCACAGCCCACGTCCACGACGGTATTGGCAATATGAATCAATAGCTCCTTCAGGCACTGGATTTAATCAGGGACATGAATAAATTAAATTCCCTGAAGACCTAGTAAAATGCCATAAAAATTACTTTGGGTCATAATGATGTGCAATTAATTATAAAATCCTTGTTTAATTTACTTAGCTTTATGAGGTCAAATCGATAAATGTCTTGCAACAGACAGATAATGTCAGACTGTTTTTCACAAAGATAACTTTATTAAAAATCCTTTGTGCATTTATTTCCAACATGGTAGTTTCTCCCATGGATAAATCTTTCAACACCCTCCCACCCCACTCTTTGTTGTTAATACTCTTGTCGTGGGGAAGCCTCTCACTTTATTCAAACGCCAGCAGGTACTCAGAGCCTGAGTTCACAGGGGGCTGTTCTGTGTCACAGAAGCTCCCAAGCTGGATTCTTGGTTATCAGCGTGTGTTCCCCAAATACTAAAAGAACAAAACACACCTCCACTGTCCGTCCTGCGGCGGAAAGGGCCTGCAGTGTGAGCCCATCCTCTGCGTGGACGCGATGCCCACGAGCCGAGGCGGCGGCGCCTGGGGGGCAGCTCCTTCCTCTCAGCGCAGGCCCCCCTCTTTGCCCCCAGGTGTGTGTTTGTTAGAAACGAGACGGAGCTAGGCTTGGGGAGCAGGGTGGTACGAAGGGACACCGTGGCGTCGCCCGCCGGGCCCCAGGATCCGCGGGCCGCGGCGAGTGCGGGGCTGGCGCGCGAGCGGGGACCTCTCCGCACCCGGCCTGGTGTGTGACAGCGGGCGGCAGATCAGGTCTCCCCGGCGGGTTAGAAAGGAACCCCAGAGACTCGGGATGGTTTATCCTGAGGACGTGCCTGCGGACGTTACCAAGTGCAGTGAACGAGCTTTGCCGTGACCCGGGAACGGGGGCCTCTGCCCTTGAACGGACGGGGCCGGGCGCGATGGACGCGCGTGGAAGTGTGTCCCCGGGCCGGGCGGAAGTCCCCTGGTATCGCTGATTCCGAAGGGCGGCGGTCGGACGCTCCGAGTCCCGGCTCCCTCGGTGGCCGTGACGGCCGCCCGCACGGCTCGTGTGGCCGTGTCTGTGTCGCGCACACGCGCAGCCCGTCCCACTGCCGTAGTGGGGAGAGAGCCGTGCCCGGCGGTCGGGAGGCGCAGGGGCCCCGGGTCGGGCCGGCCGCTCCCGCCCTCCCGCGGGGATGTGGGTCTGGCGGGATGAGCTGGCGGAGGACGTGGCCGTGACCGCAGGGGGCGGTGGCCGGGCCGCGTGTGACCTGCCTCTCTCTTGCAGTGCGGCAACATGGCCCGCGAAGGCCTGCGCACCCTCGTGGTGGCCAAGAGGGCGCTGACGGAGGAGCAGTACCAGGACTTCGAGGTGAGCGGCCGGCCTCCCGCCGTGGCCTCGGGGAGACGGTGCGCACGGGGGCGGCGCCGCGGGTGTCCCCGCCTCGGCCAGCCCTGCGCGAGTCACAGCACCGCCCGCCTGTCCCCAGAGCCGCTACAACCAGGCCAAGCTGAGCATCCACGACAGGACGCTCAAGGTGGCCGCCGTGGTGGAGAGCCTGGAGCGGGAGATGGAGCTGCTGTGCCTGACGGGGGTGGAGGACCAGCTGCAGGCGGACGTGAGGCCCACCCTGGAGATGCTGCGCAACGCGGGCATCAAGGTACCGCGAGGCAGCGGGCGCCCCCTGGAGGTGGTGCCGTGAACCCCGCCCGGGGTGGAGGGTGCGAGGGCCTTGGTGAGCGGAGGTCTCTGCGTGTCCGCGGAGATCCGCCCCGGGGGCTGCGCCCGCCCGCCCGCCCGCCCGCCACCCAGACACGGCGGCTGGCTCGGGCGGCTCTGCCCCCGCCTTCCCGGCGGCCGTCTGTCCTCCTCGGCTGCCTTCCCGGCCGCGGGCGGGCGTCCTCACAGCAGCCGGAGGCCTGTCCCGGCCGGAGCTGCTCCCCAGGCAGCCTTTTATCCGCGCGGGGAGGTTTTCCCCGTAGGCCGCGTGATGCTCCCTGCCTGACCTACTGACCTACTGTCCTGCTGTCTTTTCCTAACGGTTTGTCCTCTTCGGGTCCAGGGGAGATTAGCACGTTGTGGTGTAAGTTTTAGTTCTCAGGAAACTGCTTTCTTGCCTTACTTACCTGTGCTCTCACTGAAGCTGAAGTTCAATTACAGATGGCTGAGAAAATGCATTTCAGTGCTGCCTCAAGGACTGAGAGTGAAAAAAGTACAGCTTGCTTTTAAAAGAAATACTTGTGTCTGACTGGAGCAGAGAGAGAGAGAACTGGAGGAAACTGTCAGAAGGCAAAGCTGTGGGCGGCTGCAAATAACAATACACTCAGCACGTTCTGATCAGGGCACCGTGACGGGCACAGCAGGGGGTCCCTGCCGTCCAGGCCTCGGGCCGGGGAGATGTCGGAGCCTCCGCACCCGTTCAGGGCCGTGGCGGGGGCGGCCGCTGCTGTCTGCGTGTGCTGTCCAGGTGCTGGTCAGAGTGGAAGAGAGCAGCTCAGACTCAGGACGGTGACCCGAGCTAAGCCTGTGCGGCCAGAGGCTTGTGTGGAGAAACATGACTGACTAGAGGCAGACGACCTGCTCATTCCATTGTGATTTTTCGCGAGCTCCCCATCAGGCTCGCTCTTGGGTGTTGCTGCTGGGCTGTCAACACAGCCGAGGCCTGCACGTTTCTTGTGTAAAGATTTGGGTGCTTGTATGAGCTGCTTGCTAAGCTCTGAAGTCAGTAAGGCTTGCTGGGGTTCTGCCCTTTTTCCTTTTCATGTTCCGTCAGGAGAAGCAGACTCTTTCGTCCCGTCATAGTTCAAGGATGTGGTTTCAGCCCGTCCTCTGAGCCTGAGAGGTGGCGCTCGGCCAGGCCACACGTGTCCCTGAGTTGTCAGCAGCGGGCCTTCTTGTTCTGTGGCGTTAATTGTCCCCAACTTTGTCACGGTGACGTGTCGTTGTCTTAGATCCAGGCTCGGTAAAGTGAATATTAATGTGTAACATAAACAAAAAACACAAACCCTCAGACACTGAAAAGAGCCACAGGTAGATTGTGCCTAAGTGGAGAACCAGTATACCATGTAAATTTTTTGTTTCCTATTCCCAAAAACGCATATTTATGTATGATACATATGATACATCTGAAAAATTCAGATGATAGCAAGAAGTTGCTGCAGTTATAGAAAAGATATATAAACCATCCTGTTATGTATAAAGTGTGCTGATTTTGCTCTCTTTTCAGTCTAAGGATATTTACACATACAATATGTGCATGTGTTTGATATTTTTAAGTAAAAGTGGTGTTCGGGAGTTCCCTGGTGGCCTAGTGGTTAGGATTCCGGGCTTTCACTGCCGTGGCCCAAGTTCAATCCCTGGTCTGGGAACTGAGATCCCACAAGCCATGCGGCATGGCCAAAAAATAATAATAATAATAATAATAATAATAATAATAAATAAAGTAAAATAAAAGGGCTAGATTTAAAAAATATATATTTTTTTAAGTGGTGTTATTTGACATGACTTATTTGATAGGAAACAACTTTCGGGTTAACTGTTGACCGTTTACCCATTTTGAACCTCAGTTTTCAACCGAAAATCTCACACAAGTGAGAACAAGGATTTCAGGGTCCCCCTAGCTCTGCAAGCCCTCGGCCTGTGGTCCTTGGGCCTGTTTGCTGGGCCTGCAAGGCCGTGTAGACATAGCCTTCTGTCATACTCAGGCGTCCTGCTCAGCCTCAGCCGCGAGGCTCCTAATCCCCAGTCGTTCACCTGCCTCAGCTCTGCTGCTGTGTCTAAACGTCACTTCGCTCTTACCTGTTTCAGCCAAGCAAGTCGGCAGAGACTTTTATTGTGGTAAAATGTGCATGATGTAAAGTTTACCATCGAAGCCATTTTTAAGTGCACGGTGCAGTGGCACTAAGTACATTCACACTGTCGTGTAACAGCAAGCACCCTCCACCTGCCTTAACTCTTTACGCTGTAAAACTGAAACTCTGTCCCCGTGAAACGCTAGCTCCCCCTCCCCCTCCCCCAGCCCTGGCACCCACCATCTCCTGCCTGTCTCTACGAGTCTGACTCCTCTGGGGACCTCAATCAGGTGGAATCATGCGGTGTTTGTCCTTTTGTGACTGGTTTGTTTCACTCATCAGTTGTTGCAGGTGTCAGAATCCCCTGCCTTGTTTAATATTCCTTATATGGATGGACCACATTTGGTTTCTCCATCATCCATCCATGGACTCATGTGTTGCTTCATGTTTTGGCTGTTTTGAACGGTGATGCTGAAAACACGGATGTGTAAATATCTTTTCAAGCACAGACACTTTTCAGAGATGAACACGTGACAGAGTTGGGGTTCACCAGCTGAAACTCTTTCCTAGATATGGATGCTGACGGGTGATAAACTGGAGACGGCCACGTGCATCGCCAAGAGTTCTCACCTGGTGTCTCGAACGCAGGACACGCACGTTTTCAGGCCGGTAAGTGTATGTCCACATCACTTTGAATTTTAAATGTTTTGAATTGAAACTTACTGGTTTTGTGAGAATGTATACACAGTTATTTATTAATTAATAGATACTATTTTAAAAGAGAAGTAAGTTTCTTACTCGATTTATAAAAACATGTTAAAAATAGATTTCTGTTAGTTACATATATTAAATGTGATCAAAAAGCTGCTTTTGATAGAGGGAAACAAGGTCTAAATTCAAGAGTATTTTTCTGTTGTACTATTAGAATTATTAACGACTAAATATCTATTTTAAAATAGACATACTGCAGTCATTTTCCGTTCAATTTATAAAAGTGTATATTGATAAAAAATTACGTTTGGGAATTCCCTGGAGGGCCAGTGGTTAAGACTTGGCACTGTCACTGCCAGGGCCCCAGGTTCCATCCCTGGTCGGGGAACTAAGATCCCACAAGCTGCACGGTGCAGCCAAAAGAAAAAAAAAATTACGTTTGTCTATTAGTTAGACACAATACATGTGGTTGAGAAGCTGCTTTTGTGAAACAAGCTTTAAATACAAAGTAGAAATGTGTTTTTAATCTACTACCATCTTCAGGTTAAATTATCTTCCTTAATTAGATCAAAGAAAATTAATAGAAATGATCGAAATTTGTGTGTTTACTGTATCTACTAGTTATGATGAAATTTGATTCAAACAAAAAATAAAAGTTTCTTGGGTCTTGATTGATGGTAGCTGAACAGACGTTGTGTGTCTCTGTTCCAAATGAAGCCCTTGCACCTACAGAAATAGTGATTTGAATATAATTTACATGTAAATGTAGTTTATTTTGAAGCATCAGAATCACAAATTAGGCCCTGCAGACTACTATTTGCAATTAAATTATTAATGATTCTGATAAAACTTCAGATCAATTTTTGTTGACTTTGCAGTGTTATAGCCCCACAAATAAAATTTCCACAATAAAACCTACCTATTTAAAGATGAATCTGGATTGATTAATCTGGACCCATGAAGTTTTTTATTTCAGTCCTGTTATATATCATTTCTTTTATGCCCCATAAAATCTCCACAGAAAGAATGTCAAAAACTAGTATGTTGGTTTCTGAAATATTTTCATTCAAAAATTAACGATATTTCGAGATTATGACTTGATTTTACTCTTTTCCATCATTCAATCCTCCAGATAACTCAGTTTGCTTGAACTAATAGAATAAGTTGAAACCCGTGGTAGAGACAACAGAAACAATTTTATAAAAGCATTTTGTATCACTTGGCATGTTATGAAAAGAGGCGTCTTTAAATGAAGCCTTGATTTTAGGTCATTCCGTCCCTCCCTGCTGTGTGGCCACGAGGAACTCGGCTTCCTCGGGCTGTGATGCTGAGGTGTGTTGACGTGTGTGCAGAGCGGCATCCCTGGCGTTAACACTCACCCCGACCCCACTGCCCTATGAAAGTGGAGAGACTTCCAGTTCATGGTCGTCATGCTCTCTTACCCGCGTATATTGAGAAAAGCCAGTTGTCTTCCCCAGCTACGCAAAGGCGCCTGTTAGCTCATGGGGGGCGGTGGTGGGGGGCCGTTTGTCTCTCTTTCTTGACAAGCCAGTTCTTCTGTTCACTTTGTCTCACTGTAATTGTGGTACTTGCCCTGCACTTTACAGTGTACGTGTCCTGCCTTGAGTTGCCACACGTTGGAAAGCAGTTCGTATTAAATAAGTAGGTATTTATTCCCAGCACTGTAGAAGAAATTTGAAAGAGCAGTTTGTTATAGAATTTCCTGTGTAAAGCACCTTCTGGTTTTAGAAGTGTCTAAAGATCTGTGATTTGTATATCAGGGCGTGTTTGTGTGTGTGACTTAAATAGCATTGTAATTGGGTACTTTTTCCCCTTTTATGGAGGTAACCAGTCGGGGAGAAGCCCATTTGGAGCTGAATGCCTTTCGAAGGAAGCATGACTGTGCACTGGTCATATCCGGGGACTCCTTGGAGGTGAGGCTGGGCCCTGACCGAGCAGGTGTCTGTGTGTCTTTCTGTCTGTCTCCCTGGAG
The DNA here is from genome assembly GCF_949987535.1 of Balaenoptera acutorostrata. Classification (NCBI taxonomy): domain Eukaryota; kingdom Metazoa; phylum Chordata; class Mammalia; order Artiodactyla; family Balaenopteridae; genus Balaenoptera; species Balaenoptera acutorostrata. The sequence continues at coordinate 988,663 of NC_080076.1, read as the reverse complement.
GTGAGGCTGGGCCCTGACCGAGCAGGTGTCTGTGTGTCTTTCTGTCTGTCTCCCTGGAGGTGAGGCTGGGCCCTGACCGAGCAGGTGTCTGTGTGTCTTTCTGTCTGTCTCCCTGGAGGTGAGGCTGGGCCCTGACCGAGCAGGGTCCGTCTGCCTGTCCCTCTCCCTGGAGGTGAGGCTGGGCCCTGACCGAGCAGGTGTCTGTGTGTCTGTCTGTCCTTCTCCCTGGAGGTGAGGCTGGGCCCTGACCGAGCAGGTGTCTGTGTGTCTTTCTGTCTGTCTCCCTGGAGGTGAGGCTGGGCCCTGACCGAGCAGGTGTCTGTGTGTCTTTCTGTCCTTCTCCCTGGAGGTGAGGCTGGGCCCTGTCTGTCTGGTGGACTGTGGGCTTCCGCAGTCAGATGTGTTTATCAGCCTGCGTCGCCCTCTCCACTGGTTTTCACGTCTCTGCTCACAGCAGTGATGTGCGCGGGTGGAGCCTGAGAAGAGGCCAGGGCCGTGTCGCAGTGAGAACTTGGTCCTTAAGGCTTTGGCGCTGGTCGGTCCTGGGCTCGTTCAGAACTCTTCGGGTGCTTGGAGGCCTGCTCTTCGTTCCTGGCGTGGCCGCCTTGGAGCCTGGCTCTGGTAGCCGTGATCTCAGTTTATCCAAACGCGTGTTTCCAGCAGCGGCCCTGGGACCCAGGACCCTCTGCTCCTGGAGGCCCCGTGAGGGGCTGGGCGGCCCGCTCGGGTCCAGCCCTGTCTCCTCACTCGGCGCCAGGGTCGCAATGGCCGGAGCCGCCGGGTGGGGGGGCTGTGCTGGGGGCCCCTCCCCCTGCAGCTTTTGCCCGCGGTTCTCTCAGATGTTTCCAGAAGTCTGGGCGGAGCAGCGCAGCCTCTGGTGACCCAGTCAGTGTGGCCACGGAGGCCAGCCTGGCGGGGGGTGGGGGGTGGACGGGACGTCAGGAGCAGCGGAGACGGCGCGCCCTCTGTGGCCACGTGCGTGCAGATGGCGCCGTGTCCGGCTGGCTCTCCCGCCTCCTGCCTCGCCGGGGCCGCGCGTCCCGACTCCGCGCAGCTGCTTCCGCAGAGCCGCCGGGACTGCGGGGCCTGGACAGTGGGGGCCGACGGCAGCGCTCCCGCCCGCCCGTGCCCGGGATGGAGGACTTGGAGGGCGCCCCCTGCTCCCCACCGCGCCGTCCCCACGAGCTGACCCCGGGGACGCCCCCAGCCTCGCTGGTGTTCACTGCGTGTGTGTTGTCTTATAGGAGCCGCGCGGGCCCCTGGCGGACGGTCCGACTCGCCGGCTCGGCTCCGGCCTCACGTTTGCATTTCTCTGTCTGCACCGCGGCTGCCGCGGGCTCCTGAGTTCTTGCTCCCGTCCCTCCCGCTCCGTGTGCGGGACCCGGGACCCCTCGCCGGCTCGGCACACCCCCATCCCCGCAGCGCTGTGAACTCACGGCTGGGCCGCCTGTTTCCGTGGTGCCTGGTGCTGCGCGACCTGCCCGCCGGTCTCCCCGGAGCCCGCGGTGTCTGGTCCCCCCCGGGCTGGGCCCTCCATCCGGCCGCCGAGTCGGTTCAGCACCCGCCGGTCCCGGGCTCCCTGAGCCCCAGCTCCTGCCCTGCGCAGCCGCCCTCTTGATGGTGCCAAGGAGCGCGGCCCAGCCCCTGTCTACGGATCACACTTCCTTGGTTCTGGGGGACGAAGGATGACTGTCCCCTCCTTCCCAACTCTGGCGACACTGATGTGGGCCTGAGCCGGCCTTCGAGCCCCCTTTCCTTTCCGGGCTTCTGTCTCTTCGCTCCACCTCCCGCCCCTCGTCCAGAGGGTGAGGCCGGCCTCTCCGGGGCAGAAGGGCTCCGTTTCCCCCCCGGCCCCCGCCCCCTGGGTGCGGGTGAGGAGGAGCGAGGGGCCTGGGCCTCGCATGTTCTCGGCTGGTCCCGCCGCCGGCTTCCGGCTGCTCACAGCAGCCGAGACGTGCACGTGGCTGTCTGCTTTCCAGCGCCCAAAACATTTTGCGAATTTCCCCTCCGTTCTGGCCCCTCCTTGTAGGTCTATGTCTTTTTTAAAACCTCTCTATAGTTGGGACTTGGGGAGGGAGCAAAAGTAGCTACTTGTGTTAAACACGCTTTTGTGAGTGTGTTTTTATTGAAACCTTTTTGCTGTTTCTGTCCCCCAAACCCACGTGTTGTTCCTGGCCACCAGTCGGCCCCAGAGAAACCGCAGGTTGCAGAGCACATCCCCACTCCCCGCCGGCACCCGTCCTGCTCCCCAAAGGCAGCGTCCGCTGTTTCTGTTTCTGGGTCCTGCAGTGGTTACTCCCCTCAGCGGGGATACTGTGTCCGTCTGTTTCCTGTTGAGTACCTGCCGTGAATGCGGGTTTTCGCTCACCGCCCAGGTTTTAGGTGGCAGAGGACCTGGGACTGCGTCTCGACCCCTTCACGCGGGGCATGGGCGCCCGCAAAGGTCCCCTGCAGGCGGATGTGCTGTTGGTGGTAGTCGGCGCCCCGGGGGCTCAGGACCCTCATCTCTGACTCCTGTCCTTCGTGCTGGGGTGACTCTCGGGGTGTCCAGCTCAGCAACGGGACCCCACAGACTTCAGGCAGCTTTGGGGAATTTTTATTTTCCCAACCAAGATGGGGAACTAAGGATCGTCGCTGAGGGTATTGTGTGCTAAAGACCAAAGACCTCTTCAGCCAGCCCCGGAAGGTGGTGCTGGCATCCCCTGAAGGCAGACGAGCTTGTCCGGGCTTCCCTGGAGCCCTCCTCCCCTCAGTCACACGAGCCCGGCCCCCAGCCTGCGTGCGGGCTCTGTCCATCCGTCCTCCGTCCATCTGTCCGTGCCCTGAACGCCGGCCTCGCTCCTGCCGCCCCAGGTCTGCCTGAAGTACTACGAGCACGAGTTCGTGGAGCTGGCCTGCCAGTGCCCGGCCGTGGTCTGCTGCCGCTGCGCGCCCACGCAGAAGGCCCACATCGTCAAGCTGCTGCAGCAGCACACGGGCAGACGCACGTGCGCCATCGGTGAGCGCGGGCATCCGGGGAGCCGGGGTCCTGAACTGAAACGCACGGGGACGTGCTCCCCATCTCCCGCCCGCCCGCCCGCCCGGCGGATTCCCCCTGTCTTCCTGGGTGTTGAAACCCCGTCCGCCGGTTGGCGAGGAAAGCCGGCCCCTTGCAGGCTCCCACTTCACGTCCATGTTCCGTGCTTCCAGGTGATGGAGGGAACGACGTGAGCATGATCCAGGCAGCGGACTGCGGGATCGGGATCGAGGGGAAGGTACGTCTGTCCCTTGTCCCCGCCAGGCCCCTCGCCAGCCTGCTCACACACGCGGCCGGGGGCTGGGGGGAGGCGGACCCACGCCCTGCGGGAGCAGCTCCACGAGGGCAGGTAGAGGGCAGGCACGTCCTGCTGGGACCCGGGCGCCTTCCTGGTCCCCGAGCCGTGCGGGGCTGTGCCTGGGCCGCTTCCCAGATCCCCGCAAACCTTTCTCAGCCCCACACACACGGCCCGCGCTCAGATGTCCAGGTCTCCCGGCCAGTCGGGAGCTGTGGTCTGCCTCCTGTGCTCACGTGAAAACACCCAGAGAGACCTGGACACAGGCTGGATCCCGGGCCCCTCTGCTTCGTGAATCAGGCCACAGTGCTGAACCCGCAGCCGCTCGGCGGGGTGGCAGGTTCAGAGAACTGTCTTGAAGATGCCCCGGTCCCTGCTCAGTTTCCGGGACGCCGTCGGTGCCGGGCCAGGTCCTCCCAGGGTGCTGGCGGGCGGCTCCCGGGGCAGGGCCCGCGCTGTGCCCCTGTCCGGCCCTGAGCGGCCCCTCTGCCTTGGTCGCAGGAGGGCCGGCAGGCCTCGCTGGCGGCCGACTTCTCCGTCCCGCAGTTCAAGCACATCGGCCGCCTGCTCATGGTGCACGGGCGCAGCAGCTACAAGCGGTCGGCGGCGCTCAGCCAGTTCGTCATGCACCGCGGCCTCGTCATCTCCACGATGCAGGTGCGGCGTCCGGAGGGGCTGTGCGGGGCCCCGGGTGCCTCGCGGCCTGCGCGCGTGTCGGCCGACCGTGAGTAACGGGCGCTGCTCTCCTCCCTCCAGGCTGTGTTTTCCTCCGTCTTCTACTTCGCGTCCGTCCCTCTGTACCAGGGATTCCTCATGGTGGGGTAAGTGGGCCCGTCACGCGCAGACACGGCAGCGGTGCGTCGGGAGGGCTTGTAGCCCGGGGGCCTGTGCAGGGGGTTGCTTGCGTGCTTCCCACACACTCAGCCTGAGGACGAATCGACCGGTGTAAGGAGCCAAGAACTGGGGCAGCCAGAGGCAGCACGTGTCCTCTTGTCCCTCCTACGGCCCTGCTGTTACGTGTTCTTGTGGAATTTCTGTTTACATGGGGCAGCGCACCTGGGTCGGGAACCGTGTCGGAGCCGGGACTTTCTCCAGCCCTCGGCGGCATCATGGTGGGGGTGGGGGGTGTGGTGACTGGGTCGCTCCCAGGCTGGGGAGCCCCTTCCTGAAGCCTGCGCCCTCCTGGCCGGACACTGTTATGCTGATGGCGGCGTGAAGTTGGCAGCAGAGACTTCGAGAACAGATGGTGCTGGCACGGGACCTCACATTCCGGGACAGACTCCGTAAGGCCTCCCGCGGTAACGAAGCTCATCCTCAGGGCGCCCGCCCGGCAGCTGGGAAGCCCGTCCGCAGAGCGGCAGCCCGGGGCCCGGGGCGAACGCTGTGCTCGTTGCGCTGCCAAAGCTACAAAGCGGGAGGCCTGTGTCAGACGAGAGTAGACCGGAGTTTCCTCTCCTCATCCTCCGTGACCGCGCCAGCAGGTGAAGTCAGCGTGGCGGCCGCTGTGCGGTGGACAGCCCACGCGGCTTCCCTCCTCCGCGAAGCCCCTCACCCGCGGGGCCGGGCCTCTCCACCGCGTGGTAAGGGCGACGGCAGTTAGCACACGTGTCCCGGCGCCGTCCTGTCCCCCCGCATCCCTCGGCCACAGGGGTGCGGCCCCCCCGTGTCACGGGAAGAAGAGGGAGGCCCGGCGCCGGAGGGGCTGCGTGCCCTCTCCCGGCCTCAGCGTCTTCCCAGGTCGGCGGAGGACAAGCCAGCGGGTTATCGCACCCCGTGGAGCCCGGTTAAAGGGCACGGTTACATGCATGTCGCCTGGCGGCTCCCTGAACCCCGAGAATCCCGGGGATTTCAGCGAGAGGCGGGGGCGTCGGGGGTGCGACGTGGGCTGGTTTCAGGGTGAAGCTGGGCGGGCGAGGTCCCGTTGCGAGTGATGGGACTCCCTCAGCCGGACGCCACCTCAGCCTCCCGTCCTGTGTCCTGGCCTCCTCCCCCCGGGCCAAGGGCGTCCGCCGTGTCCACACACCCGTGTCTCCAGAGTGGACGTCAGAGCGAACTGGGGACCTGGTGGGACCGGCTCTGGGGGTGTCTGGGGGCGCAGGGCAGGCGGCAGGGGCGGCGGGAGGCTGGCGAGGGGCAGACCGAGCTTGGGGTGTGGGCGCAGGAGAGCTTTCCAGGAAGAGGGAGCCCTGAGGTGGGTGCTTGTGCCCCGAAGAGGATAGGGCGCTGAGCTCGGCAGCGGGGGCCGGGGCAGTGGCGGGGGTGTGCGGTGAAGGTGCCGCTCTCCTGCCACGGGGACGCATCCCTGAACGCCCGGCTTGCCACCCAGGAGCCGCAGGGGCTGGACCCCGGTCCCCTCGCCCTGGTTCTCCATCGTTCCTCCCCTCTTCCCCTGGCTCCTGTGTGGCTTGAGCTGTTGAACAGGTTAGGTTCTTGTGGAAATTAGAGTGTATCCTTCCCCTCGGAACTCATGCGGACCCTTCCCAGGTCCCTGGAGGCAGAGGGGAAGCACTGCCCCTCCCCCGCCCCCAGGCCCCGGTCAGGATAAAGGCTCCACCGCGACTGGCTGCTGGGCTGGGCGATGCGGTCCGGGCAGCCTGCTGTTGATCGCAGCAGGAGTTCCTAGAGTCCTTCAAAGAGAGGGAAGAGCCTAAGGTACAGAAAGCTACACATTTTTTTACATTTTTCCGTTGGTTGCTGAAGTCTTTGCAATAATTATCACATTAATTACTCTAAATAGCACAGAATTTGCACAGTAGTGCCGGTTACGTCTTGAGTTTGTCCAGTGCATTTCTTCCTTGGAGGCCAAAGAAAAGCATAACCATTCTCACTTTCCATTTTTCAAAGTATGGATTTGAAACTTTAAAAGGAAATTTTAAGGGGCAGTGGTGATTACTCCTTAAATAATAACTGCCTGAGTTCATGAAATTACAGCTCTAGGCCTGATTTCATTTCCCCTCTGCAGCCTGAGCCCTGTCCGCATAAGCGCCCATTATTTTTAAAGCTCCTATTTATCATCAGTCTTCACTGAAAGTTTTATTTAAAGTTTCTCTGCATGTCCATCACTTAAACGAGGCACCTGTAATTCTCTGAAGCATTAGTTCCTTGGATTTGGCCGGAATGGAGGGAGATGCTTCTAAGTTAAGCTTCTTCAAAAATAAATAATAAAATAGTTCTGCCCTCACCTAGAAAACAAATATAAAGAACTGGGCAGGAAGCAATGTGATGTTTTTATCAAATAAAATCTAACCAGACCAAATTACTGACCTTCCATGATGGAATAACTGGCTCTAGAAACTACAGGACAGTTGATAGAATTCCGTGCCACGTATGTATGGTTTTTATCCGGGTTCATTTCATTAGCTTTCTAGGGACTGGTGACCCAGGTGAGGCCCACCGCACTGCTGGTTACTTCACGGAAGGAAGCTCGTGCCGAGGCCGCCCGGTGCCCCCTGGAGCCCACCTGGCGGCACGTGGCCCACATCCCTGAGGTCCTGGGAGGGGCTGTGCCCTCCCTCCACACGCCTCCCTTGGCAGGTCCTTTGGGGAAGCACCGTGCATCCTGGCCCCACTTAGCATTCACGGGCGTCAGCACATCCAGGGTTCTGCGAGGCCTGCTCCACGTGGTCGAGCCAAACCCCTCCTTTGCCCGACAGCTGCCGACGCCCCGTGTTCGGGCAGCATCCTCGGAGACACGCAGGTCTGCTCTAGCTGAGGTGTCCCTCGCGTGACGGCCACAGCTCCCAGGAGGCGCCCCGGGCCATCACAGGTATGCATCCTGGCAAGGGACTTCAGTGGGGAGCCTGAGGGTGCACGTGAGAAGACTGCCAGATGCCGTCTCCACGGGGTACCAGGAGGGCACGTGACGTCTGAGGACGAGTCCTGAGCTGCAGGCAGGGAGCGTGGGCGAGTGATTGAGGAGGTGGGCTCGCAGCCCGTCACCGAGCGGCACCACGGAGCGACAGGAAACGCCCTGTCCTCCCAGCCCACGCGACTGGAAGACAGGCTGAGGTACAGGGAAAAGCTGTTTTCAGACCGTGGGCACCAGGCAGCAGGCACTGATGCCGGAGACAAGGGAAGCTGGCAGGATTCACAGCTGGGAATCCCTGGAACCTTGGGGGGCAAAGATTCCTTAGGCACAAAATGCGTGAACTGTTACAGGAGAAATTGACAAGATGGACTTCATCAAAATTAAGTCTTCGCTCTTCTAAAGACAATATTAATCAAATGAAAGGGCGAGCTGGGAAACAGTCTTTTCAGTACGTATATCTGATGAGAGCTCTGTACCCAGAATGTTTCATGATCTCCAAACAACTCAGTTTTTTAAGAAAAGGCTAAAGATTTGAACGTACATCACAAAAGAAGATGTAAGAATAGCCAATAAGCACATGAAAATATATTAACATCATTAGTTACAGGAAATGGAAATTTTAACCCCACTTGGAGGCCAAGTTAAGACAGACCGCGCTAAGTGTCAGCAGGAAGCTGGGGCTCCCGGGACTTACAGCTCCTGGCCGGAGTGCACAATGGTGAAATGAGCCCAGAAGACAGCTGGCCGGTTTTTCATACGATTAAGCGTTCGGCCCAGCAGTCCCCCCTCTCCTCAGCCTGCTCCTCCTCTATTTGCCGTGAGATCCACCGTGCCACGTCCCTACCACCTGGGGGGGTCGGGCAGGGTGCGGGGAGGGCGCGAAGGCCCGGCCAGGGAAGCAGCGGACGCGAGGTCCCCGCGGGCGGCCCAGCCTGTGTGCGGGAGACGGCTCTTCTGCCACCTGGGGTTGGGGGCTGATAGTGGGATGGGGGTCTGCGCTGGGACCCTGGAGGAGGCCACCCAGTCGCACGCTGGAAACTGCCCTCAGCAGCATCAGCTGATAAAAGGGGTGGTGACGATGTCTGTATTTGGTTGAAAAGCCGGGCGAGTTTCCGGCACACTAACAAGGGTTCTCATCGACCTCTTTACGAAAATAGAGGCTGCTCGGGCCTGCGCTGTGAGTCTCGTGAATCCCGGAGCAGGAGGTCACTGGGCCGGGTGCACGCGCAGCCTGGTCCTCGTGCGTCGGCTGGCTCCGGGGGTGTGGGCCGGGTTCTGCCTGGGTTCCCTGGCCCTTTCAGCGCCCTGAGTCCTAACGGGACTAACAACAGCAATCAGAGATCTAGAGGAAAGTAAAGAGCGTGTGCTTGTTGCACCTGATGCAGAAGTTAGAGGTTGAACCTGAAGGTGGAGAATCGGGAGCCGTCAGAGTGCAGCCTGACACTGGACGGCGGACGGGAGACTTGCACAGGGGACTCGGGGGGACGCGGGGACGGCAGACGGGCCCGTGACGAGGCGGTCAGTGTCATCAACCGCCAGGAAATGCATATTTCAACCACAGTGAGCTGCCCCTCCACGCCTATCAGAATGGCTGAAACACCTGTGACAGCACCAAATTATGGTGAGGATTCAGCACGCGGATCCCTCATATATGCTGGCAGGGATTGTAAACTGGTGCAGCCGCTCTGGAAAGCAGTTTGGCAGTTTCTTATAAAACTAAACATACAGCTGCCCTATGCCCAGTGCCTGCACTTGTGGACATACGATCCCAGGTGGCACCCGTGTCTGAAATATGTGAAACTTACTTTTACAAAAAACCTGTGCAGTGGATGTTTATAGCAGCTTTATTTGTAATAACCGGACACTGGGAACGACCCAGATGCACTTCAGAGAATGACTGGGGTGCAGAGATGCTCTGTCCACAACCACGAACGCTCCTCAGCAACCAGAGGACGGCCTGTCGTATGGCCACACTTGGGTGACCCTCCAGGGACTGGGGCTGAACGAGAAGCCGAACCCCACGGTCACCTGCTGTGTGGTGCGTGCGCATCACCTTGAAGTGACAAAAGTTATAAGATGGAGGACAGTTGCCAGGGGTTCAGAGGGGCTGGGAGAGAAGCAGGCTTCAGGGGGCGCTGGTGGGCTTGGATGCTGTGTCTGGACCATGTCAGTGTCGGCGTCCCGCTGGAGACAGGCTGCAGTTTTGGAGATGCTGCCTCTGGGGAAAGCTGGTTAAAGGGTCCCCGTGATCTCTCTCTGTTACTGATACTGATAACTGTACTCACTTCTGCAGTGATCTCAAAATAAAAGCTTTAATTAAAAAAAGAAAAAAAAAAAGGATCCTGCTGCCTGTCAGCATTTGCGGCTTGTAGACCTTGCTCCTGTGCTGTGGGTAAGTATTCAGTTTTAGGACAAGTCGTGCTTGGTTGCCAACTTGTTTTTGTTCTGTTTAGGGTTCGACCTTCGGCCTCTGGTTCAGAGGTGTGCTCCCGGTGGTGCCGGGCCCCCCGTGTAACCTCTCTGCTCTCCTCCAGGTATGCGACGGTCTACACCATGTTCCCTGTCTTCTCCCTGGTGCTGGACCAAGACGTGAAGCCCGAGATGGCAATGCTATACCCAGAGCTGTACAAAGACCTCACCAAGGTGCGGCCCCGGTTAGGCATCAGAGGGGGAAAGGGCGTTCGCGCAAATGTTTGCAGTGCAGCTCTGATGTCACGCGTAGAATTATAACTGCGAAGGGTGCTCATGACCGCTTGTGGAACTGCTGTGGACGTAGAACCGCGGCCGAGGGCTCCCTCTTTCTGGGTGAAGGATGCTTTGAGCGGGGCTCCCGGCCTGCATTGCGCACTGGGCGGGGCCAGCTCCCTGCCCACCTGGAGCCGGCGGCGTCCGAGCCGTTAGGGACCTGGGGCCCTGGCCAGGAGCTCCTCTGAATGCCCACGTCTCCTCTGGCCGTGGACTTCAGAATTTTGTCTGAAAGCGATCTGCAGTATGTTTCTGTCCCTGAGACCCGCGTGCTGTTGTCACGGTGACGCTACTGAGGTAGAAGTCCTCGTCCCTGAGCTGCGCAGGCTTCATTCACGCCGCCCAGAACTGCTCTGGGACAGTTAAGCATTCCTGAAAGAAGTTTTAAATTTATCATGTTTTCTATGAAAGCATAGAAAACATGCTCCACCGGGTGGAAGACATGCCCAGCTCCCCACACACAAACCATGGTGACCTCAGAACCTTCCAACACTGATTGACATATATACACTAATATGTATAAAGCAGATAACTAGTAAGAAGAACCTGCTGTATACAAAATTAATTTAATTTAATTAAAAAAAAAAAAGAACCTTCCAACACTGAGAACAAAGTCCACGGACCCCCAATTAAATTTAGGTTTACAGTTCATAACCTGAAGTTACCGACTCTGATTTTTAAAGCTGTAGCCGTATGTTGTAATGGAGAAAGAATCAGATTAGGCATTAACAGGTAGACTCGCCCAGCTGACCTCTAACCAGTCCCAGTGCTGTTGGGTAAGTCACGTAAATCTTTGGATTTGATGGTGTTTTTGTAAGAATTTGATGAGATTAAGATTTTTTTTTAATTTAATTTATTTTATTTATTTTGGTTGCACTGCGTCTTCATTGCTGCGCTCGGGCTTCCTCTAGTTGCATCGAGTGGGGGCTCCTCTTCGTTGCGGTGTGCGGGCTTCTCATTTCAGTGGCTTCTCTTGTTGTGGAGCACGGGTTCTAGGCGCGTGGACTTCAGTAGTTGTGGCACGTGGGCTCAGTAGTTGTGGCTCGTGGGCTCTAGAGTGCAGACTCAGCAGCTGTGGTGCATGGGCTTAGTTGCTCCGTGGCATGTGAGATCTTCCTGGACCAGGATTGAACCTGTGTCCCCTGCCTTGGCAGGTGGATTCTTAACTACTGCGCCACCACGGAAATCTGAGATTAAGATTTTTTAAATCCATTGAAAAAAATATAAAATGCCTGTATTACTTCTATAATCAGGCCAAAAATAAAGCTAGCTCAACAATGTAGTATAAAATAAGATAAAATAGCAAACATTATATTTGATAATATAATATTTTATTTGATAATAAGATACAGATGTGAGACATATATAAAGCATTATTATCATGATAAAAATATGATTGTGAGTATTACAAGTAGAAGAAAAACCTTTTGGTTTAATATCTTAAGATGGTGAAACGATCATCATTCAGTGAAGCAGAATAGGATCAAAGATCCAAAAACTACAGGAGGCTATTGCGAATAATTATAATTTTAGTAGATTGTGTGTTTCCTTATTTCCAGTGGATCCAGAAATGTTTCCCTAAATACTGCCTCACAGATATGAAGGGGAAACAAGCTTTTTATGAATATCAGTGTAGGGGCTCGGTGGCTGCTCAGGGTTAAGGTCACTGCAGGTGAGGCCAGGTGATGCTGCCAGACCGTCAAGGTGGGAGGACTTCCTAACAGGACTGCAGTGTCCCCACCAGTGAGGGGACACGCCACTTTCACTGTTGCCCACCAGAACCTTCTTTGTGGGTTGCCACATTACTCTCGTGGTAAAAGCAGGCTCCCGGGGTCACAAGCATCCGGCGTTGAGTCCCAGCTCCCCTCTGACTGTAGCCGCGAGGTGGTGAATCCACACCATTAGCTGATACATTTGAACTTGAGGGGATGTTGGGAAACCACGTCCAATTCCAAGTTGGGTCTCCTTAAGGGTGCTGGCCTTCCATTCTTGTTAGGGTGACCAACAGTTAGAATATTTCAATATCCTAAAGTCAGGACCACATTCCTAATTTTTTTGACAAGAGTTCAGTCACTTATTTTCTCTAGACTCCTTTTCTTCAAGATCCAAAATCTGTACTTTTTGTCTTTAAAGTATATATTTCTTTAAAAATTGAATACACTCTAAATCCTTTGAAAATAAAGTAGCACTAAGGTACTGAACCAGTTAACTTGATAAGAAGTGAGTATTTTTCTTATTGAAGATGGAGAAGCATTCGGAAGCTTTACGTTGCTTCTGAGCCCAGCACTCTGCACCCGCTGGGGACAGGCAGTCTGTCCGAGTCCGTCACTGTGGGTGGCACGGTTGAGGGTCCTGTGCTGGGCACTTGTAAAGACCTAGAAGGCGCTGCTCCTGGTCTCCACAAGCCTTCAGTCGGGAAAAGAAAGCATGAATTCAGGGTAAATTAAATGATGGTTGGACAGTAGCAGAAAACAAGCCACGGGCTGGAATGTAAGTAACTGTCCAACAGATGATTTATCTTGTAAGTTCTGAGCAGGAATCTCAGGTCACGGTAAATTCATTAAATACCGCAAAGGTAATCAAGGGAAGCAACGTGCACATCCCTTGTAAAACAGAAAGGAAAGAACTCTACTTCGAAATAAAATATCCTGGTTTTATACTTATTTCATAGCCAGTCTTTTTATGCTAAGAGTATAAATGCTCCAAGCATCACCCATCTGACTTAGGGTTCTAACGAGATTAGCCGATCCTGAATGTAAACATTTGTTCTCTGCTCTGTCTCCAGGGCCTAAACCTGGACACGGTGTCTGTTCAGTAATTGGTGAATGAACGAGGGAGGGACTGAATCAGTTAAACAAAGAGGCAACCTTTCCTTCCTCTTCCTAACACCATATAGTTCTCACTCCTTACAGAAAAGACTGTATTTGTAAGGATGTTTGGGTCGCGTTCTGCTTTGAGCTGTTAAGCTTTACTCATGGTGAGTGCAGTCACTTCTGATTTTCTGGTGCTGCCAGCTAGAGGGGAAACATGGACTCATCCCTCTCCTAACCCTACAGATGACTTTATTTGTCCTGAATGGTCTGTGGCCTCTTAGGAAAAACCACCTGAGCCTGAGCCCTGGGGTCGGGACTTAGGTGACCCGTGGTCAGCTGAGTCAGCCTGTGTGGTCCTGAAATAGTTCAGCCTTGTAGCTGTGAGTTCAGTTACCCAGCCATAGTGTTATATTCATGATAAATTAAACTACTCACTAACTACAGAGACACCTGAGTTATAGTTGTGCTGACTGTCAAGATATCAAGTAGGTGATGTACAGTCCTTCATAAAAGCCCTTGAAACCATTAGACGTTGAACTATTAGGACTACTTCACTATTTTTATTTTCTGTTGAATAGTCTCAAAATGGTTTTAGCTTTTGAAATGTGTATTTGTATCCTTGTATAATTTTAAAAGTAATAGTGATAAGGCAAGGAAAGGAAATTAAGGGTATAGAAATTAAAAAGGAAGAAATAAAAATATCTGCTTTCAGGTGCCAGAATTGTCTATGTAGAAAATCCCAAATAATCCACAAAAAAACCCTCCTAGACTAGTAAGTTTAGTAAGGTTGCAGGATACAAGGAAAAAATATTTTTAATTATTTCTAATTCTGTATAGTAGCAATGAACAATTGAGATCTGAAAACAATTTTAAACACTGTTTATAACAGCATAAAAAAGGGAAATACTTTGGTATAACTAACAAAATATGTGCAGGATCTCCATGCTGAAAATTGTAAAACTGGCTGAAAGAAATCCTAGAAAGGCATAAATGAATGTTCGTGGAATGAAAGTCTCAGTGTTGTTAAATATTGACAACTGATTCTAAAGTTTATATGGAAAAGCAGAGGAACTAGAATTACCAAAACAACTTTGAAAAAGAAGGACAAAGTTGGAAGCCTCCCAGTACCCGGTTTTTATCACTGGCAGAGGATAGACACCCAGGTTAGTGGGGAAGAACAGAGAGCCCAGAACTACAGCCACGCATGTCAGCCGGTCTTTGACCAACGTGAAGGGGAATCCAGTGGAGGACGGTCGTCTTCTCAACAGATGGTGTCAGGACAGCTGGTCACCCTCGGGCCACACCTCAGGTCTCACACAGAAATTCACTCACAGTGGGTCCTAGACCTAAATGTGAAATGTAAAACTGTAGACCTTCTGGGAGAAAGTACAGAAGGAAATGTGCATGACCTTGCATTAGGCAAAGAACTTTTAGATATGGGGTCATAAAGGAAAAAATTGATAAATTGGACTTTATCATAATTACAGACTTTTTTTCTGTGAATGACACTGTTAAGAAAATGGAAAACAAACCACAGACTGGTAGAAAATATTTGCAAATTACACTTTTGATAAAGGATGTGTATCCAGAATATATAAAGAACCCTCAAAACTCGAAAAGAAAACAACCCAAGTTTTTAAATGGGCAAAAGACCTGAATTGACACCACACCAAAGATGATGGTGTACAGACGGCAAGTAATCACTTTTATGAAAAAACGCTCAACGTCATTTTTCATCGGGGAATTGCAAACTAAAGTGAGATACCGCCGCAGTCTGTTAGAATGGCAAAAATGTAAAACCGACACCACCAAACGCTGGCAGGGACGCTCAGCCGTGCGGGTGGGAACGCAGGCTGGTGCAGCCGCCCTGGAAGACAGCTTGGCGGCTTCCCGTACAGTTAAGCACACGCTTAGCACGTGACTCAGCAATCCTACTCCTAGGTGTTTACTCAAGAGAAATGAAGAGGTACGTTCACACAAAATCACGTGCAGAAAAGTTGATGGCGGCTTTGTCGTAATTACCAAAAACTGAAACGGCCGGCCGCCCTTCCCCCCGTGAGGGTGCACCACGCAGTGGGATCGTGTCCATGACGGGAGAAAACCCTTCCATTCAGCAACGCAGGCGACTCTCAGATGCGTCCTGCTGCCCAGGAGAAGCCAGACGCAAGAGTGAGTGTGACCCCAGTGACCTGCCGCTCTGGGAAGTGCACAGCTCTAGGGACAGAGGACAGATGGGCGGCCGCCCGAGGCTTGGGGTGGGAGGGGGTGACTGGCAGGGGGCAGCGCGGGAACTGTGGGGTGAGGGACTCTTCTGTCGCACGTGGTGGGTGGAGACTGGCCATCTGCCAGCACAGAACCGTCCACCCAGGAGCTGGCATGCAGACTGGGGCAAAGGGCTCCAACCGCAGGACACGTGAGCCACAGACCCACGGGGGCGGGGGTGCTGCCCTAAGAAGCCTCGGGGAGAGTGTCCATGAGTGCCTGGGGAGGGGGCTGGAGATGAGATGGGGCTCCCGCCGCGGGACGCGGCACCGCAGGGCCCCTGCGCCTGGCCGAGTCGGCGGCGGCGTGTCTGGTGCAGGTGCAGACAGAGGCAGGAAGGAGGACCTGTGTGCACGCGTGCCAGGGTCTGTCCCCGGGCGCGGCTGTGGACGCCGGGCGGGCGGGATTCAGCCTCCGGGCGTCCTTGTGCTGACGCGTCCCTCTGTCCTATGTGCGGTTCGTTCTTCCTCGTGCCGTTCGGCATCACGTGCCACCTCTTCCTGGCGGGGGTGCCCCGCGTCCCAGCAGAGCTGTGGTCTCATCCGCTAGGCCTAGCTGCAGCGTGACCTTGAGGCTGCCGGGGCTTCTCATCCATAAGCGGAAACGATGTCTGTCGGCTGTGCCGGCGAGCGGGAGACGCGGGGGACGAGCGGGATGGTCTGTGAGTCCCGTGCCGTGGCCTCGCCGGGCTTCGTCCCGACACCGTCGTCCACAGGCCTCAGGAACGTGTGCTGCCTCAACCAGCCCTTGGCAGGAACGGGCTGGGGGGGGGCGACTTGTGACCCCATCTTCCTTCTCGGGTAGAGGCGTCTTCGGGAGTGTGGTCGGACAGGACGCAGGCCGAGTTTTCAAGGTGAAGGTTGCTGTGCCAGAAACCCTTGTTTGTGTTGGGCTCGTTGATACGGCATCTTTTCCAGAAAGGACCCCGGGGCCTAAATTCCGACTTCAGGTGTGATAGACCGTCCTCTGTCATCTAAGGAAACTAAGAAGTAGATATAGGAAGATTTGTTCCCAAGAAATAAAGAAGAAATAAAGGGAAACTGTTTTTACTATGCAGAATAGTGCGTTTCAATGTTTGTTTTATACACGTCGACTCCTGGGTCACTAGGAAGCCCGGGAATGGATAGCCGTGGCTTAAGGTCACCAGAGGTCAAACAGAAGAGACTGCTCACCCCTTTACCATAAGCTGCACAGGGCGGGCGGCCCGGGTGCACGGGAGGAAGACGGTGGCTGGATCAGTACGTGGGTTGGGCTGGGGGCCTGGGGTCTTTTACGAGTCACCCGCACGTAGCTACTTGAAAACGTGCGTTCTGCTCTGTTAACTAAGCTGCTCCACTGTCTACCCTAGGGAAGATCCTTATCCTGTAAGACCTTCCTCGTCTGGGTTTTAATCAGTATTTACCAAGGTAAGACGGACCTGCCTTCTCCTGCACTGAAGCTTTTTTGTCTTCTATGGGCGATATTGTTTTCACCTCCCAGTTAAGTTCCAAAAGCTTAACATTTCATCAGCAGTTGAATATTGCTTTCAGTTTATCTTGTGAATCGATACCCCAGCAGCTGGTCCCGCAGGCCCCTTCACAACGCAGCGGGGGTTGGCGTTTTTACTGGTGCAGGCTACCTAAAAACTGACCTGTTTTTAAATAAAAGACAATCCAGAAAAATTTAATCGGCGCTTACCACAGTGCCTACGCCCCACAATGGCTTTCTCTCTTGGCGTGAAAGCCGGACTTCGAGAAATACGAATTACGAGGTCAGAAGTCACCCGCTGCCCTCCGCTTGGTGTCCCAGACGAATGGGGGCCTGTGGAGGGTGCTTAGCAGACGGCCCTGGAAGGCGACCTGGAAGGTGGCGGCCAGCACACAGTGGCTAACTGGCGTGCAGGCACGGCTCTCCCCCCACTCTGCCAGCCCGCATCTTACTGTGTCCCCCCAGTCCACAGTTCACATGGACCGCTGGGTGCGGGTGTGCGCACAGCCCGTGTCTGTCGGTGCTGTCAGCGTCCGTCAGCGGCTCTCGCCCCTCATACAGTAACAGAGCTGCCGACCCGAGTAGCATGGTCGTCGTGTCCAAAGCCAGACCGCTCACCCTGGCTGTTTTCCAGGCGGCATCCTCATGTCCGGGGCCCTGGTGCTTTTCGAGTCCGAGTTCGTGCACGTGGTGGCCATCTCCTTCACGGCCCTCGTCCTCACGGAGCTTCTGATGGTGGCCCTGACGGTCCGGACGTGGCACTGGCTGATGGCGGTCGCTGAGCTGCTCAGCCTCGGCTGCTATGTGGCCTCGCTCGCTTTCCTAAATAAATATTTTGGTAAGTTGCTTCAGACTTCTTTTCTGAATAGCTGGCTATTACTGGTTTTTGAACGTTTTCTTTGTTGCTTCTACTACGTTATCTTAGATTGCAGGTCGTAATAAAACCCACATCAGACAGCTTCACAACACAGAGTTATTTTTGTGGAAAGATTAAACCCCTTGCAACAATACATGAAGTCGTGCCGAGTTCTCCCCACAAGAGCTGTATTGTTTGTCCCTTTTCCTGACGGAGGCCGCTGAGGCTGCAGGGAAGAGGGCTTCCAGGATGGGGCCCGGCGCCGCCCGCCCTCCTCCCCCCGAGCCACGGGGCCCAGCCGCCTCGGTCCGGAGCGGCGTCAGAACCTGCAGGCGGCACGTGGCCCGGGTCACTACGCCCCTGCCCGCCTCTCGCCCGCCCCCGTTACCAGCAGGGCCCTGAGGAGGGGGCCTGCTTGCTGGGTGTCAGCGCTGGCTGGCGTGGGGGAGGGAGGGGGGGGGTCACCCGACGTGGCCCTGGGGGAGGGTTGAGCTGCCCTGGGTGCATTCGCACGGCCGTCCCTGGTCCCTCTCCGACCCCCACTTCCCGTCCACGGCCGCACTCCGATCTCGCCTCACCTGACGCGCCTCGTCAAACCCAGCTCTTCACTCGCCACTGTCGGAAAATTCATCTAAGGCAGAGCCCTGACCCTTGAAGTCAAAAGTCGGCATCTACCTCCTGTTCCTAACACCAGCGACCTGGGACCAGCAGACTTCACTGGGATGAAAGATGAGAGCCTCGTATTTCTGTGAAGTGGAGGAGAGCAACGGACCATAAAGTTACTTTTGGTGAAAAGTGACGGTAACGTCACTTTTCATGTATTGTGAAAACATCTCCATCCTTCACACCAGAACTATCAATTACAAAATGAGTGTTTAGGCAAGTTTCAACAGCAGGAACTTATGAATCTTGTGCCTCTTCCATAACTTTAACGTATTATAGATGGTAGAGAAGTAAAAAGAATTCCAACATAAAAGCAGAAATTGGGTGAATTCACATCCAAGTATCTACTCAATGGTGAGTATGTAGATAGGAAAACTGTTAAAAATTCGTGTTTTTGCATTAAAAGAAACATTCACCAAAAAAATAGCCATGGCACATAGGAAGTGGTTCTTTTCAAATTATAATATCTTGGTTACTTTGTTTTGAGAATAGATGTTTGCTTTCCTGTGTGAACGCAAATTAACGCTCTTGCACGGAGCGATGTTGGCTTATTCTCGGGCGTCTCCCTGGGCCCACAGCTCCTGCTCCCAGCACGTGTGCACAGAGCACAAAGCAGAAGCTACAGCTGGGACACCAGCAGCAGGGCTGCCCGGGGCCCCCGTGTGAAGCAGGCACAGGCAGGGTGTCTCGTGGAGCTTTCTCGGGTCGTTGACGCTACTGTGTCCTTCAAGACTGCAGAAACTTAGCAGAACGCTGTCACTCCAGAGGCTCGACTGATAAGAGCCCCGCCTCTCCTCTTCGTGGCGTTTGCTGTGGGCTCCTCCCGCCTGGCGACAGCGTGGACGGCCCTGGGCCCTGGGCCCCGTCGGGGTTCTGCGGCTCATCGGAGGGGACGGTGCTGGGCGTCCTGCGTCCGCCGATGAGCACCCGTGTCCGCCAGGCGACCGTGCGTTGTCCCCGCAACATTTTACCGTTAATTTTTAGTGATTGGACCCCTGGAAAACACTTCCTGGGTTTTTTTACAATGTGCTTAAACACAGACCCGGGGTGCACGCAGACCCGGGGTTTCCCTGCACTTTCCTGGGCCTCAGCGTCCATGGACCTACCAGGCTACTTCGTCCCACTTACGACGACAGTCTCCAGGGATGGCTGTCCTAGGATCGGCCGCCCGTCGGGTTCTCACGCGGCTCTTCGCCCAAAAGGATTAGAACAGCCGTTAACCCTGGGAACAGAGGTCGGCCTGGGGGCACGTCCCCTGTGGTGGCAGGACCGAGGGGCACGGGAGGTGGGCTCACGGGTACAGCTCTGCCAGCGGCCTCGAGGCCCCGACGCCCAGGGTCGCCTGTCCTCAGGACGACGAAGGGGAGCCCGGACGGTCTGAGCCGGCCCCAGGCTGCGTCGCGAGGTTCTGCCTCTGGACCGAGCCCGCGGGCCGTGCAGCACCTGCCCTGCCGGCCGCGTCGCGAGGTTCTGCCTCTGGACCGAGCCCGTGGGCCGTGCAGCGCCTGCCCTGCACAGCTGGGCCTTCATGTCTCCTGTTAGAGGAGCCCCTGCCCCTGGTGTGCAGGGAAGGCAGGGCTGTAACCCAGACCCCGAGGCTCCACCAGGCCCACCTCTGCGGTGCCTTGGGCACCTCTGACACCTGTTCCTGGGTTTCTCTCCCACAGATCTTGCCTTTATCACGACTGTGACCTTCGTGTGGAAAGTGTCAGCCATCACGGTGGTCAGCTGTCTTCCTCTCTACGTCCTGAAGTACTTGAAGCGGAAGCTGTCCCCTCCCAGCTACTCCAAGCTCTCCTCCTAGGGCCACGCACCTGCCACGGAAGGTTCCAGCGCCTTTGGGCCCGTTTCCGTGATGCAGGGTGCGCGGCGGCGGCGGCGGCTGCCGAGAGAGGGCGTGAGGCAGGAAGGGCCTGGGAGGTGGCCAGGGTGGGGCTCCGCAGACAGTCGCGCCGTATCCGTGCCGGGGCCGGATTTCCTTTCCTTCCCTTTTTATTGTTTCTCCAAGTTTAATTTCCATGTCGAACCAGCTTGACTTTCTATTGAAAATGAGCCCTAATGATTTCACTGCTACTGTAAAGCATCCATCTTTGCTGTTCTGAGAATTGAAATGAAAGGCCATTTAATGTTCTGCCGTTTCCTAACATTCAAATTCTTTCTTTGATGTTACAATATGGAAAGTCGTCCCCACTTAACCAGAATAAAGTCTCCATGCTGTAAAGGCCCGTGTCTGTGCCGCTCCCTCCCCGCCCGCCCGCCCCTCCCGCGGGCCACGCTGGTCCCGGCGGCGCCCACGCGCCCACGGCAGCCACGTGGCGCAGGGCGGGGCATTTGCCCCTAAGTCCACGGCAGCAACTCAGGTACGTCCCAAGGCTCTGCTGTTAGTCAAGCCCGTTTCTGAGTTCCCACCCTTTCGACGTTTGAGAAGTCACACAACTGCACGCCGCGTTGGCGCCTGGCTCCGGCCGCCTGGGCCCCGGCTGTGGGCGCAGCGCCTCGCCGCCGAAGCTGGGCTGGAAAAACGCTTCCCTGAGCAGCCGAGTCCTTTTGTTCTAGGGGCCCTTCTGGGCGGGGAGCGGCTGCAGCGCTGGTCGCTGCTCGGGGTCTGAGCGCTGTGCCGGGACCCTCGGCGTGCCCGAGGCCCCCAGGGCTGCGTCCCACAGGAGGAGGAGTGATGCCCAGAGCTGCTCAGACTGTCCCACCAGCACCTCCCAGGTGGCCGGTCCTCCCCTGCCCACCGGGCGTCGCTGTTTCAGCTGCTCGCAGAGCAGAGCAGCGGGTTTGCGGGGATCTGAGGCCAAGGGAGGAACTTGTGCTCAGGACCCAGGGGGGACCTGGGGGAGGCCGGTGGGCCTGAGAGGGGACAGGCGAGGCGGGCTCACGGCTGTGCCAGCCACGTGCCCTGAGAAATCCCGGACGTCTCACCAGGGGTTGGGCGCTCACCCACGAGGCCTGACGGGGGCAGGTGGACGGGCTCCCCGCCTTGGAGGGGCCGGGAGGAGGCGCCTGGGGGTGGAAGGGGCTGGAAGGCCTGTGTGCAGAGTGAGCACGGCCGCGGCGGGGAGGGAAGGAGTGACAGGACGCAGGCGACCAGGAGGGGGGCTGTTTGCAGGCCGGTAGGTGCGCCCTGTAGAGGATGTGAAGCAGACGCAGCGGCTGGAGCGGGCGGGCCGGTGGGCGGGCAGGCAGGCGTTCCCCTGAGAGCCCAGGTCCGTAGTTTGACTGTAGCTGGGCGTGAGGAGTGCTGGTGACAGAGGGAGGGGGACGGTGGGTGTGAGGGGGGCCCAGTCTCCACCACCGTGTCCCCGAGAGCCTGGACGTCACTGGCCCCCATTACTGTGTGAAGTAGACGGATGGGCGGGGGGTCAGATGGACGAGTGGAGGGGCGGACAGGCGGGTGGATGGATGACAGGCGGGTGGAGAGATGAGGGGGTGGGTGGTGGGTGAACGGCTCTTCCGCAGCCCCTGGAGGTGGCCCCGTCCTATTCCAGACTCGTGACCGTCATCAGTGTCTCTGAGTCAGGGCTGCACTGTGTCCGCCGAGCCTGTGAACTCGCCCAGCGGCGCCCCGGGGGACGGGGGTGCGGGCTGCGGAAGTGGCCTCTGCTCCTTCCAGCTGGGACGGCCTGCGTCGCCTGCCCGGGCCCCTGCTGGGCCTCCGGCTGTGGGAGGGTTCAGGGACCCCGCCAGGGAGTGCCACCCCCGCCCCGTGGGAGGGTGGCCGGAGCTCCCTGCACCTCAAGCCCGTCCCCTGAGCCACATGGGTGCGGGCGTGTCCCCAAGTCCTGTCCGGGGGCCCCTGTGTGACCTTCGGCTGGCCCCCCTCCCTCGCTCCACCGAGAGGCCCTGGAAAGGCCCCTGTGCTCTGCGGACCAGGGACTTGGGTCAGGGCCTGCTGCCCTGTCACCCCATCCCACCGGAACCCCAGATGGTCCAAGGGCAGGACCCCGAACAGAGCTGGGGCCCC
Source organism: Balaenoptera acutorostrata (assembly GCF_949987535.1). NCBI lineage: Eukaryota > Metazoa > Chordata > Mammalia > Artiodactyla > Balaenopteridae > Balaenoptera > Balaenoptera acutorostrata. The sequence continues at coordinate 966,771 of NC_080076.1, read as the reverse complement.
TTCACCCCCTCAGGCTCCGAGTACACCGGAACCCGCGAGAGGCCCAGCCCGGGCCCTGGGACGGGGTCACCCGCTCGAACCCAGCGTCGTCCCCCCGGACGTGGCCTCGGTCTGTCCACTCGGCCTACCAGGCCACGCCTTGGGGGTCACTGCCCGGGTGACTCGGTGCCCTAGCGCCCTCGGCCTTGTCCCCATCCCAGGACAGCGCCGGACAGACAATGAGGGATGGGGAGACTGAGGCTTGGGGAGGTTTAAGGGATTCCCCACCTGGCCCATGGCCGCATCCCCAGCCCGTGCAGGTAAGGGCTGGGCGGGGACCCCGGGGCCCTCGGGCACAGGGTCAGGCTCTGTTCCCCTGGAGCCACGGCGACCACACCCCCCTTCCTGCACGCGGGCCGCCTGGGGACACCGTGGCCAGAGGAGGGGCCTGGCATGTCCTCGATCCCAGACACGCCTCGGCCTCGGGTGGGGAGGGTCCTTCACTGACACCACCTGGTCCCCACAGTCAAGGCCGGCAGCCCCGAGCCCCTCAGCACAGCCCAGCCCCTCGCTCAGGAAACAATCCTGTGTCCCCCAAACAGGCGGGACCCTGGGGCGCTGCTGGGCGGGTCCACACCTGGGCGGGACCTTCCTGCATGTTCTCTCCTGAAAGCTCTTTATCTTGGAATGATTTAGACTCGGGAAGCTGGCTGTCCACGCGAGGAGGACCGTGCTGGGCTCCCCTACTTCCCACTAAATCCTGGTCTGAGCCCTCCGGTCGGGAAGGTTCCTCGTGTCCCTCTGTCCAGGCCGTGGGGAGCTGGGCGGGGAGCCCGTGCCCCGAGCTTCTGGGCAGGGCTGGGACGGGCCCGGGGCACGGCGGGCAGGTCGTATCAGTTTGTGTCCTCAGGAAGGGGGTACGGAGGCTGCTCCCCTGCGATCCCGCAGTCGCCGGACACTTTGGGGCCCAGCGGGCCCAGCTCAGCCGAGCTCCGGCCGCCTGGCTGGGCTCCGATAAACAGGAAACGCCCCGGCCACCGCGCCCCGGGGAGCGGCTGTAATTCCGGGAGATTCCAGCAGGTGGCGCTGGAAGCTAAGAAATGCCGCCCACGGCCCGCAGGGTCCAGGCTTATGTCTGGGCTCTTAGGATCAGGGCGTCTCCTTGGGCTGCAGCAGCCGAGCCCAGAAAGTGTGATTCCCTGAGGGGCCGGGGTTCGTCGCCTTGAAGAACCTGCCTTCACCCGGGCGTTTGTGTCCAGGCGGCGTCCACTCTGCCTGCATGGGGCCCGGGGTACCTCCTCATAATAAACCCCAGGCGGCACCTCCCCCCGTCCTCCCGGGGAGACCCCGCCAGCGGCCCCGCGGCTCCTGCCCCCGTCCCACTGGAGGGGGGCTCCTGGTGGGCCCGGAAGGCTCCGGGGCCTTGGGCCTCGGGCCTCGGAGACGACGGCTGAGCGGAACCACGGGGCCCAGAAGGACCGAGGTCTGGAAACAGTCCTCCCTGAGCTGCAGGATTTTCCGAATTTTTAAAACGAGAGAACAGCCCCACTCCACCCCACCCCCGGTGCTCTTTTCCAAGGCTGTTCCCGGAACCGGCCGCCTGGGCTCCGCAGCTGCAGCCCGTCCCCGCGCTGCTTTCGGGTCCCGGGGCCCTCATGGCTCAGGGAGGCCGGGAGGCCGCAGACGCCAGGCCTAGCGCGTGGCAGGGGCACCTTGAGGGCACTTGTGGACGTGGACGGCCCCCGCCTGCCTCTCCCGTCCCCTCTGCCGGCCACGGGGGGGGGCGGGTGGGACACCGTGGACGGCTCTGAGCCCCGGGGGACAGGCGTCACGTGGCTGCTGCCCGGCCCCCAGGGTCGCAGGAGGCTCCGCCCACCGCGGGCCGCCCCGGAACACGTGGCGCCGGCGCCCGCATCGGTCATCCATCTGGCCCCCTCCTCGGGCCGCGTGGAGCTCCACGTCTGTCCACCTGGCGGGGTGGCCAGTCAGTTCCGGAGGCAGAGGCGGGTTCGCGGCCAGAAGGCCCCGGCCTGAGGCCTGGGCAGAACTTTGGACCCTCTGGGCCAACGAGCAGACACGACCTGAGCAAAGGATGAAGAAAAGGCCAGAACCGGCAGGGGAGCGGCGCCGGGGACGCCAGGCCACCACTACACAGGGCCCTGCGGGAGGGGCTCCCGGTTCCCGGGCGCGGACGGGCCCCCTCGCCCCCCGCGGCCCAGCTGAGCCCCTTCCGTGTTCACTCAACATGATGCCCTCAGCAGAACTCGAGGGGCCGTCGTCCCAGCCGCGACCCCCAGCGTCCTGGGAAGGGGCCCCCAGGCCCTGGATCCGAGCTGGGCCCCAAAGCACCGCCAACCAGGTGGAAGGACAGAGGTTCACCCCCTCGGGTCTGGAGGCCGGGAGTCGGAGTGAGGCTGTGTCCAGGGCCGCCCTCCCTCCCAGGCTCAGGGGCCCCGTCTGCCTCTTCCCGCCTGGCCTGCCGCGCTCCTGGCTGTGGCCGCGGAGCTCCGACCGCTGCCCGCGCCCTCACCCCCGCCACTCCCTGCGCGTCGGCGTCCAAAGCCCCGGGTTCTCTGAGGACGCCGGCCAGTGGGTGGGGCCTCGCTCCGGGACAGCCTCACCGTGACCGAGCCCATCTGCAAAGACCCCTCCCAAGTCCTGCGATCCCGGGGGACCTGCAGGGGGTGCGGGACACCTCAGCACTGTTGATTCGGAGTGACTTGATACCACTTCAAGGGTTTCAGTCTCTTCCTGACCCGAAGGTGCAGAGAAATCGCCAGCCAAGCACTGAGACGGTTTTAAGTCTGTGATGGAATCAGGTGCCAGGGTATGGGCTGCGGCCTCGCGGCCACACTGTGCCGGGGACCCTGTCCCCTGCCTGGCACCCGGCCCTGCCACCCGACCCCGAGGAGCTGGATCTTGAGAAAAGTCAGACGCCTGGGTGGCTGAGCGGAGCCTCGGCGTTTAACCTGTTGGCTCCCAGGAGCCGCCGGGGGTTTCTGTAAAGCTGGGGGCTTCTGGGCACAACTGCAGGGGTACCGTCCACACACAGGTGAGCTGCACTGTGGGACATCCCCTCAGCCCCGACGTCCTCCCGTCCTGAGTGGCCCTGACTGTCGCTCCGAGGGGAGTGGGCTCATCTGAAGACACCGGGGAGCGGGGGTCCTCTGGCTGTCTGGAGGCTGTTGCCGTGACGATGACGTTGGGTCTCGCCCCAGCCCAAGGGGTGCCACCCTTCTTACTGTTTTCCTCGAACAGGAGAGGAAGGCAGCTGCGCCCCTAGACCCGCAGCCCTAACTGGGGCGACACCTCACAGCCCAGCGTGCAGCCTCCTGGCCCAGGAGCCTGGGTGAGGCCCCCGCTGCAGCGGGCAAGTTCCACCCTCACCCGAAACCACGGAGCAGAGTAACCAGCAAGTGTCGAGTTTACCGGCCCCACCGGCCTGAGCACCTGCTCTGCGGCAGGTCCTGAGGAAGTCCTGGAGGAGGGAGGAGGTCTGGAGGAGGTCTGGAGAAGGTTCTAGAGAAGGAGAGGTCCTGGAGGAGGTCCTGGAGGAGGGAGGAGGTCCTAGAGAAGGGGAGGTCCTGGAGGAGGTCCTAGAGAAGGTTCTAGAGAAGGGGAGGTCCTGGAGGAGGTTCTGGAGGAGGGAGGAGGTCTGGAGAAGGTTCTAGAGAAGGAGAGGTCTTGGAGGAGGTTCTGGAGAAGGTTCTAGAGAAGGGGAGGTCCTGGAGGAGGTCCTAGAGAAGGTTCTAGAGAAGGGGAGGTCCTGGAGGAGGTCCTGGAGGAGGGAGGAAGTCTGGAGAAGGTTCTAGAGAAGGTCCTGGAGGAGGGAGGAGGTCCTAGAGAAGATTCTAGAGAAGGTCCTGGAGGAGGTCCTGGAGGAGGGAGGAGGTCTGGAGAAGGTTCTAGAGAAGGTCCTGGAGGAGGTCCTAGAGGAGGGAGGAGGTCTGGAGAAGGTTCTAGAGAAGGGGAGGTCCTGGAGGAGGTCCTGGAGGAGGGAGGAGGTCTGGAGAAGGTTCTAGAGAAGGGGAGGTCTTGGAGGAGGTCCTGGAGGAGGGAAGAGGTCTGGAGAAGGTTCTAGAGAAGGGGAGGTCTTGGAGGAGGTCCTGGAGGAGGGTGGAGGTCTGGAGAAGGTTCTAGAGAAGGTCCTGGAGGAGGGAGGAGGTCTGGAGAAGGTTCTAGAGAAGGTCCTGGAGAAGGTCCTGGAGGAGGTTCTGGAGGAGGTCAGCCCAGGACACCATCATCACCCTCCAGCCACACGTCTCACTGATGTCCTCAGAGCGGCTCCTGTTTTTCTCTAAGGATCCGTGGTTTTCAGTCCCCGAAGCTCGTGAGGCTGCGTCACTGTCACGGTGCCGAGGCCACTCGGGAAGAGCCACCAGCTTCCTGACGGAGGTGACGGCCCACAGGTTGTGGGTGCATCCCACGCAGCCACCAGCTCGAGCTCAGTGCGCCCACTTCCAGGCCCCACTTGGTGGGATGTGAGGCGTTCGTGCCCAGCAGACTGGATGGGCCCCTTGGTTCAGGCGCCACCGCCCCGATGCCGAGGACCCTGGGAGCCTGGCGGCGGCTCCGGGGGCGACCCTCCCACTCCTCCCCGGCCAACCTGCGTCCTCGGCCCGGCCCTGAGATCCCACTGCCTGGCTGCCTGGAGCCCGTGCCGATGGCGGGGCTGTGAGGTCCCCAGCTGGCCGTCCCACACCCCGCCGCCTCCGGGCGTGAAGCCTGTAGCAGGAGCCTCTCGGCAGGGGTGAGGGGCTCCCCCCGCGACCTGAGGGCGGCCACCTCCTGCCAGCAGGGCGTCCCGGGGGTGCCGGGACCCCTCCTGCCCACCGCCTGGCACCCCACGTGGGCACACATGCCCGGCTGTGGATTCCGCCCCCCTGAAATCGCCGGAATATTCTGACTGATGCCACCCCCGCCCCTCGGGAGTTCTCACTGCCCCCTGACCATCCCCCCCAATTTGTGACAAAACGAGAAGAAGCTGAAATGGCAGCAAGAAGGAGGCCGGTGACCCGGGCAAGCCGAGCTCCGTCTGCCATGCGGGTCAGGGTTCGGGGAGACAGCGGCCGAGCCGGGTCTCCGGGTGCAGGCTGGAGGGGTGGGCCCGGGGGTGGGGCCCACGGGGGGCGGGGCAGCTGCCAGGTGCTGGGACCTGGGGCCGGGTTCAGGCTGGTTGGATCCGGACACAGCGCTCGCAGGGTGACAGTCCTCCAGAATGCGTTGCTAACCCTCCCTGGGGGCCCCTCGCCTGGACAACCCCCCCCACTCCCCACCCTCCCACCCCAGCACGTGGCCCTAGCGGTCTGCAGGACCAGGGACCCTGTTCCCAGAGCCTCCAGCTCGGGGCACCCACATGGGTCCTCAGGAGGAAACTGGGGAAGGTGGACAGTGGGTGGACGCCCAGCTGGTGAGCTTGGTGGGAACCTGCAGCCATTTCAGTAACCACATCCCCCAGGCTGGTGGGTGAGCCACTCAGCTGCAGAACCCACCCCCCCCGGACACCGGGGCCATCGAGGGCCCCTGTCGCACTGCCCAGTAGGGGCAACCAAGGCCCAGCCCACCTAGCAGCCTGGTGCCCAGCGTGACCAGATCAGGAGGACACCCCGTGAGGACCACAGTTGAGAGCATGGCTACGTTCATCATTAAAGAGCAGTGATGGGGCTTCCCTGGCGGCGCAGTGGTTAGGAATCCACCTGCCAATGCAGGGGACACGGGTTCGAGCCCTGGTCCGGGAAGATCCCACATGCCGCAGAGCAACTAGGCCCGTGAGCCACAACTACTGAAGCCCACACGCCCAGAGCCCGTGCTGCCAACAAGAGAAGCCACTGCAATGAGAAGCCTGCGCACTGCAACAAAGAGCAGCCCCCGCTCGCCGCAACTAGAGAAAGCCCGCGTGCAGCAACAAAGACCCAACACAGCCAAAAATAAAAATAATATAAATAAAAAATAAATTAAAAAAAAACAAAACAACGATGATGAGGGAGGGACAGAGGAGAGACAGAGGGGGACCCAGCCACAGAGTCACTCCTGACGGGGACGAGAGAACCCCCGGGTTATTTCTTCGCTCCCCCAGGCCCAGAGCCCGCGAGGCTGTGGCCGTGCCCTTTGTCCTTGGGCCCCAGAGGCCTTGGTTCTCCGCCTGCGCTGGGATGGGTGCCGTGTCTTCTCTGGAGCGCCTCCAGCCTGGAGCTGACTGCACCCCAGGTGCGGGGCCTGGAGGGCCCCCGCCGCCCCTCCCCGCTGCCCTGGGCCCTGCCGAGGTCCGGCCACCAGCCTGGAGGTCTCACCGGAGCGCGGATCCCCGGAGGGGAAGTTGTTGAGAACCTGTCCAGAGCGGCCACCGCGACGCCACCTACAAACCAAGCACAAGCCGCTGGTCCCTCGAAGAGCCCAACTCAGAAGCACCGTGGGATCCGGAAACCCCACGTCTGGGCGTGTCGCCCAGAGACTGAAGGCCGGGTCTCAGGGGGAGTCCGCAGCCACGGTCAGGCCAGCACCGCTCCCACAGCTGGAAGGTGGACACGACCCAAACACCCGTCCACGGACGAGTATGGAGGATGACGTGGTCCCTGCGCACGACAGAATCTGACTCAGCCTCGAAGGGGAGGAGACTCTGACCCGGGTACAACCCGCCTGGACCTTGAGGACATGATGCTGAGTGAAATAAGCCGTCCCGAAAGGACAAATCCTGTGGGATTCCACTTACACGAGGGGCCTGGGCTAAGCAGGCGAATTCACAGACAGAGTGACGGTGGGGAAGGGGAGGGGAGCCGGCGTCGCTCGGGGACCGAGTGTCAGTTTGGGAAGATGAGAAAGCTCTGGAGACGGATGCTGGTGACAATGTGAAGGTAATTAATGCCAGTGAACCGTACACTTAAAAATGGTTAAGATGGTAAATTTTTGTTATGTGTATTGACACAAGTTTTAAAGAGACAAGCACAGTACAGGCTCTCTTGCTGTCTGGGTACCTGAGGCCCAAATGGGGGAGAGCCAGCGGGCTGTGCCGGGGTGTCGGCCCCATTCCCCCACCTGCCTGGGGACCCAGCAGCCCAGGGCCCAGCGACAGCCCCAGGCTCTAGGGTGTGGGTTTGAAACAGCACCGTCACTGAGGGATCACGTCCATTTACACTCTGGCGAGATGCCACTTCCTGTTTCCAAGAAGGAAGAAAGGCCAAGCAGGCTTGTAGAAAGCTGCCTTCTGCTTCAACATCAAACAGTTCAACACGGCATCTCAATGAGTTAAGTGTAAATGAATCAGAAGCACACGGATTAAATTTCCCTTGAAATTCATTCCGGTTTAAAAGTTAATGGAAAAAGTGTCTGGCAAAACTTGTTTAGAGCTTTATTGAACCAAAAACACTTTAAAAATAGTTTGGGAAGCCCGGCAGCCCCAAGCCATGGGCAGATTCCACCTCGCCGCGGGGTCGGAGCCCTGGGCCCGGGAGGGGCGGCTGGCCTGCGCCCCCCTCCCGAAAACCGCCGCGTGTAAAACGAAAGCCAGTCGGAGCAGAGACAGGACTCAGCAGCCTCCCCGTCTAAGGCCGGGGGTGAAAGCGGCGCGCCTTGGGTTGCTGCTTAATTTAACAAATTTGCCGCCAGAAAACTATTACTATTATTCCCCTTACTCTCTCACAAAAGGAAAGCGTTGTGAGCTCACAGGTGCAAACCCCGACACTCGCCAGAAACAAGAGGTGGAACCTAGTGCCCTCCGGCCGGGTCGGTGGCCAGAGCAGATGCCGCGACGGCCAAACAGGGGAGCTGAGTGCCCTTCTCTTCCGCACCCCTCCGACTTCTCAGAAATAAAGGACAGGCCGCACCAAGCCCGCGGCTGGCCTGAGGCGGGCAGGGAGGGCGCGAGGCGGCCGCCCGGGGCTCAGGGCAGGGGTGCTCGAGCAGGATTCCCCAGGAGAAGCGAGGTGAAGCGCCAGGCCTCTGCTCAGCCGGGGCCTCGCCGCCTCCGCCCTCACCCGTCCTCCCGCCTCCGCCTCCTCTCGGGCCTTGCGGAGCAGGGGCAGCGCCCGGGTGCCAGTGGCAGCTCCCGTGGGACCTGGGGTTCTAGCTGAGGCCGAATCCCACAGCAAAATAGACGGAGGCAGCGAGACAGGGAAGGGGCCTCCTCCCCGCGTGAGGAACTCAGAGTTGGGCTTTCAGGTGCCTCTGGATCCAGATGATCAACCCACCCAGGAATCCGCCTCTGGCCGCGCATTCCTCGCGGGCCCAGTGGGCACGGCTTCCCGGGGGGGCCTCAGAGCCGCGGGCTCACCCCCCCCCCACGGCCCCCAGGAGCTGCAGGAGCACCAGGCCTGAGTCCCACGGGGAGCAGGGCAGCCCATGACCCACATGGAGGGGCCCCCGGGCGAAGTTGCCTGACGGGGGTACCGTGGGGAGAAGAGGGGCCTGGGGTGGCACCATGGCCACCGGCCCGGCCGTGGTGGCCTCAGTGGGTCAGGAGTGCCCCCAGCGGGCTGTCAGCCAGGCTCCACGGCGGGTCCTTTGGAGGGAGCGCTGGGTGGGCGCTTCCCGGGCACCCGAGGGAGGGAGACAGCAGGACATGACGTGGCTGGGCTCCCGGAAGGAAATACACACCACCGGCCTTTGCCTTGGTTCCCTGGAGCCGCCGAGCAAAGTACCACAAACTGGGGCCTCGAACGGACAGGACGAAACTCTCTCGCAGCCCCAGAAGTGCAGGGTCAGGGCACCGGCCGGGCCGGGCTCCCCCCAGGCTCCGGGGGGGGGTCCCCCTGCCTCCCCCAGGGGCCGGTGGTGCCGGGGTCCTCAGGGTCACTCCCGTGTCGCTGCCCCGTCACCTTCTCTTCTCACGAGGACGACGGCCACGTTGGGTCAGGCCACCTAATGACCGCCTCTTCACCGATCCCATCTGCAAGGACCCTATTTCCACGTACGGTCCACTCGCGGGTACCGGGGGTCAGGGCTCCAGCGCATCCTTGCACGACACAATCCAGCCCAGGACAGTTTGACTCTGAGATGATCGTCACAGTCATTGAGCGGCCGGGGGGTGGTCACGTTTTCACCCTCACAACAGCCCAGGAGGTGAAGACCCTGCTGAGGGCTCCCACGGGTGCCGCGCGGGACTGGACCGCAGACGCCACGTCAGCTTGTGCGCCGTGAGCACGGAGAGCCCAGCTGACCTGCTTCACAGTGAAAACAGAGAAAATCGTTTAAAAGAAAACAACCTTTTAAAGCCTCTGCAAATGCTCCTAAGGACAATGGCGAATCAAACATCTATTCAAGAAAATCCATGGAAACTGGTTTAAAAAGGAGAGTCTTTGGTATTTGAACCAAGACTCCCGCAGCGTCCCAGCTCAGCGAGGAGGGGGCTGCGCTCCCGAGGCTGCAGCCACCAACGCGGGGCTCCCTGTGCCCGTGGGCTGAGTCCCCGGGGAGTGCGGCTGGGAAGAGGGGCACCTGCTCCCGCGCAGCCCCCACTCCTGCAGTGGAATGGAGGCTGTGCCCTGAGAACGCTGGGACCCCCAGAGCCCTCACCCCAGCTTGTGAGGGTGGGTCCACGCCGGGAGAGGCCTGCATCACAGTGAAGACGCTGAGAATCACAGGCAAGGAGAACATCCTGAAAGCAGCAAGAGGAGAATGATGTCCCTTTCAAGGGGCCCCCAGGAGGACTGACCCCAAATGAGACTGGCCTTCCGCAGAGACACCGCAGGCCAGGAGGCAGTGGGTAACACATCTGAAGTGCTCAAAGGAAAAAAAGAAACTGTCAACCAAGAATCCCATACTCAGCAAACCTATCTTTCAAAAATGAGGGTGAAATGAAGATCTTCCCAGATACACAAAAACTGAGAAGTGGCTGCTGGCAGATCCACCTTACGAGAAGTAAAGGAAGTTCTTCAGGCTGAAAGCACATGACCCCAGACGGAAACTGAATCCACACGAAGAAAACAGAGTGCTGTTAAAGGTAAGGAGGTAATTTTATAAAGCAGTACAAATGTATATTTTCCTCCTTTGTTCTAATAACTGATTTAAAAAGCAATTGTATAAAAGAATATAAATATAATGTAATGTCAGGCCTATAATTAGTGGAAATGTAATACATGTGTAATATTTTCATCAATAACAGTACCAAGGAAGTGGGTGGAGCAGAGCCGGGATGGAGGGATTGACTACAGGTGGTAAAGGAAGCACGATTCCAGAGTACCGCTGAGTTTGCAGCATTACTATTTGTCATTTAAGTAACATAATGCCATAAAAAGGGGGAAAAGGAATAAACCCACGTAAGATTAATGTTTATGTATATCACTGGAATTAAGCTAGTATAAATCTGAACCTGATAGTGATGTTAAAATGTAAGTGGTGGGCTTCCCTGGTGGCGCAGTGGTTGAGAATCTGCCTGCCAATGCAGGGGACGCGGGTTCGAGCCCTGGTCTGGGAAGATCCCACATGCCGCGGAGCAACTCGGCCCGTGAGCCACAATTACTGAGCCTGCGTGTCTGGAGCCTGTGATCGGCAACGAGAGGCCTCGATAGTGAGAGGCCCGTGCACCGCGATGAAGAGTGGCCCCCGCACCGCGATGAAGAGTGGCCCCCGCTTGCCACAACTAGAGAAAGCCCTCGCACAGAAACGAAGACCCAACACAGCCATATATACATACATACATACATACATACATAAAAAGAATGTAAGCAAACAAGAATAGCATTAAAAAAATAAAAAAAATTAAAAAAAAAATGTAAGTGGTAAACCCTAGAACAACCACTAAGGAAATAACTTTAAAAAGGGTAAAAATCATTAAAGAATTCATAATGCTACATTAGACAACATTCACTTAACATAAAGAAAGCAGTAAAGGAAGAATAGAGGAACAAAACAGGCATGAGAAAAATAGGAAACAGGAAAAATGAAATGGCAGATATAAATCCAATGGTATCAATGATAACATTAAGTGTGGATGAATTTAACAAGCTGATAAAAAGGCAGAGATTGTCAAACTGGACCAAAAAAAAGGTGATCCAACTTGCAGCTGGCTATAAGAGGCACACTTTAGATTCAAAGGCAGGAATGGACTAAAGGGGTGGAAAAATATACTATGCAAAGAACAAGTACGGGAAAGCTGGAATGGCTGCACCGATGTCAGACAAAATAGGTTTTAACACAACAAGTGTTATTACAAACAAAGAGGGATGTTTCGTAATGATAACAGGGCCAATCCATCAGGAAGACATAACAATTAGAAACATATGTGCATCTAACAACCGAGTTCCAAAATATATGAAGCAAAAGCTGATGGAAGGAAGGGAGAAATAGTTGTTCCTACAGCAATAGGTGGAGACGTCAATACCCCACTTTCGATAATGGATGTAATAACCAGACGGAAGACCAACCAGGAAACAGAAGGCTTGAGCCACACCGTAAACCAACACGGCCTACCAAGCGTGCTTAGGACATGCCACCCCGCCACAGCGGAACACACGCTCCTCTCAAGGTCACCTGGGACATCCTCCAGGTAGGATGTTCCAGGCTATAAAGCAGACTCGGGCTGTCCAAGGCCAGCACACTGGACGGCAGTGTGAGGGGCTACGGCGGTGGGCAAAGATGTATCAGACGGGTGATAAGGACCCGGGGGGGGGGGGCAGGTGGCCTGGAGGAGGGCTCTGGGCGTCGGTGGGGGTGATGCTGAGACGCAGGGTGGGGGGCAGTGAGGTGGGGGAGGGACTGCTCTGGCCGGGGGAGGGTGCAGGACATCAGGGGCCACGCTGAGAGCTGTGCTTAGGGGAGCTGACTGACGGACGACTGAGGCTTTAGCCCTGGCGGTGGTGCTTGGGGTGCGTGCTCGGGAGACGAAGAAGGCCCCTGCCCTGTTCCAGGGAGGGGGGGTGGATTAAACAGTGATTTCACAAGTGAAAGCACAGTGTACACCTCCAAACCCTAAATCCATGGACCTCTAAGGACACCTCAGACCGAAGAGGGACGTCTGGAGGGGCTGACACAGGTGTGCAGTCCCATCTTTCTCAACTTCAGCCACGACCTGGAGATGTACTGCCACTGGCTTTTTAAAAACAACCTCAGCTAAGTTTACTTAGAAGTAAATACCCTCTTCATAATTCTGATTTTCGACTTCATGCCAGTCTCCACCCTCTGGCTAGCTGCCCCTGTACCCAAGCATACCTGCCAGCACCTCTGTTCAGTCCATGTGCTTCCTGCTGGCTGCCCAGAAGCTGCTGCAGGAAGAACGCACACCTGCCCCTTATAGAGGATTCAGATGCCCAAAGTGTTTCCAAATGGGAGGACGTTAAGCTGGCCACCGCCGGGCTCACCATGTGGACCTGGCCAGCACAAAGCATTCACGCTCAACCCGCAGACGTTTGAGGTGATTTTCACCAGCAAGAAGTGGCACCTGGGTGTGCGACTGAGGAACAGGAAGAAAGGGTGGGCCGTGGCCCAGCACCTGCCCCGGAGCCCCTGCCAGTGAAGTGTGTGCCCGGAAGCTGCCGCCCTGGAGGCTGGAAAGCCCCAGGCCAGGTGGGCCATACGGTCCCCAGCGGGGCTCCCAGGGCGGGGGACAGAGTCTCCCCTTCAGGGCAGCTCCAGCCAGGCCAGGGCTTCCCAGGTCCTCCTGACCAGGTCCCGGACCGCCCACGTCCCTGAGGGTGGCGTCGCCATAGCAGTTGTGCTTAAACACAAAAACCCGAGCAACGGCGACTGCAGAGTCTATAGAAAATATTGGGCAGGGTGGATGAATTACCCAAGTGTGCTCCAAGAGAAAGGATTTGGCATCCAAAGGGACTTTGAAAATGGTAAGCTTCTTTGGGTGTATTTGCCCCAATAATCCACAGAAACAACAGTAATCTAAAAATAGTCTTGTTTTCTGTCCTAAGCTCCTTTTAACTTCGTTAGTCATCACCCATCCTTAAAATAAAATCCGTGTAACGTCTCTCCTAGTAGCAGCTATAAACACACTTCGAGAGGAGGCCGGAGGACCCGGAGAGGCGGAAGGGGAGCGCGGGGGGCCGCGGCCGCGGGGACGGAGGCCCGTGGTCCCGCGGTGGCCGCAGGACCGGCCCGAGGCGGACACGGGGGCGCGCTGGCCACAGAGCTGCGCCGCCGCCCCCGGAACTCCCTGCGCCCTGGCGCGCGGCCACCGTGGTCCCGGCAACGGAATTAAACAGAGGGAAACAGACGGGGATTCCGTCACCCGGGCGGGGGAATAAGGGGCGCGTTGAGAGCAGACAGGAAAAGAGCTTTTCTGGATGGAGTGAAAATTATTTATTGGAGGAAGAGGAGGAGGAGGAGGAGGAGCAGTGGCGGCCCACAGCCCACAGCCCCCAGCTCGGCCCCTCTGCAGCCCAGGGGCGCCCCCGGCCCCAGGGGGTCCCGCGGGCTCCAGGACCGGGAGACGGTCCCGCGCGCCTGTGAAAGCGCGAGAGGGGCGGACGGGAAGGGGTGAGAGTCAGTCTTTATTTTAATACAACTTTCCACACCCCCCTTCGCTCCCCGCAAGGACTCGGCCCTCTCCTCCTGGCCCGTCCCGGTAGTGGGGCGGGACCTCTCCACGCAAACTCTCCTGGCAGAACCCTGGCACCCAGGTCTGGGGACACCAGAACGTACCGCGGCCAGATCATTTTAAAGGGCGGGGCGAGGGAGGGGCGTGGGCGGCCCGACCCTAGCGCCCCCTGGCGGCTTCCGGCTCTGTTGCACGCCCCGGGCCCCCCGCCCCGCCTCCGCCCCCGCCCCGCGTCCAGCATCCTTGCGGGGTTCCCCCCCAGCCTCGTCGTCCTCGCGGGGTCCCCCCAGCCTCGGTGTCCTGGCGACTCCCCCGAGCCTCAGCATCCTCGCGAGGTCCCCCTCTTAGGCCTCCAGCCTCCTCGTGGGGTCTCCCACCCCCAGCCCCGGTGTCCACGCGGGGTCCCCCCTCCCTTTGCCTGGGGCACAAGGCGCGAGCCAGGCCCTACTGTCGCGGTGGGAGCAGACCCACAGGTAGTGGCACCCGAAAAGTGTCCTGACACCCACCAGACACCCGAGGGGAGACCTGCGCCGGAAGAAGGGATTTCAGTCCTGTCCGGTCGACGCCGCTGGGATGAACCGATAACCGGCGGCGGTGACGCGGGTATCGCCCCCGCCGGGCACCTTCTTACTGTTTAATATCGCGCCCGAGGGGCAGCGAAACACACAGATGGGGTCAAATGTCGCACCCCACTTTCCCCAGGTCCCGGGCGTGGAGTCGTTTAGGGTGTCCACCCGCGCGACCTGCAGGCCTCCTGGTCCCCGCGGCAGACAAGTCTTTTGCTCTGGGTTTATTTTAAACCACATAGGGTGTCGTGCAATAGATTTATGATTTTTATACACCAGACATTTTAACCGCCCGAACAAACACTCCAGTCCCTTCCCTCCAAGGCCAACACGAAACTACGGTCCCGTTTTGGCCGCTGAGCCGCGCCGAGGAGAAGCACCAGGGTCTGAAAGAGGAAAGTGTAAAGTGAAACGGGCCGGTTGGAGAGGTTTCCCCGAGCGCCGGCTCTCGGTTCTCAGACCAGCCCCCGTCGGTTAGAAACCCCGAAGTCGCGCCCGTAAACCGCTCCTGGCCTTCTGGGGCGGGCCGGGGGCCGGCGGCTGGGACCCCGGGGAGGGGCTCGCGGTTCTCCCAGACCCCCCCTCCCCCCCGCCAGCCGTGCAACAGGCAATCTGGGTCGCTCAGATATTTACAGAAGAAAAATGACAATAACTCCACGTCCCGGGACTGCCGTGCAATCTGTTAGTAATTTAGCGGGATGGGAATTTCCTTTCTCGGGCCTGCCAGTGGAAGCGCTTTTCCAAATTTCCACAGCAGGGAAAGCCTGCGATTTTACATAATGACTTCAGCATGCAGGGCCCTCTTGGCACCCCCCTCGTCTCCGGCCCCCCTCCCCGCCCCCTCATTAAAGCGGAGTGTGGCTCTCTCAGGACACCCGCGTGGACCCAGGCGTCCGGGCCGGGCCGTGCGCCGGGTGCGCCCCTGCCCGCCCCCCTTGCGCCCCGCGGGCCGGGCGAGCGGCGGCCCGGCGCGGGGAGGGGCGGGCGCTCGGCCGCTGGTCCCCCGGGCCCAGCGCCGGCTCGGGCGGGCGGGGGCGTGATGTCACGGCAGGGAGGGGGCGCGGGAGCGGCCGGGCCGGCGGGGAGGCGGGGGAGGTGTTTTCCAGCTTTAAAAAGGCAGGAGGCAGAGCGCGGCCCTGCGTCAGAGCGAGACTCAGAGGCTCCGAACTCGCCGGCACAGTCAGTCACCGCGCCGGGGAGGGCGGCCGGGCGCGGGGAGCGGGCGCGGGCGCACACCTCCGAGCCCCCGCCGCCCGTCACCCTGCCGGGCTCCCGGGGCCGCCGCAGCCCGGCCCCGCCACGCGCGCACACGCCCCTCACGACGTTTCTCCGGGGCGCGCGGCGCTGAGCCCGGGCCGGCGCGCGTCCGCCGGGGGAGAGGCGTCCTTCCTCGGGAGACCCGGCCCCGCGCGGCGGCGCAAGACGCCCGCGCCCCCCGCTCCCCCTCCTGCTCCTCCCGCCGCCGCCGCCGCCGCGTGGATGCCAAGTACCAGTTTTCCAGTCCCTTCCAAGTTTCCACTCGGCCCTCCGGCTGCAGTCTGCGGGAGCGGAGAAACTTTGGGGCCCTCTGCGCCCGCCGGCGGCACCATGAAGTCGGCAGAGGAAGGTAAGCCGGAGCGGCCGCAGCCCCCCGCCGCGGCCCCCGGGGGCCCCCGGCCCCGCGCCCTGAGCCCGGCGCCCGTGCGGCCCGCGCCCGGCTGGGTCCCGGCCCGCGGAGGGGCGAGCAGGCCGGTCCAGGGTCCGCTCGCAGGGAGGGGCGCGGGCGGCCGGGCGCGCGGCGGGCGCGCTGCACAGATTGGGAAGCGGTGTCCCCCTGGTGTTTCCCCAGAGCAGCCCTGATTTCGAGCGCGCCTTCTTGCCAATAGGTGTCTCCTCTTCTCTAGCGCTGAGTGCGCGCACTTGGCCTTCGCTGGTGCAGCCTCGCGGCTGCTCCGGCTATAGAAACTCAGTTCAAATGCAGGCGGCTGGGGGACGGGGCGAGGTTAGGGCCGTCAAAACCACGAAGGAAGGACACTTTGGAAAGCAGCGAGGTTTCTCTGGGAAAGAGGGATGGCCGGTTTCTTCCCCCGTGGGGCAAGGCCCCAGGAAGACCAGCCGTACAGTGAGGTTGCGGGGGGGGGGCGGTGTTCTGCGCCCCTCCACGAGCTGAATCGGTGGCAGATTCCTTCCAGGCGCTGGGCCCCACGAACCGCTCCGTGTGGCGCTGCCCCGCCGGTGGCTCGACTCGCAGGACTAAAAGCCACCAAAGGAGCGGTCGGGCACAGACCCTGATTCAAGACAGTTTGCAATCTTAGAGACTTGAGAGTTCCAACCGTAGATGTTCCGGGACAGTTTTGAAAAGAGTTTCAAGGTACTTGTTCATAGTCACGAAGATGGCATAAGTGTCTGCCCTGCCCTGAAGGCTGGTGATGGCGAGGCCGCCACTACTGACGGTGCGCTTGCGACCCTCCCGCGTGCGGTCTTAGGTCCACAGTCCCCTCACCCGCACCCTCTCAGCACCCCTCCCACCCCTGACCAAAGCAGCCCGGAGTTCCTACGGCGTTCCTGAAGGTGTCTGAAGATAGCCTCCGAAAGGGGTGACTAGCACCCTAGTTCGGGACCACGATGGAAACTGGGAGACACCTTTCCAGATGCCGTATCAACCCTGAAGTACTTTGTCTAAATTATTTTAAGAAAACTGCCTAGCCTGCCAATGCATGATGAGTACTCATATTCTGTAGGGCAGACACCCTTATGGGGAGCACTAGGAAGTAAATGCTACTGTCTCCTGCACGATTCTAATAAATATGACGGCCCCTCTTGCATTACAACTGCAGTTTTCAAAGACTGCCAGCTCGGGAGAACTTCCTTATCTTTAGCAAACGTGAGCTCAAGACCATACATTCAATATAAGAACATCAGTATGGGGTCAGTGTCTTGGTGTCTTATGTTATTTCTAAGTATTTTTATCAAGGGAGGAAGATGTATCTTGTTTCTCACCATTTCATCCCAATTTAGAAAATGTTAAAACGTAAACAGCAGGTTAACGTTTACAGGACAAGCTCTTACTGTTAGAAAAGTTTTAAAAGTTGTCGAGATTTTGATTTTACATCCTTGACACTTATTTCAAAGTTTCTTATCACTGCTTTTTAAAAATGTGAGTCTTTCAAAGTTTAGGTTTCTTTACTTCAACAGTCGGTGGTCTGTCTGCAATAAAGAATCTTTTTTCTCTTACAAGAGGAAAAGGCATCTATGGGGGTGGTGGTTATTTGTCATGTTTCCAGCTTAAGAAAATGCATTTGAAGGTGTCCCTGCTAAGAGGCAGCACGCCAGACGTGATGATGCCCTTTGACTAAACAAATATTGGTGTATTTATAAGGACTACAGAATTAGGCTAAACAGAAAGTATGATCTAATCCTTCATATAGCCAGGCACAGGGTATGAGAGGCAGAGCCGTGCCTGCAGGTCCACGCCTGCCTTGCCGAGGGCTGGCGGAATGGATCTGGCCTTCCCCCGCAGGCCCGACTGGGCTTTAGTTGCCCATCTGAGAATCTCAGGGATTCCCCAGCGCTTTCCTCCAGTTTAATGAGCATCTGGTAAAAGCTCATTAGGCACTGCTGTTTGGGAAGGCCCTGTGCTTGTTCTTCTGCGTGGGGAATGCAGAGAAATGCAGGCCTTGTAGGTACACCCACCCACCCATTCAGAGGTTGTTCCACACAGAATGCCCGGGGCTCTCCAGAACGGAACAAAGCCTGCGCTGTTCTCCTGCCACTTAACTTCGTGGCGTTGCTTCCTAATCCAGATTAGAAAAGGCCCTGCTGCTCTATCACACCCAGGGCTGGAGTTCTGGGCCCGGTGCACACCAGCAGCCTCTGACAGGAAGTGCCAGCTAAACATTTCCATCAAGACGGGAGTGTCTGCTGAATTGGCAAATAGCTGCAAACCATTTACAAGACGAAAGGCACAACAGGGGGTGCTGGTAAGAGGAGCAGGTAAAAAACGGCCACCCTCTCCGGTTACCTTGGCTGGGGATCTGAAACTAGGTGGGGATCAGCTCGGCCTTAGGATAAAGCAGACCCAAGTCCTGACCCTGGGGGGCTCGGCTGCACCCGGAAGGGTAAACCCACTTTCTCCTGGACAGAGCAGTTGAGCGAGAAGTTTTAGTCTAAACAGACGGTAGAGGCTGTTGTTTGTGTGTAAATTTTTGGTGGGGGTGAGAAGGTGGTTGAACTTTAAAAAATCCCCAAAAAGAGAGAAAATGAAATGTTGTGGCTTCTGAATGGAAAACAGTACTTCCATTTGCCTGAAGGTCAGCAAGAAAAGCAAACTAAAACAAAACAGCCCTCCAACATACATCTCAAAGATAGAACTATTATTAGAAACTAAATCAGGCCAAAGTGAACTATAGTTTATCACTGGAGAAAACCAGCGATTTGGAAAGGGTCATGAGAGGGAAAAGGTTTGGGGGAGGGGTCACGTGATTCCCAGGTTATCTGCTTCCGGAAGAAGCAATCCCCACGGGGCCAGAGGGCCTGCAGGGCAGGGAGCAGGACTCGTTTGATTGGCAGCGGAGTTGCAGAAACGGACACTTGTGCACCCCCCTCCTTTCCCACTCGACTCCCTCCCACGTGGCTGATGCTCTCACACCGCCGTCTTGGCCACCATTCTCTTGCTCTTCCAGATGCTGGTGTCACAGGGTGCCAAGATTCTCGGGGAAGTTAGAACAATCACCTGGGAGAAAGTCCTGGGGAGAGTTGGTGCTCAGGCGGGCCTAGCTTTTTATACTGATGTTGTGCAGACGGGCTGCTCTGTGTCCAGGCCTTGGGTTTCACACACACACACCCCCCCCCCCCGCGAGGTCTCCCTCAACCTGAGAAAGCTTTGGAGTCACTCACGGGTGGCTGGCAGGCTACTTGTGCGCGCACAGGCATTTGCACGCGTGTTTCAGGACTCTGAGGGGCTAAAGTGCACGGGGTCCCAAAGAGGAAGGGCTGCCCGTTGGGCATCAGCCTGCGAGTGGAAGGCGGCAGGCGTGAGCAGCAGCCCGGCCTCAAGGTGCGAAGGAGAGCGCGCTCCCAGCCCCGAGCAACCTCCCACGTTCCTCTTTCGGGCTCGGGGGGCTGGAAAACGGTGTTCCCTGTGTTCGTTGCTCTTCCGCAGCGGGTTGGGGAAGAAGCTGCTCCTTTGAAAGCGAGCCCTGCGGTCCAGGGAATTCTGCTCCGGGCCCAGGCTGCGGGGCTTCGGCTGGACGTGCGCGTTGTAGACTCGGCA
Source organism: Balaenoptera acutorostrata (assembly GCF_949987535.1). Classification (NCBI taxonomy): domain Eukaryota; kingdom Metazoa; phylum Chordata; class Mammalia; order Artiodactyla; family Balaenopteridae; genus Balaenoptera; species Balaenoptera acutorostrata. The sequence goes on along the minus strand of NC_080076.1, from coordinate 947,498 downwards.
GCAACCGAGACGGGCTGATCCTCGTCCTACGAGGGGCCCGGCAGCTGGGAGGCCCCTCTAGGCACGTTCAGTAGGTTGGTGCGGCGTCAGCAGCAATTCGGGACGCAGGTATTGATCTTCGCGCCCCTCTGTCTCCGGGTGCAGCCAGGCGGCACCGCTCGCTGTGCCCGCCTCCCCGGAGTGAGGCTGCAGGCGGGCGGGGGTCCACCGCCGGCTCCCGTCCTCGCCCGCCCCCAGCCCCTGCCCACCCGGCTCCGGCCGCAGGGGCGATCGGGCGGCGGGGCGGACGGAGGTGGCTGGACTCCGTGTCCCCTCCCCCCAGTCCCCGGCGCACGCGTATCCCCCGGAGTGCGGACCCGGGGGGCACTTGGGGGTCTCGCTCGCGCGGGGGTCCGGACCCCGAGAGCCTCCTGGGGGCCCCCGGGCGTGGGTGTGGGCGCCGGGAGCCGGGACACCAGTGAAAGGCGTGCGCTCCAGCTCGCGGGGAGAGTTTATTTAAAACTCGGAAGCCGGCGGCCGGCAAGCTGCTTGTTTATGTAAACCCGGAAACAGCGGGGGGAGGGGCGCGGCGGGGGAGGGCCGGGGGGAGGGGCGCGAGCGGGAGTCACGTTACCCGAGGACGCGCGGCCGAGCGCAGGGCGCAGCCGAGCCCCGGGCGCCTCGACCACAGGTGCCCGCGGCCGGGGCCCCGACCCCGGACGCCGACCGGACCCCCTCCAGGCCCCTAACCCCGACCCCGACCCCAACCCGGCATCCCGACCCCGACCCAGGACCCCAGCCTGACTCCAGTCCAGGACCCCGACCCAGGCCTTGACTCCTGACACCGGACCCCGCCCGACTCCAGCCCAGATCCCGACCCCGGACCCCGACCCGGGACCCCACCCAGGTCCCCGACCCCCGACCAGACCCCGAACCCCGAATCCGATCCCGCCCCTGACCTCGGACCCCGACCCCGACCCCGGACCCCTGACCTCGGACCCCGACCCTGACCCTCTGATCTCTGACCCCCGACCCAACATGACGGGGCTGGAGGAGGACCAGGAGTTCGACTTTGATTTCCTCTTCGAGTTTAACCAGAGCGACGAGGGCGCCGCCGCGGCCACCGCAGGTGGGTCCGCGCGGGCCCGGGGCGCAGGGCGGGGGCGCGGGGCCGGGCGGGCCGGATCCGCGGCGGGAGGGGCGGGCCCGGAGGCGCGCCGCGGCTCCCGCCCCTCTGCCCTGGGGCGCCCCCCAGTCTCCCGTCCCCGACCCCCCGCGGCGCCAGGGGCGGGGGCAGCGCCCATAGCCTCCCCAGCGGGTCAAGTTGAGGGGCGAGCGGGGGTGGCGAGGGAGGCTCCTTTGGAGTCGGTAGATCCCCCGGCCAAGTGTGCTAGGCTCGGGGCCGCACTCCAGCTGAGCCCTGAGCGCATTCCCGCTGGAGGGGCCTCCTCTTTAGGGCGGGGCGCCGCTCCCGCCAGGGGACAGTGTGCCAGGCCCTGGACTTGGACGTCCCGGCGGAGCGGGGGCCACGAGTCCCCCAAGTCTGCCCGCCCGCTCCCCGTGCCCTCAGCGCTGAAGCCTCCTTCCTCCCCCCGCCCCCCCCGGAAAAGTTCCAATGGAACTAGCCTCCGGTACCTCGGACCACCAAGTTCCCCGGGCCTTTCCTTTCTTTCGTTTTCTTTTCTCGGTCAAAAATAAAGGTTCTACTTAAACAGAAGATAAAGGAACCCTCCAGCCCCCCAGGGTGTGTGCTCTTGGATAAGAGTAAGCCCCTGAGTGATCACGCCCCCTTTTACTGGAAGACCCAGCCTGTGCCTGGTGCCGCCTTGCGTGGAGGGAACCAAGAGCCCCCTCCTTGCAGCCTGGCTCTCCCCGACCTGTCTTTCTGCCCCCTGTCGGCCCCCTTTCTGTGTCTGTCTTCAAGATGTTCTCTCTGTCCCTGCCCACGTGGCGGTGAAGTGGTGAAGCTGAGCCCAGCGCACTTGGCACCGGCGGGCGCCCATCTCTGCAATGACTGTCTAATATTTTCCGTATCATTCACTGCCCCTCTTTTAAAAGGGCAACGTCCTGCCCGTTATTTTTTAAAAAAATAAATGTTCCAACCAGGCCAAGGCTGCTTGGATCTGTCCTCCCTAAACGTCTTCTCTTTTCCTCTTCCTCGGCTGTGCCGCCTCCAGGCCTTTGGGTCAGGGGGAGCCCAGGCAGGCGAGGGTGGGAGAGCGAGGCAGTTGTCTGAACAGATCCGGGGCCGGAAGTGGAGAAACAGGCCCTGAAGGCCTTCTGCACTTGCTGGGGTTCGGCTGTCTGTGCGCAGGTCCTGGCTGGGCTTCCTGGGTTGTTTCCACCGGAAGACTTTCTTCCTTGGTATCCAACCCCCTTTTCAGTCTATTTAGCAAATATCTTTGATGAGAGGCTTGGTGACGTGTGGACCGCACTCCTGACCTCTTCAGGGTGTGAAAGCCAGTCCAGGACAGGGACTGCCACGCACGTCCTGTGTCCTCAGGGGCTCTGCTGCCCCGTTGGTGCTTGGGAAGCTCCCAGGGTTGGGGACAGCCTCACGGCCTCCCTCTGTCTCTTTGCACGTCTGCTCCCCCGACAGCAAGCTGAGTAGCACTCTCAAGGTGCGTTTTCAGCCTCACTGCCAAGCATACAGCCCCCACCCCAACCTCCAGGGACCACAGTCCCATTAAAGCCTCCTGCAGGAAGGCCTCTGGGGTGCTGGCAGCTGGGGCCCAGCATTCACCAGGCTTTGGGGGAAGGGCAGCTGGAGAGAGCTCTGGGCAGAGATGGAAAGGGCTCCTTCCCCTTGTCATGGTGTTAGGAAGAAGTTGATAGAAAACATTCCTTCTTATCTATTTACGTGAGAAACACACATACTTTTTTCTTTTTTATTAAGACTTTTTGAGAACAGTGTTAGCTTCACGGCAGAATTGGGTGGAAGGTATAGAGATTTCCCCCTCCCCACACAGGGACGGTCTCCCCCACTATCAGCATCCCCACCAGATGGTACCTTTGTTACAGTCGATGAACCTACACTGACACATCATCACCTAAAGTCTGTAGTTTACATAGGGTTCACTCTGGGTATTGTACATTCTGTGGGTTTGGACAGATGTGTAATGACACGTACCCACCATCATGGGGTCATACAGAGTGTTTTCACTGCCCTAAACATCCTCTGTGCTCGCCCCGTTCCTCCCTCCCTCCCCCAGCCCCTGGCACCACTGATCTGCTCACTGGGTCCACAGTTTTGTCTTTTCCAGAACATCCTGTAGTTGGACACACCGTGCTCAGCCTTTTCAGATGGGCTTCTTTCACTTAGCAACATGCGTTTACGTCTCCTCCATGTCTTTTCGTGACTTGATGGCTCTAGTGCTAAATAATATTCCCTTGTCTGGATGGACCCCAGTTTATTTATCCATTCAACTTAGCAGAGGACATCTTGGTTGCTTCTAAGTTTTGGCAATTATGAACAAAGTACTTTCTTCTTGTTCTTATTAGTTACTAACATTACATTGTAACTATTAATTATTAAGTTCATGATTACATTGTTTTATTAAATTCTTCAGCTCTTAATGGGTGACAGGAGTGACTTCACATTATTTCTGGAATGAACCTGCATAGAAATAAATGAATGAATGACTAATTCTGAGATCAATTGTGAAGCGAGCTGACGCAGAGCCTTAGAGATGATACCGAACCAAAAGTGGGCACTTTCTCAAAAGGACACGGCCAGCCCTGACCTTGGGGTCCCTCGTCCCTGTCACGATTTTCTCTGAGTTGAGAGCGGCATCTTCTCACCTGTCACCCTGTCCCTCCCGCCACCTCTTGCGCTGGGACGCGTGGCACCCAGGTGTTCGAGGGGCCATGGGTCCCGGGGTTCTTTATTTCCAGAGCACTCGGCAGGTGCGGAGAGACAGCCGCCATTTGTTGGGAGAAAGAAAAGAGAATTTTAAAAATAATCTGCCCTGGGCTGGGCTGGGCGTTGTTTGCCCTCCCGGGGCCACTCCCGGCCCCTCTAGGGAGGAGGCTGGGCGGTGGGCTTCCCTCTCTGGGGAGCAGGCAGAGGGCCTCCGGCTTCTCTCTGGGTCTCAGGAAATAGCTGCTCTGCTGTCAGCCGGGCGGCGGGCGTGGCCCTGCTTCCCGCCCGCCCGGGGCTCCTGTTTTCTAAGTTATTTTGGCCGCCCGGCTGGGGACTGTCGCCCTGGCAACTCAGGAGGAAATGGGCCGGGCCTCGGCCTCCCGGCGGCCTCGAGGGCAGGTCCCTCGCCGCCGCCTTCACTGTGCAGGATGGCGTTTCAGGGCTCACGTGTGAAAGGGGGCATCTTCTGATGACGTGAAGATTTGGGGGCGTTTTTATTCTCAGTTCCCTCCTCAGCGGTGGTGATGGTGATGGCGAGGGGGCCCCAGAGGCCCGCGTGTCTGCACAGGAGGGCGCGGGGCCCGGGCGCAGGCGGGGAGGGCCCGGGCCCAGCACCCGGAGCGCAGGCGGCCCCTTGGCCTCTTAGCAAGGTGACTGCCCTCGCACCTTCAACTCAGCAGCCCCAAAGTTCCAGAGATGTTTCCACCAGCGGGGGGCTTCGTCCCAGAGGACGTTACCATTCTCTGTGATGTTTGTCAGAGGAAGGCCACAGCGACTCATGGCCACGGGGTGTTTCTAATTCCTTAAACGCGGGGCCTGGAAGGTGAAGACCTAAGGCAGTGAGGCTGGGGCGTCGGAGCCCGTCCCCGTCGGGGCGCAGGGGGCCCCTGTGAGGACGGCTGCTTGTTGCCTTTGGAAATCATCTCCCTGGCAGGCAGTGGGGTGACCGGTGCCCTCAGAGCTGCGTCTGTCTGTCACCCACGGGCCTGGCCACCCTCGGTGGTGCCCTCCTGCCCTGCCCAGTAAACAGCTCCCGACAGGAAGGTCCTGGCGTGGAGCGTCTTTCTTGTTTTGTTTTGTTTTGTTTTGTTTTGTTTTGTTTTGTTTCCACTACCTGCGTAGTATAATCTTGCCTCCGGGGCAGCGCGCACGGCTGGGGAGAGGAGGCCTGGCGGGGCGTTTGGAGGCCTGGCTGCCAGGCTGCTTCCAGTTCTATTTCTAGCTTCGTGTCCTACGGTTCAACCCCAGCAAATGCTGAAGGGGATGTTCCGTACAATGAAAGACAGAAGTCGCCGTGGCGGGCTCCCTGTCAGGGTCTGTGACAGACGGGGGGCGTGGGCAGGGGCGAGGTGGCACCCACTGTCTCTGGTGAGACGGCCGCCGTGTGCGGGGTGAGAGCGCAGCCAGCAGTGTGCTCCGCGTCCCCGTTGCTGCCCAGGACGGGCAGAGGGTCCCCATGTCGACGGGCAGAGGGTCCCCATGTCGCCGGGCAGAGGGTCCCCATGTCGACGGGCAGAGGGTCCCCATGTCGACGGGCAGAGGGTCCCCATGTCGACGGGCAGAGGGTCCCCATGTTGACGGGCAGAGGGTCCCCATGTCGCCGGGCAGGGGCCTGAGCGGTCGGGAGCCTGCTGAGATGCAGCCGGCCATGGTGGAAGGACACGGATCGACTTCCTTGGTGGTTGTGCAGAGATGATACGATTGTGTGGTTCTGAAATAAATGAGTTTTCAGAACGAGAGGAAATACTTCTGCCAGCTCTGGCCTGTTGAACGAGCTGAGGATGGGGCTCGCGGTGGGCGCTGGACCCACCGGGAGCTGATGCGCGGTCCGCGGGCTCCAGGCACCCCTACTCCCCACGCTGGCGTCCATCTCTGCGCCCGCCCCCGCCGGGGGCCTGGAGGAGGCATGGCTTCAGAGATGAGCCACGCTTTCACGAATGTCCACTACATTAAGCCATTTTGAATAAGCGCTCCCCAATATTTGCTTAGACTCCTGCGCTGTAAGTTGATGAATCTCCTGGGCAGGCAGCCAGGCTCTGGAGGCAGCAGCAGAAACTGGGGGTAACGGGTGCGGAGCTCTCCAGGGGCCGCCGATGTGACACGCATCAGCCTGAGCGTCTCAGGGCTGTCAGGAAAGTTGCTGGAAATGTTTTCATCCCAGGTAAATGTAATCCCTTTGAATAGGTAAAGAATTCAGATTTGAATACGGTTTAGGTAGGAAATTGAGTGGAAGCTGGGAGGGATGAGGGGAGGGGAGAGACGCCCCCCGCCAGCAGGAAGGCAGGCCCTGGGCAGGCCGGGACCTACCTGTACGCGTTTTGTCCGAAAAGGGAGAACTTCCATCACCGGACTCTGGCTGAGCTCAGAATCAAGTTCAGGCACTTAAGGCTTTTGCTATGTAATTTATTTAATTAAGGAAAACTCATGCTTAGGGGGTCTTTTTTGTGTTTTTATAAAGGCTTATGTTTTTCTCTTCCTCGTTGCATCACGATTATTGACAGACTTTGGTTAAATAAAGGCCCCCCTTGGAATGCCCTGGGAGTCAGCGGACCCCCTGCTCTCCATCTCCCTCTGGGGGCCGGGGGCAGGGGTGGGCACGCTCTCAGATACCCTCCACGACTCGGGCTCGGGACCACGAATGTGGCTGTGTCCTGTGGACAGGTGGTGGGGAGGCCCCCAGCTGATTGCTAGGATTTGTTTTAATTCTTGGAATTACCTTCCTGCCAACAAGTGGTAGTTCAGCGGTGGGATGAGCTGTATCTCTTAAAATAAATGACAGGTTTGCATAGTATTCTTTAGCTGGGCAGGAAGTGTGGGTGTCCACTAAACCCCCTTCAAGGCCCCCCAAGGCCTCCGGGTGCCGGGGGAGAGGGCGCCTACAGACTCCCCGGGCCTGGGCTTTGTGCACAGTTTGTATGTTTCCCATCGGCGTCCTGCCTGGGCTTCCCTCCTGGAGTCGATGACGTGTCTTTAAAATGAAGTCCGTTCTTCGTCGAATGCCGGATGGTCTGCACACTTCACGTGGAGGAAAGGGCTCAAAGCGCAGGGTGGCCACAGAAGCGAGGGTGCAGGTCTGGGGCACCTTCACTCCTCCCCGGAGCGCCCGGGTCTGGGGCCCTCTTTCAGCTGGGGGGACCGGCGCAGTGTCCCTGCCATCTGGACGTTGCCCCCTTGCGGACAGAACGTCAAGGAGGCGTGGAGCTCCTGCCGCATCATAGCTGCTGCCCCGGGGTGCGGGTGGAGGGGTGCCTGCCGGAAGTCGGGGCCCCCGGAGGCTGCCGCCCCGGGCTCTTCGTCCGCAGGAGCTGGGACGGGCCTCCTCCGTGGGCCGGGGAAGGCGCGCGTCCAGGCTGGTTCAGGCCGGCAAGTACCCTCTGGTGTCAGGGCGCAGGCAGAGGCGGGGCCCATGTGTCGGGCTGCGGGCCTGGGGGGGAGCCAGGGTGGGCGGGGTGAAGACCCCACTCACTGAGGTGGGGCTGGAGAGCCGGCACCAACGGTTATGAGAAGCCGCCTGAGAAATGCCGGTTCCGACGCTTTAGCTCACGTGGCGCCTGGATGGTCGGGGGGAGGGCGGGGCGGGGAGCCAGGGTCTCTGTAACTCACACTTGACCTGGGAACACGTCAAATGTAATACAGCTACTTGCTGAAGTGTCATTACTAAAAGTCCCGCCCTGGACGTGTGTAACACGATTTATTAATGTCCTCCTTACCGATCACGCGGTTCTCATCGTAATCACACAACAGCAGGTGCTGCTGGACACACCGCCCCGTCCAGCCTGCTTTTGGTTGACATCTGACTTCTTACCTGAAGCCACACAGGTACTGGGAACAGCTTTTTGTTTCTTAAACTGGCAGTTCTGGTTAGAATGGTTTGGAAAGTGTTGGGCCAGCGGTGAAGGGAGACCCTCTTAGCGGGAGGTCTGTGGATGTGGCTATAATGTCCGTGTAATGTACCACCGCGCCGTGGCCGGAAGGGGACCTTGGTTCTGCCCGGCGCATTGGCCAGATGCCTCTGGGAAGAAACACAGAGCAGCGTTTAGGCTCCCACGGTAACTGAGAGAAGACTGATTCCGTGTTGACACCACTGCCGCCCCTGATGGGTCCTGCCCTGAGAGACGGACCCTCGCAGAGACCCCGGGGCCTCCTGTGGGATCCACACCTGCCCGCTGCCGGGGTCCCTCTGGACAGCACTGGCCCGGCCTCCCCTACGTCCAGGGCCTCCGCTCACCCAGCCACAGGGTGGGGCTGAGGCAGGGGTGTCCGCACCTGTCCCGAGGGGTCACCGCGTGGCGGGCGTGGCCTCAGCGGCCTGGCCTGCAGCCCCCGTGCCCCCTCCTTCTGAGCAGTCTTGACTGTCTCCTCTGGACGTGCCTTTCCAGGCTTATTAACTTTCTGTGTGATTTTTGCAAAGACTGTCCTCCGATTTTTAACATTCTATTACGGTTTTTGTGTTAAATGTGTCCGTGGGCCTGCGAGGGTGTTGGTGTGACCGGGGGACCCGGCAGTTGAGGGGAGCTTCGCCCAGCAGCCCCAGGTGGGCTGGGCGCTGGCGTCGGGGTCCGGCCCCTGGTCGCGCCGCCCGTCCTTCCCTCTCGGGATGAGGGGGTGACGAGGCTTGCGGGGGGGCGTATCCGCGGACCCGCCTAGCCCCCCTCCGCCCAGGCGCCGCCTCCCACTCGGAGCTTCTGGTTCCCTCCGCTGCAGTTTCGCTTCTCTCCTCCTCACGGCTCAGTCTCTCCCTGGGGCCGTTTATAATCCGGCACCGATTCTGAGCATCTGGACACTGATGCTTTCTCCCCAAAAGACAGCCCACCCTTGACCCCCGGGGCGGGGGGCGGGGTGGGCAGGGCCGGTGTGCTCTCTCTGGGCCGCTCTTCTGGGGAGCAGCAGAGACCAGTGTTTTATGGGGCAGGGGATTCAGAGTGTAAAAGCCAGAGCTTCTCGATAGCAAGGGTATAAGGATCTGGGTTACCAGAGGGAGGTTGTATGCTCCTTCTGAAATAAGCCATAATGGAAATAGATTTCCCCCTATTTGGGGAGCTGGACCCATTTCTGTTAATAAATCCGATGGGATGTGGACCTGTACTTGGAGGCCCTTGAGTCTCTGGGGTCTGCCCAGGTGGGTGTCTGAAGCCCAGCAGAAGGGCGGCACTGTCGTCTCCAGGCTGGTGTGCTTGGCCCGGGAGGTGGTGTAGGGTTTCCACGAGCAGCTCCATTATTCAGAGACCTTGGGAGCCTCGGCTCTGGGCACACGATAATGAGGTACCCACATGTTATAAAGGGTCTGTTCAAACTGGAAATCCAGACGTGTGGCTTTGCTGCTAAAAACGACTAATTACACTAGTAGTGATTTTTTTAAAACATATTTTACTGCGGCTGTAATCAATATATAATGATTTAATATATGGCTGAACTTCAACATCCTCTGCTTCATTTTTCCTGTAAAAGAAGGATTCTTAGGCCATGAGCCACCATCCGAAGTTACATGAGAGATCCCGGAACCTATGTGTTCGTCCAACCCTTGGGGTGTTTTCTCTGTCGCTGGCGATCAGTCTATCACAGCGTCTTTAAACGTCCAGGCCCCCGTGTCTAAAACCCGCCCGCCCATCTGTTGGTTGGACAGATCGAGCACCGTTTTGGACCAGGCACAGGCCTGGGCCCTGGAGGCAGGAGTGAACCAGGGTAGACTTGGGCGGGCCCGACGCTGCCCTCAGAGGCGTGGGTTCTGCTGGTGCAGGATGTGATGGGTGAGGTGGTGAACGTTAGGAGACGAAAGAAAGTGGGGGAGGGTGACACGCCTGTCGGGCTGGGGGCTGCGACTCGGGTAGGGCAGGTGGGGGGCGCAGTTTTTGAGAAAAAGCAGAAAGAAGTAAGGGGACCAGCGGTGCGGCTCTGCGGGAAGGATGTTTGCGCAGAGGGAAGCCCCGGTGGGCGCGTGTCCAAGTGAGAGGGCGGTGGCTGGAGTGGAGAGAGGAGGGGCCCGGGAGGGGCGCAGGGACCCTGCTGGCCAGGCCGGGGCTCGGGCTGCTGCTCCGCCGGAGCGGAGCCCATCTCGGAGGCCAGGCCCGCGGGGTGGAGGGGTGAGGCCGGTCGCGGATCGCGGGGTCCCTGAGCTCGTGGGTTGCAGTTCCTGGCCAGCGCCTCACCCGTCTCCCCCTCCCTTCCAGAGCACTACAGTTACGTCACCTCCGGCATCGGCTCTGGCCTGCCCCTCTCCTCCGCCCACCCCTCGCTGCCGGCCCCGTGCCACGACCTGCAGACCTCGGCCCCGGGCATCTCCGCCGCAGGCTACGGGGCTGCCCTGGACGGCGGGCCCTCGAGCTACTTCCTCTCCTCCGGCGGAGTCAGGCCCAACGGGGCCCCGGCCCTGGAGAGCCCCCGCATCGAGATCACCTCCTACCTGGGGCTGCACCATGGCAACGGCCAGTTCTTCCATGACGTGGACGTGGAAGACGTCCTTCCCAGCTCCAAGCGGTCGCCGTCCACGGCCACCCTGAACCTGCCCAACCTGGAGGCCTACCGCGACCCCTCGTGCCTGAGCCCGGCCAGCAGCCTGTCGTCCCGCAGCTGCAACTCCGAGGCCTCATCCTACGAGTCCAGCTTCTCGTACCCGTACGCGTCCCCGCAGACGTCCCCGTGGCAGTCCCCCTGCGTGTCCCCCAAGACCACAGACCCCGAGGAGGGCTTCCCCCGTGGCCTGGGGGCCTGCGGCCTGCTCGGGTCCCCGAGGCACTCGCCCTCCACCTCGCCGCGCGCCAGTGTCACCGAGGAGAGCTGGCTGGGGGCCCGCACGTCCAGGCCCTCGTCCCCCTGCAACAAGCGGAAGTACGGCCTCAACGGCCGGCAGCTGTCCTGCTCCCCCCACCCCTCGCCCACGCCATCCCCGCAAGGATCGCCACGGGTCAGCGTCACCGACGACACCTGGCTGGGCAACACCACGCAGTACACCAGCTCGGCCATCGTGGCTGCCATCAACGCCCTGAGCACCGACGGCAGCCTGGACCTGGGCGACGGCGTCCCCGTCAAGGCCCGCAAGACCGCCCTGGACCACTCGCCCTCAGTGGCGCTCAAGGTGGAGCCGGCGGGGGAGGACCTGGGGGCCACGCCGCCCACGTCTGATTTCCCACCCGAGGAGTTCCCGTCCTTCCAGCACATCCGCAAGGGCGCCTTCTGCGACCAGTACCTGTCGGTGCCGCAGCACCTGTACCCGTGGGCCCGGCCGCGGTCCCCGACGTCCTACACCAGGTAAGCGGGTCCAGGCGGGCGTGGGCCGCGGCAGCGGGTTCCCGAGGCCCGGAAGCGGGAGCCGAGGCCCGGGTGCCGGCAGGGCTGGTTCCTTCCGAGGCTCAGGGAGGATCTCCCGCTCTCCAGCGCCGGGTCTGCTGCCATCCTGGCGTCCCTCTGCCTTCACACCCCTCGGCCTTCTCCCGGCCTGTGTCTGTGTCCGAATCTCCCTCTGTCAGGACCTAGTCGTGTTGGCCGAGGGCCCACCCCAAAGACCTCACCTTCACGACTTCTCTCCTTTTTAAAGGCCTGTCTCTAGGGGAGGTTATACCTGAGGTGCTGGGGGGGCGTGGGGACAGACCTTCGGGGACAGGAGTCAGCCCATCACAAGGGTTCACCGACACGTGGGCTCAGTTTTTGTTTTGTTTCCTATAAAAGCAAGTGACGCTCGTGTCTGTGTTTTTGGCTTCCCTGCTCGCACCTAATTGCCGTCACTGCACTGTCGGTGCAGATGGGGCCTCTGCTCGGCAGTTCCCCGGAGTAACGCGCCGGCTCCTGCACCAGCCCCGCCGGCGTTTGGAAACCACGCAGCCTCCTTCTCCCAGGAGACGGGCTGCCTGGCGGGGGGCCTCAGCTCCTCCGAGCCCCGCGTTTCTCTTTACCGGCGTCGGGGCTGCTGGTGCTCTGTTGGGTCCACTTACTCAGCCCGGGGTTTTTATTTTTAACTAAACAGCTTTCCCAACAGGTGGGCCACTAATGACCCCTGGCAGAGTGCTTTCTGCTCGAGGATTTTTATTAGACGTAGACTGTGCACACGGCCCTCCCAGGAGGTGCACGGCCTTTGCTGTGGGGCTGCGGGGGCCTCTCTGTGTGTGACAGGCATGCAGGCTTCTGCCTGTAGATTGGGGTATTCGAGGCTTAGCGTTTTCTTGTTCCTGCTCCCTTCTTTGTTCTGGCGGCAAGACTGCACGGTAGGGCCTAGTGCCTTCCAGCCGTCGTGCCCGTAAGATGAGGAGAGCGAATCGGTAGGGTTTTATTTGTTTCAGAATTTTCTCTGTTGTGCTCAGACCCTCTTTTTTTTTCCACAACTAAAGCACACGTGAGGTAGTTAGAGCTGCCAGCGGATAATGTAGTTCTAGGCGCCGAATGAACACCGCTAAACCTTTTTGGAAGTTTGTGGCAAAGAAACAGTATGAGAGATGACAGTTTTTAAAGCATCGGACGGTGAATACTGCCTTTCTGCTGGCACATTTAGGAGTCGAGAGGTAGAGGAGCAAGGATTACCATGGTCTGGTAATCAGAACCTGGATTTAATTCCTAAATGTGGGAATTTAAAAAATCCATTTGGAGGCATTTTAAAATTTAAAAACTGTTTATGCAAGCTGTCCTCTCTTTATAATTCTTCCTTAAGAAGAAGGATGTTTTGAAGCTAACCTGCTCAAGCACACAGGCCCACACACAGTTTAGGACCTTCTCATTTTCATGGACCATGATGAGGCATCAGTGAACCCACATCATCATGGCAGGTGCAAAGGTAACTACCGTGTCTCCAGGAGCTGCTGTGACCAAACCCCACAGACGGGGTGGCTTAAACAGCAGGCCTTTATCCCTCAGGGTTCTGGGGCTTGGAGTCTGCGATCCAGGCACCGGCGTTGAAGTCCTTGGACCAGGACCACCCAGGGGCCTCGCCCTACCTTGACGGCCCCTGTAAAGACCCCGCATCCAAGCGCAGTGGCCTTCTGAGGTCCTGGGGTTAGGACTCCAACCTGGGACTTTTGGAGGGCCCAGCTCAGCCTGTGACCCCCGGTGGCAGATGGGGTGGCTTCCTCAGGACCTCAGCAGCGGGGAGCCTGCGGGAACGTGGGTGTTTCTGGCGGGTCGTCCTGCGTCAGGATGCAGAGCTGCTGCCTGCTGTCTGCTCCGGGGTCTCGGTGGTGATTCCCTGGTTGAGTGACCTGCTGCATTTATCTCTTGGTCCCAGAGCTCCGGGCGAGGTGTGGTGCTCCCGGCGTTCCTGTGAGTTCACGCCAACAAACCCTGTGAAGGCACCGCACTTCCCCCCGAGGGTCTGAAGTCAGCTTTTCCCACTGTTTTGGTTCCACATCAAAATATGTTTCCTGGTCCCTGGCGATGTGTTTCCGTGTGATCCCACCAGCTGGTGCAGGGGGGGTGGGGTGGGCGGCTGGAGGCCACGGGGGGGGAGGGGTCGGGGCACTCACCCGCGGGGAAGGTGGCCAGACTTCCTGCCCACGGGGTCTCGGGCTGCCCAGCTGGGGTCCCCGGTGCTGACAGGCTCCGAAGTCTGGGGTGGAGGGCTTATCGGGACAGATCCACTTCCCAGCCTGTGGTGCAGCACCTCTGGGCACTTCTACTTCTGTCTTGCCAGTAAAAGGAACTTTTTAATGAGAAGTGTGCAGCGTTATTCTCTTCCCAAGGAATTTGGGGGCCGTGGGATCACTGCCCTTTTGGGGTCTTTTTGTTTGTACAGCATGCGTGGCTCGCCCCTGTGTGCAGAGCCTTCCAATAGGCCCACGGGGTCACAGAATGATGCTAAATTCTTGCCACAGAAGATGTGTGAAACCAACAGCAGTGTTGGGTAGAAGAAGTTCATAGGTTTTAAATAAGAGCTTAGACTTATCTTGGAGCCTCGGAGAATGACGCTACTGCTCCTAAAGCCTGGGAAACGCAGGTGACTCGTTTCAAGTGCTCCCTGTCCTCACGCCCGACAGGCCACGAGCCTCTTCAGAAAGGAGAGGGTCTTCCCACCTCGCTTCTTTCTGCGGATGAGAAAGCAGTTCTGCCAAGGATGATGCCAAGCGGGCACCCACGATCGGCCGTGGCGGTGAGGGTGGAGATGACCGGCCGAGTCCCGCTCCCGGTGGATTGTTTCTCGGTGGTGGTTTTCAGAGGACGTCATATTGTCCCAAAGGAGCTAAAGTTTAAATGTCCGTTGGTTCAAGCAAACGTACTTGAGCGTCTGCCCTGGGCGAGGGTGCTTATCCAGGGTCCTCGCTGTGTGTGTCCAGTGAACTTGTGTTTCCTTTAGAATAGGCTCGGGGAAAGTCCCAACTTTTGAGGTCTTAATGTCTCTGTCTGTGCCCGGCACAATCTCTGAATTTGCCTTTAAAGGGGCAAAGTTACAGGAGGAATGTATGATACTTAAAAGGAAACTAGTTTTGGGAATGTGGAGCATTTTAAGGTGAGTCTTTTGTAACAGCAACAGCACACGTGTGGAATTAAATTCCAATAGACAAATTTTGCTTTTGTGATTCGAGTAGTTAAAGAGTAGACTTTCTTAAGGGGCGAGGGCACATAATGAACAGGGTTACTTGGAGCTACCGGGTTCAGTGACCCGAGGGGCTGCATGTCCAAATCAGTATTTCAGATGTGGTTTCTTTTAGGTTTTTGGGTCCGATCGATGATTTTAATAATATCCATAACCTTTATGCTGTGTCTAACTGTTAGTTTCCAAAAGTCTGATGAAACTACTGCTGACTCTGATTGCATTTTATAAGTTGTTTGAATATTTCAGAGTTTATCCTAATTTGGAGTAAGATTAAATGAAGCTGGAGGCTGGTAACAAATCCAACTACACGTCATTCCGTTGGGGCACCCCTGGCCCCAGCCCGTCTGCACTCGGGTGGTCTCCATCGGGCCAGCCCACTCGGGCTTTTGGACCAGTCAGTCACTTTTGGGTTATTTTCCCTTTTCTGACCTGACAAAGGATCTTCAGCCACATCATTTGAAGATCACAAAAGGAAGCTCGCTGGGGACTCCCCTGGCGGTCCAGCGGTTAAGACTCCGCGCTTCCACTGCAGGGGGCTCAGGTTCGATTCCTGGTTGGGGAGCTAAGATCCCACATGTGGCACGGCCGAAAAGTTAAAAAAATTTTTAAAAGATTACCAAAAAAAAAAAGGAAGCTCACTGATAGTGAGCTTTAAAAAGAAGACAGTTTGGGGGGAGGTCTCTGCACGGTCCCCCTGAGCACTTGCTTACAAGACCCAGTGCCAGGGTCACATGTTCAGGCCCCACTAATAAGAGGTAGAGCTGGACTCACGCCATGATTAGCTCACCCCGGAGGCGCTCCCTGGCTGGGCCCCTGCTCCCCGGAGCCCTGACGAGTTTTCCCTCTAATCGGGGGGCATCGGGGAGCCTGGGACCTTTCTCTGACGTCTGCGTCCTGCTCCCAGGATGCTGGTGGCTGCTCGGGGAGGGTGGGAGCCCAGCAGACAGAGGCCCTCACGAGGCCAGAGGCTGACCTTGGCCACAGGCCTGCAGAGGCTCCCGCAGGTGAATTCGGAGTCCGAGTGCAGGACCCGGGCTGTGTGTTTCTGCAGTTGTGCTTTCTTGCTGCAGGAGTATGTGGTCTCGGAGGCCCAAACCCTCATCCCCGCGGGGCAGGCTCTTTCTGGTTTCCCAGAGTTCACAGCTGACGCCAGAAAAGGTGCTCTGTGTACTGACTTCCAGCTGGAAAAATCAGCCTGGCAGGTTCAGCTGTGATCTGTGGATCTGTGGCAGAGCGAGAGGCTTCTGCCCCACCTTTACGGCCCTTTCCCCAGGGTGTACGTGGAGGATGTAGGCCCCGATTTCTCTCTTTGATGCTGTTCTATGAATGTCTGTTTTTAGCCACGAAAAGGAGAAAGAGGATCTCAAGTACTTTTGCGTTCCCGGAGAGGATAAAATCATCTGAATCTTCGTGGCTTTACACACAGATGTTTAAGTCTAGCCATTGAGATCTGCCATGTTGGCTGATTCTGTAGATAATCCAAATGCCCGCAGAGTTTCGGCTACGAAACCGGTCAGCTCCTGGCCTGGCCCTGCTCCCGCCGGGCCGTCCATCCATGTGCGTGTGAAGGCGGGGCTGCTGCGCTCAGGGGTCTCCCATCCCGGGGCCCCTTCCTGGGTCTCCGATCTTGAGATTCCCCAAACCGTGAGGAGACCCGACCAGGAGCAAGTGTCCAGTGACGACACGCACGAGTGACCACAGACACAACAGAATTGCTTTCTGCTCAGACGTTCTCCTCCGAGGAGAGAGTGGGGTGCTTGTCGGGGACCCCGCGCACCTGCAGCACACCTGGGCTGGGCCTCCGGGGAAACAAGGGAACGGTCCTGCCGGAGACCGAAATGTAATCGTGAGGCAGCGATTGTCCACCTTTAAAACTTGGCCTTCCGTGAAAATTAACGAGCAAAATTGTATTTATATGTCATGATGGGCTTCGCCTTTTAAATAAATGCTTCTAAAATACCTTCTGGAAGCTGGGGCTTGACCCACAGCATTGAGCTGGTTTTCGGTAAAGAAAGCGACCCGCATGTTGTTTCCCCCCTGAGGTGTCCCGTCCAGGTTGGTCTGTGCTCTGAGCGCCCAGCCGGCCGCGGCTGCGCCAGCCCACGCAACTGGGACACGGAAGCAGTGCATTAGTGACGCGCTGCGTCCCACTGCTCTCAGCGACGGAAGCGGTGCATTAGTGACGCGCTGCGTCCCGCTGCTCTCAGCGACGGAAGCGGTGCATTAGTGACGCGCTGCGTCCCGCTGCTCTCAGCGACGGAAGCGGTGCATTAGTGACGCGCTGCGTCCCGCTGCTCTCAGCGACGGAAGCGGTGCATTAGTGACGTGCTGCGTCCCGCTGCTCTCAGCGGCGGTGCCTTTGTCACTCCGGCCCCGTTGTTTTAAAGGCTTGTTGAGGCGGGCGGTTCTATTCTCTCCCTGCTCAGGCTTCATGTAGATTTAAGCGGGCTGTTTCCGGGATCTGACCATTCCGCCCAAGCGCTGGTCGTGCCGTGGAAGCCCCGGGGCCCCTGGGAACGCCTGATTTTCTCCCGAGAGTCGCTTCCCACAGGTGAGTGCGGCCACCTGCAGGGCAGTCACACCGTGAGGATGCCTGTTACCCCTGAGCCCAGAGCGCTGCAGGGCTGTCGGGACGTGCGTGCACCGTGGCCTCAGCATCCCTCCCCGGGGACCTGGGCTCGGGGCCAGCGAGCTCGCGGGAGGCGTGGATGAGTCTCACTTTACAGATGGGGAAACTGAGGCACTTGGAAATTGCTAGACACAAGACGGAAGACAAAAGGCCGTAAGGCTCCAGTGGCCCGGCCTGGGGGTGGGGGGGCGAGTGTGGTCACTCCAGGACGCGAGGCTGGGAGGATCCAGTGATGGCCGTGAGCCCCCCACTGCGGGGGCACGTCTCGGGGCTGGACGCGCACCTGTAGGTGGTACCGGCGTCCCACTGTTTTATTTCAAGTCAGATGTTACGGGAGGTGGGGGGAGGCGGAGTCCGGGGGTGCTGCGGTCACTCGCTCTTGGTGTCCAGAGACCACGGCAACGGGGGCAACGCCCAGCGGGCTGTGCCTCTCGGGCATGGGGTCTCCTCTGGCCTGACCACAGGCTGAGCTCTGTTTCAGCGAGACCCTCGCTGGGGCTGTGAGCTTCTCTAGTCCTCAGGGAGCAACGTGCCTGATGCAGGTACATTCCTGTAGATGATCTGAGAACAATTTATCTGTTACATCCTGAGCCACTGAAGTCTGTTTTAAACTTAGAGTTTGGAAATGGAATGGTTACTATTTCATGACTGTCCAGGTTTTTCTGTGGGTCCCCTATTAAAACAGATTAAGGGTGAACTCTGGGAGTTGCCCCCTGACTGTCCTGGCATCTCTGGGTAGAAATCAAATCCGAGTGTCAGTGTCATGGCTTATGTATGCCCCATCCTGCGTTAGCTCGGCGGTTCTGTTTCTTGGTTTTGTAAGCAGTGTGGCAGGTGTCAGCTGAGCTTTCTCAAGCTCCGTAATGACTGGTTAGCAGCAGGCTCTGGCGGCGTCTGAAAAGGCATTTGGGGCCTAGTAACAGTCACAAACACGCTGGCATCTGCCCCCTGTAACAAACGTGAGGGTCAGTGGAGCACAGAGGGACCATCCAGAGCTCAACTTCCCACGGAGGTCCTCACCAAGTAAACACTCCTCCACCCATCCACCCACCCAGCCACCCAGCCACCTATCCATCCACCCACCCATCCACCCACCCACCCATCCACCCACCCATCCTTCCTTCCATCCACCCAGACCTCCTTCCTTCTATCCATCCACCCACCCACCCACCCACCCACCCTTCTATCCATCCACCCACCCATCCACCCACCCATCCACCCACCCATCCATCCACCCATCCTTCTTTCCATCCACCCACCCATCCTTCCTTCCATCCACCCAGACCTCCTTCCTTCTATCCATCCACCCACCCACCCACCCTTCTATCCATCCACCCACTCATCCACTCACCCATCCACCCATCCACCCACCCATCCACCCACCCATCCATCCACCCATCCTTCTTTCCATCCACCCACCCACCCACCCATCCACCCACCCATCCTTCCTTCCATCCACCCAGACCTCCTTCCTTCTATCCATCCACCCACCCACCCACCCACCCTTCTATCCATCCACCCACTCATCCACCCACCCACCCACCCATCCACCCATCCACCCACCCATCCACCCACCCATCCATCCACCCATCCTTCTTTCCATCCACCCATCCTTCCTTCCATCCACCCAGACATCCTTCCTTCCATCCCTCCACCCATCCATCCACCCACCCACCCTTCTATCCATCCACCCGCCCATCCATCCACCTGCCCAGACATCCATCCACCCGCCCAGACATCCATCCATCCATCCACCCACCCATCTATCCACCCATCCACCCAGACATCCATCCACCCATCCAAGGCATGGGCCCTCCCTGTGCCCTTTGTTCCACTCCAAGAGTGGACGTGAGGGAAAGGCAGCGTCCTCCCTTGTCTAGACAGTTCTGGTCCCCGGGGACGGAGGAACTGGGTGCAAATGCAGTTGTCTAGTCTTGGGTCAGGAGGAGAAGCCCCAGTAGTTTGAGAAATTCCTCCAAAGTAGCTTATTTTCCACCTCAGCTGGATTTCTGGACAAGAGCTCTTTCTGTCCCACTGGGCTGCCCCCACGTTGAGTTGTAGGAGCACCTGGTGTCCTTAGACGTGTCTTCTCTCAGGAGAGGGTTTAGGAGTTGGAGGGCTTGTTTTCCTGGAGAACAGAGGGCCCTGCAGTGATGCTGCCCTCCTGCGAGCCGAGGAGGAGACCCCAGGTAGCTGTCCGCCCTGGGGAGAGGCGCCGGGTCCAGTCTGCCTGGGGGTCCTGGAGGCTGCCTGTCTCCCCCCGTGCAGGTGCAGGGCGGTGGGAACGGTCGGGATGCAAGTCTGGACGGCAGGGCCTGAGAGGCTTACGTGAAACTGGCCTGTTTTCGGGGGGGGCAGGGTGGGGTGATGAGCGGTGCAGAGTAAGGATGACGGCAATCTTCCAGAAAGCTGGAAGGAAGTCTTAGCTCCTTGGAGTTCTCCACACCCTGTTCGGTGGAGCCACTAAAAGCAAAGCATTCTTACGAAATTCCTGAATCGATCATTAAGAAAAAAAAAGAATCTCTCCACGGTGGCCTTGCTGTTCTTGTTCTGAAAGTTCCAGGTCCGTGACTGAGTTTGAATTGGAGTTCTGAGCAGACCTGGGCCTGGCAGAGCCTCCGAGAGTGTGGAGAACGAGCGGTGGCCCTTCCTGGCCTGCCCACCTCCCGAACACGCACCAGGCACTAGACCCCATCCGTGCCCCCCCCCCAAGTTCCCAGGGCACAGGGACAAGTTGGGGACCAGTCGGGGACAAGTCGGGGCCGAGGTGGCAGCAAGGAGGGGTCTGGCACTGGTGTGACCCAGACAGGGCCTCTTGGGGGGGGGGATCCTGGGCCTCACGACAGGTCACTGGCCACAGAATCTCGGGGTGCGGGTGCCCTGCCTACAGCACCCCGAGGGTGGGCAGGCCGATGTGGGGCTCTCTCCTCTCACCTCACTGGCCTCCTTGCATTTTACTGCCCGGCTCCGTCCCTCGGCCCCCTGTTCACCCACCAACGTCTCCGTAAAAGCACTCTTCCAGCCTCCGGGAGTGGTCAGGGCACCTCCTCCAGGCCACCGTCCTCCTCGTGGCCAGCCCTGTCCCCGAGTCCCCTCAGCGCCATCTGAGTGACAGGGCAGAGGAAGCCGGTCCCAACAGCTGGGGGTGACCACCCGAGACCCCCGGGCATGAGTTCCTGTCTGAAGCCCGCCCCCCGCTCCCATCCCTCCCAGACCCATCAGACATGCAAGGCCAGCCCCGAAGGACTTTGGCCTTTCGTGGATCACAGCCAGCCCCTCCCCGAGGGCTGTTCCCTGGGAGGGTGGACGGGTGGGTGAGGATGCCACCCACGGCCCGCGAACCTCTGGGGGGTCCTCAGCGGAGAGGCCGGCTGCGCCAGGGCGCCCTCCAGGAAGGCCGACCTTTCTGGCGTGGGAGGAGCTTTCTCACCCATGCCTGGCGGGGGCCCCAGGGGGAGCTGGGTGGACCTTGGGGCGAGGTGTGTGGTCCCGGCCAAGCCTTGGCCCACGGGAGCCTTTGGGGGCCCGGAGACCCTGCTTGATTAAATAGCCGAGAACTGAGCTGATAACCTTTTTTAAAATTAGAGGGAGAAAGACAAAACAAAGCAAGTAAGTTAGGCGGCCATGGGCTCCCAACCCTGGGAAAACGTGTTACTTTAAAGTTGGGGTGACGTCCTTCCCCTTCTGCTCTGGTTCTCTCTCTCATTCGGGCGGACTTCAGTCCTGCCAAGTTCAGAGTTTGTAGCTTCAGCTCTTTTAGAAACAGAAGAGTCCTGAAAGCCTTTACAGTTTTCTTCTAAGTGATAAGTCCATATGAGCCTTAGGTCTCAGAAAATTCAGAACTGAAAGGATTCTACCCAAACCATCTGAACAAAAGAGCAGCCACTCTCCCCGGGTATCTACACGGAAGGAGAACTTCCCAGCACAGGGGCTTTGCTGAGACTCTCGTACGTGGCACCTGGCGGTGGGACGTCCGGTGCACGTTGGTTCTCTGACGTTGAGTGGACAAGGCCTTTTTTCAGGGAGAAGGTTCCAGAAGGGCTCCAGGCTCGGGTGCAGCCAGTTTAGGGAAGTCACTGCCTCTGACTCGGAACAGTCACCGAGCTCTCCAGGGCAAGAACAGGAGGGTGAGAAAGTAGACGATTTGGGGGGTTTACAATTCATATCCTTCACTGTGGGATACTTTTTAATGCCGATAAACAAAAAGGAAAGTGAATCCCTGACAGTTCCCGGCCCTGGAATATCGCCGTGGTAACTTGAGTGCCTGTTTCTCAGCTTCGCTCTTTCACTCTGTATCACAGAAAACCAAACTTGTACACGAGTCGGAGACTAGTCATGGCTCCCCACGCCCACACCTAACTGACTGATGACTTGTGGTCCGCTTGCCTCACCTCCTCACCCACACCCATTATTTTGCGGTAAATCCCAGACCTCGTGAAGTCTTACCCGTCGATATTCAGCGTGTCTTTCAGAGATGGGGGCTCAGTTTTAGAAACAAATCATGACACCTGTAGATACCGTACCCGACACTGATACGTGATTTAAGAGAATCCCTTGGTATCACCGAGCAAGTGTCCAGACTCCCCTGACCCACTTTCTCCGAGGTGGTCGGATTCCAGCTCCAGGCCTCGCGGTCGGCTCAGGTGCAGAAATCTCTGTTTTCCCCGCACGCAGCTGTAGGGGGCTCGGCGGGTCCCAGTCTGGGTCACCTGGCACACTCCTCTGTCCCTGGTGTTCGCGGTTTTTCCTCGAACTGGTGCAGAATCGGGGCCTTGCTGGGATCTGGCTCCGAGTTCTGGCGAAATGGTGCGTGCCGTTCCCTCAGAGGCGGGTTCTGGCGTCTCCGTGGTGGTAGCGGTGGCCGATGAAGTGGTTTAAATGGAGAGGCCTGGGGTGAGCAGGTCCGGCCCGAGCCCCGCCCCGCTGGCCATCGGGAGCACAGAGGCGCGGTGGGGACTGAGTGAGGCTGTCCGGAGCCCTGGGCCCTGCGATGACCTTGGTTTTGAATCAGTGCGAATGGCCTCCGTCCGTCTGTGTCCCTGCGGTCAGCCGCGCTCTGAGCTGGGTCTCCTGTGCTGGAGAAACATGTCCCTGTCAGGTTGCACCCGCGGAGACTGGCGGGTCAGCTGGTGTCCCTGGGTCCTGCTCAGGGGTGGGTTTGGTTGGTGTCGAGACGGGTGCAGGCGGTCGGTGGTGCCGAGGTCAGAGCTGCAGTCTCATAAACACGTGCTCCGGGGCGGCACAGCTTTTGCTGAAGTGCGGGAGGCTGTCTGTGAAATCCTTTGTGTGCTGGAAAGACTGCCCTGGCCTCGCGGGTACCCAGGGAAGCCCCGAGCGGGCGACCACAGTGGCCGGGCAGGGAGGAGGGGCCCCGGGCAGGGCCTGGATGGGGGTGGGAGACACGGGCTGAGAGAAGTTCAGGTTCGTCTGGGGCTCTGCATGCCCGTGGGGAGGTGGGCTCCAGGCTCCAGGCTGTGAACTAAGCGTCAGAAGAGAGCCTTCACCCTTTTCCCGCATGAAGGAAGCACAGAGACTCGATAGGACACGAAAGGCTTTCCGGTGGGAAGTGGATGGTGGCAGCAGCTCCAAGAGCAGGGAATTCAGACGGGGGCCCCGGGGGGCTCCCCGATGGAGGCCGTGTGACTCCCTTCCTTGTGTCACACGAGCCGGCGTCCCCAGCCTGGAGGCCAGGGCCGGCCAGGCCAAGCCAGGCTGCGTAGCACCCACTCACAGCGGGGCTCCTGGTGGCTCGGGGAGGCCGTGGGCCTGGTCCACCCCTCGGCCTGGGGGGCGGGGTGATGGTGTCAGTGGTAACGGGTGGAAACCGCAGGCACTCAGCGCCGCCGGGCCACCAGCGTCGCTCCTCGGGGTGGGGGGGCGTGAGGCACGGCCTCCAGCCTCTTCTTTAAACGGGAGCAAAAGGAACGTGGTTCAGGTCCTTACGTACCGAGTGCACAACAGCCATTTAGAAAAACCTTCTATTTGCCAGAATTCCAGACTCGCAGAGAGTTGCAGAGAGATCTGTGTCCCCTTCAGCCAGTGTCCCCAACAACGCCAAGCTGATATCAAGGACAGCGACCGTCATCCCGGAGCGGCCTTTGGAGACCCCGAAGGAGCAGGGGTTGGGGTGTGGGGGGCCTGGAGTCCCACGTTGCCGTTAGTCAAATGCGTGTAAGAGGTCAGGGGACACTTGAGAGGCCTGGAGACTTTCAGAGATGTTACCACTGGGGGTTCAGAGTGTTTCAGTTTATTGTTACCACGTGATGGGCGCGTGTTGCAGTGTTACAGGAAGATGCAGCCTCAGAGTGCCCTTCCCTGTGTGGTTTGGCAGAGATTAAAGCCATCGGGCCCCTATGTTGGCGAGGCCGTGCAGGGGACCTGAGCCCCGGGAGGTGTCAGGAGCCCCAAGTGTTCACGCTCTTTGACGGAGGCTGTGGATCTGTGCTGAGGAAATGACCAGAAAGGCCACCAGGATCTCACGCTGGATGTTCGCATCTCTGGTATCGATAAGAGCAACAGATTGGGAGCAACCCACGAGTCCATCCACAGAGCATCAGTCATCTACAGGACAAGATGTGGTGCTGAGATCAAACCATTTTTGAACAATATGCTAAAATGCTCAACATGTGATCTTTACATTAAAAAAGCCAGGATGTCACACTATATATTTTATTTTGTTAACATCCATCCCTTTTGTGTAAAAATACTTACAGATATATGCCCAGTTGTGGAGGTAATTTCTCTGGTTGATTATGAGATACATACGTGTGTGTGTGTAGAGAATGTAAAATAGCTTCTGTTTGTACAGATCAGCTGGATCTTAGATTCGAATTTAACCGTGTGTTGTCTTGGCTGCATTGAGTGTGACTTCTTAAAAAATCAAATTAAGATGGAGGTGAGTTTGAGGTTATTCAGCAGCCCTGGGCTGAGGCCATGAGAGAATTCTCCCCATGTGGTCCCCGTGGCGGCTCCTCTCCGGGTCGTTGGTGACCCCCAGGAATGACGCTCGGGCTGCAGGGCCCGTGAGGGGGTTGGGTTGGGACAGCGCAGCCGTGAATCACCGTCCTCGCAGCCGGGGCCGCCGCGTCTTGGAACATTCCTTCCAGTCTTAGGCCTTTTCTCTGAATCAGAGATACATTTACATTTTTTGTGGAGCTGCCAAATTCATGCTGAAAATTTCCAACCCAAAACAATAATTTTCATTGTCTATATTACAATATTTATTTTGTGGACCATTCTAACTTGAAACTGTGTGCACACTGTGTTGCTGGCTTTGTCCGTGATTCAGGAGCCAATTATTTCCCCAGATCTATTCTATCGTGTTCAAGTGCAGAACGGCTCAGAAGATGCTTGCCCCGCACGGACGGCGAGGGCTTGCACTTTCCGTCCTTCCTTTGCTTCTCTTTCCGTCGCACGCTCTCGTTTTTTAACTTCCTGGGAGTCAGATGAACCTAACTTTTATTTTGTTTTTCATTTGTTTCTTTTCTATTTACAGCAAAGGACAGTCTTTTCACTTAGATCAACAGTATGTGTAAGATAACAGAACAGATTAGTACGTTGGATGTTCTAAACGGAGACGTGGTCCCCTCTGGGCGGGGTGTGCTGAGCTGGGCAGTTTGTCTGGGGGTCGGGGAGCAGCTCCCGTAAGATGCCAGTTACCGAGGGCCGACCTCGCGCTCGAAGCCCGTGGCTCGCTGGTCCTTCGTCCTGGCGGTGTGGCCGCATGTGTCGCTGATAACCACGTCAAGAAAGTGCTCTGAGCAGCACAGCCCAGGAGACTGCCAAACGCATCACAGAGCTTTGCCCACCAGCAAAGCTCCCATTCGATTGCTGTTTAGCGTTTCTCAGAAGCCACCTGGCATTTTGGAGGGGGCAGGGGGCTCCTGCGACCAGCCTGTGACTTGGGCGTTTCTCTTGTCTGGGCATCTCGGAGTCTCCGCGCACACACGTGTCCGTCCCATTCTTCTTGATCACATCGTCTTGAGTTTTCCGAGGCTATACTTAGAACCGGGGGGCGGGGGGCATCGTGTTGACGTGGAATCAAAATGTAGACAGCAGACGGGGGCCTGGGGTGTGGGCAATGAGCAGTCCCACCACCTGCGGTCTCCCTTCCTGAAGAAATCTGGGTTTAGGTTGGCCGTTGAATAGAGGGTTTTCAAGTGCAAGTTGGTCCTGGAATCTGACACGTAGTCTGGAGGAGGGACTTCCCAGGGTTGGAAGGCCTCCCATGCAGACGGTGATTTTAGGGCCCAGCAGGGTGGACACGGGCTGAGGGACACACTCCAAAGCGGCCTCCGTGCCTGCATGGAGGTCCTGGTCCCCGGGGGTCGCTGGTCTGCCCCACCTCCGCCGGCGTCTGACTGTTGGACAGGCCCACTTCACTGTATCTGGGGCGGATTCCAGTTAGGATTTTAAATTTCTCGACGCATCGACACAGATGCAGCCTCTTCTCACGTTAGAGCCTTTGATTTGCTGCTCGAAGGTCGCGCTCAGGCCCACTGGGAGGCCCGTCCGCCCGGGTGGCATCGGGGCTGGCGGTGCCCCTGGGACCCAGTGAAGACTTAGAGTGGGATGTGGTGTGCGCGGCCTGCGTCCCGCCAGGCTCTCGGCACCAACGCGTGCTCTCAGAGGAGCCCAGCGGGCGGGGCTGCAGAACCCGAGGGTACACAGGGCGCCCGCCAAGCTGACTCAGCAGGAACTGCACGTGCGTGGCGAGATGATTCCGTTTCTACCGTCACTAGAAAACCACGAATGCCCTGAAGTATACTGTCCTTTCCAGGAGTATTTTGCACGTTTTTTAGAAATTACATGTTTGATTACAATTCAAGCTGATTTCTGGGCTTTTTCTCCTTTCAGAAAATACCTTTATTCTATCTATTGTTTTGTGTTTTAAAACTCACCCCTGATTCATAGTCTGAGATGAGGCGGAGCAGCTGGGGGACGTCTCAGGGAAGCAGTGGACCGACTCCTTCCAGGCTGAAACGCCACGAGCACCACGTCCGTGTGTCTGGGCCTCTAAACAAAACCCACCCTTCCCAGCCACCTGTCCCAAACAAGCCGCCAGCACGCACGGTGTGTCTGCTGCGTGCGCGGAAACGGACACACCAGCGACAGGCGGAGCAGGGCGAGGGGACAATGGCGCCCGGACGGTGGAGACTCCGGGAGCGAAGGCACCTTTGGGGCTGTGTGTGGAGGGCGAGACCTGGGCACCTCCCGTCCACCTCTGCGGGGGCAGGGTGTCCCCACACTGCTCCCGCCCTGCACCCCTCCTGGCCGGCCCAGGGTTGGCTTCCAGACACCTCTGAGGTCTGACGAGCAGCGTCTCTGTTGGGTCAGGTTCTGCATCTGAGAGGGGAGGGGGAGGGGCTGTCACCGTGGGGACCAAGAGCCACTGACCCCCACTGGGCTCTCGTTGTAGGAAGGCAGTGGGTGGACCGGGCCCCAGCTCCTGTGAGGACCTGGCGGCCTCTGCTTGCGGACTGTGGCTTTTTGGGGTCGGCCTTTTGTCTTTTTACAGGGCAGGACCCTGAAGCACGTTCTATAGGGAGAGCAGGACCTTTGGCCTCACGTGGACCTGGTTTCAGGTGGCACATGGCCTCCGTCTCCCGTCTGTACAGTGAGGCTGTCAGTGCCCCAGAGATCTGAGGTTGTCGTGGGCCTCGTGGACCCCTCAGGCAGGGCCCGGCTCACTCCCCTCTCCCCTCTTCAGCCTCCAAGTGACAAACCCGGCTTGCAAATCCGCCTTGGGCCCCAGGGCCGCTCCCTTGGTTCTGTGGCTCTTTGGCTGCAGCTCACTCGTGCCCTGGGTGGGCGGCTGCCCAGGTTTTCTGCACGGATCACGGGATGCAGGGGGCTGGGCGAGGTTGCTGCAAACCCGCCCTTTTATCAGGGGCCCGGCGGCATCCCCGACGGTTCACTTCTGCCCGCAGCCAGCGCGTGGGGCAGAGGGCATCGGGACCAGGCGGCCCAGTTCTCAGGCCGGGCTGATAGAACCGTGATTCTGAAAAGGTCTTTAATTCTGGAACCTGTCTTATTAGGGAGGTTAAATAATTTATAGGCCTATCGTGAAGGAAGGAGAATATTTTAAGGTCGTGTGGGAAAATGTTTCCATCTTATTCAAGAACCTTGTCATGAAGACCTGACAAGGCTCTGGGCGTCCATCACAACCAGGTTGCCATTGGCTGTGTCAGGCCATTATCCTTATTGATGGGAATTTCAGATGCAAGCCTGGCAGGATGTGTTGCCCCTCAGGGCCCCAGAGTCTTAGGTGGGTCTGTGGTCTGCGGGAGGCTGTGGCATGAATGTTTAATGCTCTGTGTTCCATTTCAGCCCGTCTCTCCCTGCCCTCGACTGGCAGCTGCCGTCACACTCAGGACCGTACGAGCTGAGGATCGAGGTGCAGCCCAAGTCCCACCACAGAGCTCATTACGAGACGGAGGGGAGCCGGGGGGCCGTGAAGGCATTGGCCGGAGGACACCCCAGTGTGCAGGTATCCACTCTGCTCTGACCCCAAGTCCTGTCCCTGCTGCGGGGGCAGCAGCTGGGGCTGGTTTCATCCAAAGGCCACTTTGCGGTAACAGCTAACAGCGCCTTTCATTTTCTGTCTTTTTTTTAAAAAAAATTCTCATCTCCCAACCAGTTTAGCTAAATATTTTATACACAGTCAAGTCCCAGTTTTCTCCTCAATACATATAATGGTACAATGAGAGTACCTGCTCTACCGTACTTGCTTCTGGAGCTCATAGATCAGCTGTAATCGTTACACCTGAGGTTCCTCTTTGGTGGAACTGCTTTGGGGGAGCAGGCGATACTCTGAAGATTGTGGGGGGGGGTGACCAGCCCGGCGGGGTTGGGAGGACTCCCCTGGATGGGGTTGACGGGGTGACAGCCTGGGCCTGGCGGGGTTGGGAGGACTCCCCTGGATGGGGTTGCCAGCAGGTCTTTATTCAACTAGGAGGCAGAACGGCTGTAGCTTTTGCTTGTGTTTCCTGGTGGGTAACTGAGGTGACCTCGGTACAGCCTGGCTATTGCTTTGTCCCGATGGACAATCCCCTTCATCCCCATGTGTCCCTGAGCAGTCATGTTTGACTCAGAAAAGATGGGAAAGAGAGAAAAGAGAAGCCACGGGGAGACAGTGTGTCCAAGAAGATGCCCTGGGCCACCTTGCGGGTCCATCTCGCCGCCTGGGTGGTGGCCAGTGGGCGGCGTGGGCTGCGGGGACTGGAGCCCCCCTCTGCCCGGCCCTCTGCTCAGAATTAACCCCTCCCCCAGCTCACAGATGGGGGCAGGTGGCAAGAGCGTGCAGCCCTGCTCTGCCCGCGGCCGCTGTTCCCCTCCTGCGTTGGCCGTGGCCGCCCACCTCCTGGGGCTGCTTCCCCACACGTGGCCACCATCCTTGCGGCACGTCTCCCCGCGGCCGTCAACAGAGCCTCGACCAAGGTCTCCTTGGGCCACGTTAAGATTTGTCCAAAGTGAAGTCCGTCTGCACGGCGGCTGCCTCTGGTTTGGGGTTTTCAGAGGCTACTTCTAACGACTCCATCCTTTCCTCTCTGAAGCCTTGGACCCTTTGAGGCGGTGGTTCCCCAAGTAAGCCTCCCCAGGGTCCCTTAGAGATGCGATTCTCTGGCCCACGCGCCCCACGGGGCCCCGGGTCTGCTCACCAGCCCCGGCACTGCAGTGCCGGCTGGGACCCGCCACTCTGCTCCTCAGCTGGGAACCCGAGGAGCGGGGACCTGCCGTGGGGGTCGGGGCCGGGGCGGCATCGGGGAGGGGCTGCTCCGGCCTCGCGGGGAGCCAGCGGGGCTCTGTCGGTGTGGCTTCGGGCGCCGCGCCCCAGCCTCACGCACCCCGGGGGAGATAGGTGTACTTGGCGTCAGAGTCAGCGTGTTCAGAGCTGGTGTCCAGGCCGCGCCCGGCATCCCAAACCTGTCGCCCTCCTCCAGCCCGGGAGATACACGTGAACTCGCAGACAGGCTGTCCTGCAGGCATTAGCATTTGGTCGTACGTGTCACCTCGTCAGCCCAACGTCTCCCAGCAAACCCCTCTGATGTGACCTGTGACTGTCCCCTTGGACGTGAGTTTGCCCTCTTGTCCTGGAACTGCAGCCGTACGGCGTTGATGGAGACGGTTCTCCCCCGTCTATCTACGCCCCCGCCTGTCCAACCCGCTCCCCAACCCTGTCATTTAGGGAATGGTGCAAGCTGGAAGGGGAAGCAGCAGGGCACCCCGTGTTTGTATTTGATTCCATTTAGATAAATAAAAATAAAGCTTGCGAGGGCAGGAGGGCACAGAGACAAGTGCTGGTCCGCCAACGCAGCAGTCAGGGCCTGGAGTTTGCGGGGTGACGTTAGGGCGACATCGGAGGCTGTGCGCTCGACGCCCATTAATAACCACTTGGTTGGCAGCTTGACTTGGGAAACGCAGAGCGGGCTCAGCAGCGCCCAGCGGCTGGCCGCCCTTTCAGGTCCCCTCCCGGGCGGAGGCAGGTCGGATAATGCCTGCACTTAGCCAAGTCCGTAAACGGTGTTTAAGTCCCTTCCTGCTGCGGTTTCCACTGGAAGAAAGTGCGTTGCTGCTGAATGGAAAAGACATTACAAAGGTGAGGAAATAGGCTGTTCAATAAGGAGAAATGAAAATAAAGCAGCAGAGAAATAATGGCCAAAAGCCCCCGTTTCTTGTAAATTATATTGGCAAGGGGCGCTGGTCCTGGAGGGCAGGGAGCCTCGTGCCACGTGGACACTTCTGTCGTGAGACGCAAAGCGCAGGACTGAGGCCCTGAGTGAGGGCCGTCCCTGTCCTTGGCCTGGTGGCTGTGGTCCTGGGGACGAGGGCTTGCCCCGCCTCTTCTGGGAGCACAAGGAGCCCCCACCCTGCGGGGTCACAGCGCCGCGCTCCTGTGCCCACCGGTCAGGTGGCTTGGGCACAGGGTGGTGGTAGTCTTTCAGTGTAGACGAGATGGAGAGGATTGAGACTTGTGGAAGAATTCTGAAACTTGAAACCGCATTGAAAATATCTTAAGAGTGAATCCTCCAAAATTATTTCGAGTTCAGTGATGGCAGGATGGGAGAGGCTGCTTCTGGGTTTAAGCAGAATGAGGGCCCCTCCCCCTTGCCACACAGCTGAACCGCGAGAGGAAACCAGGCCCGGCAGAAATGTCCGCCTCTGTCAGCATTCCTCCTGCAAGACGGTTAGTCCTGGAGAGTTCTCTGATCTCTCTGCAGTAGAGGGTGTCTGTGTGCAAGGTGAGGTAGGCAGGTAAAAAGAGGGGCTTTGGGGTTTGTTTTCTTTTTCAGTTAGTGGAGCACAGGCTGGATAAAAATAGAATTTGCACATAATTATAAAACAGATGAAAACAGAAAACTCTCTCAGTTGCCGTGAAAGCCCAGTAACCACAGAGTTTTATTCTGCGCCGTGAGCTATTTTAGCTCATCCTCCGACACCAGCGGCTTCTCGGAGCCTCGGCCGCAGGCCGATCCACGTGTTGGGGAGACAGCCGCCCCCACTGGCCGTTCTGCGGTCGCTGGTCGGAGGGAAGCCAGGTGTCGGTTCCGGGGCACCCAGGCTGTCCCTCGGAGCCGCTGTCACATGGAGCTCAGAGGAGGCCAGTGGTCGTGGGGACCGCACCAGGGGCTGTTGCTGCCCTCCTAGGACAGCCAGCTCATCGACTTGCTTCTGCATGCCCAGGCTTGTCGTGAAGTCGGGGGCAGTGGCCTTGTGTAGCGCAGAGGCCCTGCCAGGCCCAGGGAGGACTCCTGCATTTCCTGAGCATCCAAGACGCAGCGGGAGCTGCCTCCACCCCGCGGCCCCCTCCTCTGAGTCTAGGAGACGCGACGAAATGCAGAACCTTCTCTCCAGGCAGAATCAGACTGAAATTTCAGAATAGGAAAGGACTTTGCATTCACGTGGTCTTGTCCCCCGTTTTCATTTGGGGACACAGATGCGTAGGGGGCTCGCCCAGCATCGTTCGGGGGCTGGTGCCGGGAGTGAGCGTTCCAGACTGTCCACCACCCAGACTCTCCAGAGTCCTTGACGGCCCTGGCGGGTGTGCCCGGCGGGTGCGTCTGGGCCCCCGAGGCTGCTGTGACGGCCCTGTCGGGTGCTGGCTCCCCTCCCCCGCGGGCTGGAGCTGGGTGGGTGCGGCCGTCCTCCATGAGGCCCCCGGCTCCGGCGGCGGGTGTGCGTGTGACGCGGCCACGGCGAGCGCCAGGGGCCCCGGGGTCTGCGCTGGCCTTTGCTGACTTTGTAATGATGGGACCAGGGAGGAAGGCAGTGTGGGTTTCCCTGAACTTTACAATCGTGCCTTTTCCCCTACTGCCAAAGGATTCAGACACACGTAGAATCCTCCTGGGCGGGAGGCGTCCAGCTGGGGGCAGGGTGGGGTGTCCTGGCTCCCAGCGCCCGGGGCCCCTCACGTCCTCGGTCCAGACCTTCTGCCACCAGCGCCCCGGGTGTGTGTGTAAATCCCTGGGCCGCTGGCTTAAGATGCAGGAGCCCCGGGAGCTTCCAACGGGGATGCAAAGGCCTTTTCCGGCGGTGCCAGCCAGCAGGACAGAGCGACCCGGAGCAATCGGAGCTGGTGCTGCACACCGCTGTTCTGTGTCTCCTGAGCGGCAGGGCTCGCACCGACTGTCCGGCGGGATGACTGCTGGGCCCCTCCTGGCCTCCTCGGCCCGTTGGTCTGCTCGTGGGCGAGGGTCTCTGGGGGCGGCGGCCCCTCCACCCCGGGGGCCGGGTGTTCTGGGGGCGTCTGGGGGCCCTCCCTTCTGTCCAGCCTCCCAGCCCGTCCCGCTCACACCCCGCCCCGCGTCTGCGCTCGGCGCCCGGACGGCAGCCTTAGCTCTTCCCCGCCGTTGCCGTCAGTGGGTCTGGGCTGAGGAGGGAGATTCCCCCACCTTCTCCCTGGGGAGGGAGAGCGGAGGGCGTCGTCGGGCTGCGTGGAGTTTGCCTTTCCAGTGTCTTTGCTGATAACTCGGGGTACGCGTCCCCAGAGGGGTCCCTGGGTCCCCGTGTTCCCTCTCCCTCCCAAGAGGAAACTGCAGCTCCAGGAGGCCGATTCTGTCCACTTCGCTTTTCTTTCCTGCTCTGTCCCCGTCTCCCTTCTACCCTCCTGGGCTGTTGTCCAGGCCTGGCCGTCCCTCCTCCCTGCCCGCTGCGCTGCATCCCTGATGCCTGGTCCCCGTCCCGAGAACAGAGGTCCCTTCCGGGAAGGTCCCCGGTTCCTGCCGCCCCGTGGGGGCTGGGGGAGTGAGCTGGGGGTCGTCACGATCTCTGACCCAGGGGTCAAAGGATGAAGCTCTGTTTACCCAGTTACCAAAATAACCTGCTCGATAGCATCTAGCCCATCACACAGGAGGCCAGGCCTGTGTGAATAATTAATAGGTTGCAGAAACGTGAGACTCGGTGGAGGCCTGTCAATTCCTAAACAGCACTTTAGGTTTGTAATTTGTGTTCCTGTCAGTTATGAGTGACCAGTGTAACCCCTGTCCGGCCGGGTGGCTGGCGGGGGGATGCGGGGACCACCCTGGCCCAGGCAGTGGGGACCGGGAGGCTGGGCTGGCCCAAGGCAGGGTCCTGGCCCCGGCCTCGTGCCCTGCGTGGTGCAGGGGCCTCTCTTTAGGGTGGTCGGCTTTGAGGCTCAGGTTTGCCCCCATAGACCAGGACAGGTATTTTTCTATTATGTACGACGTTTGAGCTGACACCGAGGAAGGAACACACCAGGAACCAGTCATTCTTTCCAGATCGTTACAGTCAGCCAGTCGGCTGTTATCACTTTTCATTTCCTGTAGCACCCCGCACCCCTGGGTCCAGAAGCATCAGCATTTCAAGAAACAGGCTTCCTGGGGGTGTCTGAATACTGCAGACAAACAGCAGTGCTTGCTTTTATCTGGTGTCCACGGCATGCTCTGTTTTACCCAAAGCTTCACTCCATTTTTTCTTATGGAAACCGGATTGAGACGGGATCGTTAACCTGGAAGCCAAGGTTTTCACAAAAGCCAGAGAAACCGATGCTAGTGGAAGAAATTCCTTGGGCCCAGGGAGGAGCTGAGGGCCAGAGCTCCCCGATAGCAGCAGCCTTGCTCCAGCCCAGACCCCACCCACCACCCCGGGAGCTGAGACAGCGCGCGGACGCAGGTCTGGCCCTAGCCCGGACCCTGGTCGTCTGGCAGCCAAACGCCGCTGACCTGCCCGTGGGGCGGATTAATCTTTTATGCGGCAGCTGCCCTCTGCTCTTCCAGCAGCATCTGGGCAGGTGGCCGTTTCCTTCTGGGCCGGCCGCGCACAGAGGCCTGGACAGTCTCACTCTTTGTAGACACACCTGTGCCGCGGGAGCTGCTGCCATTGTTCCCGCGACACAGTGGGCTCTGCGGAAGCTCAGGGCACCGAGCCGGGGCGGGGGGGGGTTGCCATTTATGTTCCTCCCAAAGCAAAGAGGTGCCTGTGCCTGCGTGGTCTTGGTAAGGGTGTTCAGTGGAGTCGCGCCGTGTCAGCACGAGAATGCAGTGAAGTTGCCAGTAATAATAATAGGAAAGATAGCTGGGATTTTGTTGCTGTCTGCTGACACACGGCACAGACACTCGGTCTCAGGTACGGCACATTGGTTTTTAAACACCTGTTTTAGAGTTTCATTGGCCAGCAGAACTGAGGCCAGCGCAGTTCAAGTTTTCCTGCAGCCGATACAGTCACTGGGGGATAAAGTCCGCGAGTAGCTCAGCAGTGGAAACCTTTTCAGAGCAATAAACAATATCGTCAGCCTCCAAAAGTCTTCTAATTCAAAAGCTTTGGCTTCTGTGTTCCAGGCTGCGGAAATTTTAGAATAAAAGTCGCTTCGGGCACAGAACCTCTGATGATTGTCCATAATTCTGCTATGGTTTCTGCATTATCCCAGGAGGTTTTCCTGGTGTCTTTTGAGGACAGAGCCGTGTGCCGGACCGTTTCAGTTCAGAGCTATGCGTCTGCACCCTGGCCCCATCGCAGCTGTCAGAACACTCACACGCGGTGCAGGTGGGAGGGGGGCGGGTGCCAGACGGTGTAACGGAGATAATGGTGAGAAACCACCGTCTTTGATAAAAATGACAAAATAGGGAAATCTGTGGCCCTGGCCGGCCCTCCCCTCTGACCGGGGCTCCATGGTCTCCTGGGGGCCACACCACGGGCGGCTGAGTCACGCATGCCCAGTACCCTCGGCTGGGGGGTGGCCCGGTGGGAGATCCCCGCTCCGTTTGCCTCGGGGCCGGGTCTCCCTCCCGCTGGCAGTCCCCGGCCTGCTGCCCCGTGCAGAGCCCTGTGCTTCGTCTTCGGGCCAAGCTCTCCGCAGGGAGGGCCTTCCGGGTGTCGTCCTCCTGGGGCACCGCCCAGCACAGGGACGTAGGGAGGTGCACCCGCTGCGCAGCCTGCCCTCCGTGGGCAGGAAGAGGACGAGAGCCACGGAGGCCGCGCCAGCCCGAGCTCTGGGGCCCGGTTGGCAGGTGGATGGCTTCGAGCCGCGACCGCGTGTCCAGGTCCCCCTGGCCACCCCTTCTCCTGCTGTGCGTTGCAGACGGCTCTGTCTCTGGGGGGCGCTCTGGGTTGGGGGGGTGCTGGCCCCCTGAGCGCTGCCCTGCCCAGCACGCAGCTGGGAAGCCGCGAGCACCCCGCCTGCACACTCAAGGGTGGGGCGGCGCCGTCTCGCCGAGCCGGGCCTCCCGTCTCCTTCTCCTCCACGGGACGCTGGGCTCTGGTCAGCACAGGTGGCCGGCTCGGCCCTGCTGTGGGCCAGGCCCTGCCCAGCGGGACTCATGATGGTGGCCGTGGCGGCCGTCCCCTCAGCAGCAGCAGGTGCCCGGGCAGGGCTGGCCCCACGGCAGGCCGGTGACCGTCGCGTGGACGTGTGGGTGTCTGGAAGGCAGTGCCCTCGGCCCGCACAGCGCCGCCGTCAGCCCTCGTCCGGGCTCTGCCCGAGGCCGCCCTTTGGGTGCTGGTGATAAACACCAAGGGCCAGGCCCTCTGCCCGCCCCGTAGGCCTGGGGGGTGGCCACTGCCCCCGTCCGTCGTGCAGTGTTTCAAGTGAGTTCAGAGAGGCCGTCCCGGGGAAGGAGGGCTCGGGAGCACAGCCTTGGCCCTGCCCGCCTGAGGTCTGGTCTGCTGTGAGCTGACCGCATGCCCTGGGCCTGTCCTCCCTCCCGGGCCGTGGGGGGCAGGGGGCGCCCTGTGGGGAAAGCTCTCCTGTGGTTTTGGAGACCGAAAGCTCACACGACGCAGTCTCTTAAGTTAATCCAGTACTGGGAAAATTGGGGTTGAAAAAAGTGGAACCAGCTTGTGAGCTGGATTTTTTCCTTCCTGCAGAGTTCCTTTGGGTATTGTGTAAAGATGCAAATTTTACATCTGGGTTAAATGCATGATTTCCCTTTAAATTGCCTGCTGCGCTGGGCACAAGGATCTCTTGCTCGGTGTATGTTTGTACCATCTCGAAACTTAGTGGAAAGTAATTTCCCTCAATTAACTGGTCCTTTGTACGACGCTCCTGCCACTGTGGGCTTGCGCTGTGGGAATTTCAGCACCGAGTAAATTTGGCCTCAGTCATTCCCTCCGCCCGTCATCCTGCCGTGCAAGTGGGAGGTGAGCATAGCAGCTAAAACCAAACATTTTTATGTGTAGGAAACTCACCAGGCCTTACACCTTGAAAATGGAATAGCACATTTTGTTTAGTTTAGGTTGAAGCAAAGAGAGGTCATTGTTATGACAGGTAATTTTATAAATATTATTTTGACAGATAGTAGAACGTGCCAGGGGCAGAAAACCCATGCAGTGGAACATGTGAAGTATTTAAATTACTTCTCTTAAAATGAACTTCATGTTTTAAATAATAGATGTTTACCTTCCGGGTTAAACCTTAAATATTCCCATTTTCACTGAAATGGCATGTTTTTAAAAAGGCAAAGTTATTCCCACAGTCCGCTGCATCCTACGTGCCGTCAGAGCAGGGCCCCAGTGTGAGTCCCGTGGGATTTGAAGTTGTCATTTTCAAATCGTCTGACCCCGGCCAGGCCATGTGCCGGCCTGGGGGCTGGGAGGAATATACGCCTTGGCCACACAAGAGACAGTCTTAGCCAAAGACTCATTTACATATTCTTGTATTAAATGTCACAAAATGGAATACTAAGAGGCAAAATTTGTTTCTTCATCAGTCTCTGATTTTATTTTTACATTTCCTGTTTTAAAAATGTAGGTCAAGTCCAGCACAGAGTACAGGTTTCTTAGGAGGTTCGTTAAATTGGCAAAAGACTGGACTCACGCTCCCCAGCAGGGAGAAGTTGGGTGGACCCGGCAAGCTGGTCCTGGTTCCCCCCGCAACTGAACTCTGTGTGTGTAGAGATGCTCATGTGTCCACACAGGAAACAAGCTCTTCAGTTCAAACAGGAGCGGCGTCTTGTTTCTGCAGAATTAAGCCATGTTAGCAGGACCCACCTTGAAATGAGCGTCGGGAGCTGGGTGGTTCCTGGCGGGTTCTGTGTGACGGCCTTAGAGCAGGAAAGGCTCTGCACTGGCCTTGCGGGAGGCATGGCAGGCCAGGACGACAGCGAGTGGACGGGCAGGTCTCTCGGTAAACTTGATGCTTCCGCCAGTTCTCTGCTCGCCGTGGCCACTCGGGTTCAGCCCAGGCCTGAGACCGACTCCCCTCCTCTGTGTACATGCCCGTCAGACACTCATCTGGTCCATATGGGCCAGACACCTGTGGGTCAGGATGATGAAAGCTCGATTATTTTAATAGGAAAGAACCACTTTGAATATGAGCACATCCATGGGTGCTGGGAACCACGTCACAGATGAAAACGATAAAAATAGGGAGCCTGACGCATGAAACTCCTGCTGCCAGCCAGCCATCTTCCCAACCAGCTACAGAACTCCAGAGCAAGTCTGGAGAGCGTGTGTGTGTGTGTGTGTGTGTGTGTGCATGTGTGCGTGTGTCTGAGTGTGAATGTGCATGTGTGTCGGTGTGTGCTGCGTGTGCGTCCGTGCACACCTGTCCTACATGGAGCTCCTCCTCGTCTCCAGAAAATCTCCAGGGTGACGTTCAGAACCCCTGGGAGCCACTCCACAGCCTGCGACAAACACGGGCTGTTAAATATTAATCGGATGCTACAGAATGCTCCGGAGATGCCCACAGACACCGGACACCCGTGGTGAGCTCGTGTGGGGGCCTCAGCGCTGCTGGACGTTCACCTGAAGCTGTAAATTCATTCATCGGGGGCTGCGGTCCAGCAGTGGCCAGTCCTGGCTCATGGCCTGCTGTCTCCTGCCCACAGCTGCGGCACCATGCAGACCCCGTTGGCCGGGAGACGGGGCGGGGTGGAAGGAGCCGCTGACCCTGTGGGGACCCCGCCCTAATAAGGCGCTACCAGTGGCCTGGCGCCCAGGCACACCCTTCCCGGGGGCCCCAAGTGGGTGGCGCGCGGGCCCTGGCACCCTGCTTGCTGAGTGCCTGTGAGTCTCCCGTGAACGGCCTGTCATTGTCTGGGACTGTCTTCGGAGCTCTGAAAATTTACACGTGGCTTCATCTCGTACTTAAGTGGAGTCGGCGCAGTGCTGGGTCTTGGTCAGCGCGGCCTCGATGAACGGTTCGCTGCTGACTTGAGCCACACTGGGAACAGCAGGTGCTCGCTTCTCTGGGTTGAAGGGACACTTGTTCCCAAACGCAGGGACGGAGGAGAGCTCGGGGAGGCCGCAGTGGGGGGACGGGGCGGACGCTGCTATCAGGATGTCGTAGAAAGAAATGGAGAACCAGCCAGGGCAGCATAGAGTGAGTTCTCCGCAAGGAAGACAGTGGGCGGGACACCCAGGCCAGAGAAAGCGCTGAGCGCCCAGCACTGGACCTTCCAGCGAAATGCCGACTTATTCGTCTGGACGGAGCTTCAGCTTCCATTCTAACATCCCAACTTGGAAAAATGACCCGTAGAGACGGAAGCAGGATCTCGGTCACCGCGGTCAGCGGCAGCTGGACCAGAGGTTTCCCGTTTGTTCGGGTCACTGACGCATGCCCCTCTTGTGCTCCCTCGGTCACCTGGCAGCCTGGCCCTTTGCGCTGTGCCCCGGCCCCCTCCGTGTCCTGAGCCAGTGCGGCTTGGAAGGTCTTGGTCATCCAGCCTGAGCTTCTTCCCTGTGGGCTGTGAAGTGACCGTCAGGGCGCCTTCCCACAGGGCAGAGACGGAGCCCGGACGGGGCTCACGGGGCGCATGGACCCGACCACAACCCCACTGCGGGGCTGGTTCTTCCGTGGCTTCCGCTCGGCCGCAGGGCTGGGAAGGGCTCCTGACCCCCTGAGAATCCCGCGGGGGAGCAGGCGGGTCCGGGGCCTGCAGGTGGCCTCATTGACACTGCCGTTCCAGGGTCTCTGCTGCTGTGGAAGCAGTGACAGCGCTCTCGGGGACGGCACTAGTTTGGCCCATCAGACTGCGTTACAGTTGCTACCTGTTGTCAGAGCGGCTAAAATTAGTCCAGGGAGAACGTGACCACAACGCGAGAAGCCGCACAGCTGTGCTGACTGAGCCTTTCCGCTCGTGGGGCTGACCCTCCCGCGGGGGTCCTGCGTCGGGACCCCTGGGGGCTCTGGCTGGACGCAGGTCGCCTGCCTCTGCAGGAGGAGGGGCTGAGCCGCAGGGGTCCAGTGGAAGCTGCCTGCTTGCTTCAGGATTTGCCTCTTGAGCACAGTCAGCTGTGACCTGGACGGAAAAGGCGAGTCAAGTTCAGTTCTGAAGAGGACTCACCCTGAGGGAGGCAGCAGCTGGAGGTGCAGGGGCACGAGGAGGGCTCCAACTTGCGCCCATGGTGGTCGGCCCGGCGGCGGCCGGTGTCGCTCCTGAAATGCGGGACCAGCGCTCTCCCGTGGGCTTCTCGTGCACGATGGGCTCGTTCCGGTTCTGGGGCCCGAGTCTCACTGGGTTTCGTGCCCACACACAGTGTCTTCAAGACCGTGCGCCCAGCCGGCCGGCCCACACGATCGGAACGGCCACGCGCGGCCCCCGCCACCCCCCGTGTTGGGTCTGATGCTGGTGGCAGACGGGCCACGAGCTGGGGCTCCCCGCAGCCGGGCCAGGGGCGCCTGCAACGGGCACCAGGCCAGCGCGTAGCCACCGCCTGCCAAGCCAGGCGAAAAAGGGCCGATGCTGTTGGTGTCTTGTTTGCAAGCATCCTGCTTGCTGCTTCGGACTGGACTGAGCAGGGGAAAGTGGATGGCGTCCTCTTGGGCGAGTGTCTGCGTTCATCAGGGGAGGCTTGTGCGGAGGGCTTGGCACGGGCCCAGCTTCGGGTGGGGCCCCACGAGCTGCTGTGTCGCCCGCGCGTGGGCAGAGGGGTGGCCTAAGGAGGAGGCAGTGGCCCGGAGGGACCGGCTCTGCTTCCCATCTGCCCCTCCTGCGGGTCCCCGTCGCTGCCTCGGGCACGGGGCACGTGTGCTCCTGGGATGCAGGTACACGCGTGCAGGTGTGCACTGCACGTCTGTGTGCGTGTGTCCCAGCGTGGGCAGCCGAGTGTTCAGAACCGACTGTGGAGCAGAGGCCCCAGACTTCGGGGCACGAGGCGCAGGAGGGGCGGGGGGGAACCAGCCTCGGCCCGCGCACGCGCCCCTCTGCATCAGCCTCTGCGCGGGGAGCACGGTGGGTCCGGGCGTCGGCGCGGCGCTCACAGGCCTGTCCCCCTCTCTCCCCAGCTGCACGGCTACATGGAGAGCGAGCCGCTCACCCTGCAACTGTTCATCGGGACAGCGGACGACCGGCTGCTGAGGCCCCACGCCTTCTACCAGGTGCACCGGATCACCGGCAAGACCGTCTCCACCACCAGCCACGAGGCCATCCTCTCCAACACCAAGGTCCTGGAAATCCCGCTGCTGCCGGAGAACAACATGCGTGCGATGTAAGCCGCGGCCTCGGGGGCTCGGGGGGCGGGGGCGGG
Source organism: Balaenoptera acutorostrata (assembly GCF_949987535.1). Lineage (NCBI taxonomy): Eukaryota > Metazoa > Chordata > Mammalia > Artiodactyla > Balaenopteridae > Balaenoptera > Balaenoptera acutorostrata. The sequence goes on along the minus strand of NC_080076.1, from coordinate 907,595 downwards.
GGCGCGGGGGGGCGCTTGCACGCCTGCATCTCTCCCCACGTTTCCACAGCTCAGGGGCCCTGGGTGCCCTGGGCTTAACACCTCGGTAAACTTTACAAATATTTATGACAACGGATTTGTTTCTTCCTAGGGTTTCAGCCCCTGTGCATGTTGCCACTAAAACTAAGTATCTCAGTTCGCAGCTGTCAGTACTTCCTCCATGTGTGAACGTGGCACCCATTTATTTCTGTGACTGCTCTGTGGAAGTTAGAGCAATGGTTAAAAGGCAAACATTGAAACATTAAAGAGACCAGTATGTCTGGGTCGTATTTCCACTGAGGGTTTCTGCATCTCCGATGTGACCAGCTGGAATGTGCAGGTCAGATCTGACTCAGTAGTTTAGAGGTGAATTGGTTAACAAGCTGCAGGGTAATCTTCTCGTGTCCAAGAAGGGCCTGTGTTCGTGGCTTCCTGAACTGAGTGACTGCTGTGTGCATTTCACTCCTGAGCTGTGAATGCAGCAGAGAGAGGGGACACGGTTGTCCCACAGGACTTACCTTCTCCTGGGGGCCTCTGGGGCGGGGGACGTAAGGCAGGAATTCATTAGCACGGGGGGCCTGTTGGAGAGTTCAGGGACGAGTGTCTGCGGGGGGTGGCACGGAAGCCGAGAGCTGACCCTGCAGGAAGGCAGCAAGTGCAAAGGCCCCAAGGCAGGAGTGAGTTTGGGGCATCTGTGGGGTAGCGAGGAGCCCAGGGCTGTGGCGGATGAGGGAGAGGGTGCGGAAGCCACATCGTGTAGAGCTTTGTGTGGGATTTTGATAAGTTATTTGTAACTCATAAACCCTCTAAGTCAAAAACAAAGGGAGGGACTTCCCTGGTGGCGCAGTGGTTGAGAATCTGCCTGCCAATGCAGGGGACACGGGTTCAAGCCCTGGTCCGGGAAGATCCCACATGCCGCGGAGCAACTAAGCCCGTGAGCCACAACTACTGAGCCCGTGAGCCACAACTACTGAGCCCACGCACTGCAACTACTGAAGCCCACACGCCTAGAGCCTGTGCTCACAACAAAAAAAAAAAAAAGAAAAGAAAGGGAAGGCCTTCTGGCCATGTTGGCTTTTCATGGATTTGGGGGAATTCATTCTAAATCCTTGGGTTTGCTTCAAGAGCTGTAATCACAGTTCCCTTGGACCAGGGCAGATGGTTTGAGAGAACTGCTGGTTCCTTCAGCGGCAGCTGTTCCTTCCGTGGCTGCATTTACCAAAATACCATCCAACCCAGAGACGGTGTAGACACCACGGGACCGGGACTGGCCCGGGCTCCAGAGCCAGGGCTTCCCTGCTGCTGCTCCGGGCTGGGCTATGGTCCTGACCTAGACGCATCATGCGGCCTCATGTCCTTAGCTTCTGACAGAGGGAAAGGGCTGGTTTCCATCTGATGAATGACGCCTGGATTGTTCTGCTGGAGTCTGGTGTTGAATGGAACTGTTAAGTTAAATGAAATTAAGTGAAATCATATGAGGCCCTAGAAGACTCAGGATCCTGAATTAAGGGGGACGCTGCCAGAATCTTAAGTGGAAGGAGGTTTTCGGAGCCGCCGGGGAAACCTTCTTTGGACGCCGTGTCCTGCTCTGGGGCGTCCACGTGAGCCCAGGGCAGTGGGGCTGGGGCTTCTGGAGCCCTGAGCATGTGGCAGCTCTGCCTGCTTGGGCCCCGGGTGCCTGAGGCCGGGGCTGGCTCGTCTCCTGCTGCCTCGGCCCCAGCCCACTTGACGGGTGGGTGTCTGGCCGCCCCGGCCCCTGGGCAGGGCCGCAAAGACCCTTCGGTGAACGGTCGCCCGGGATGGGGCAGGGGTCCGGGGCTGAGCGTAGACTCTTGTTTCCGGCAGCATCGACTGCGCCGGGATCCTGAAGCTCAGAAACTCTGACATCGAGCTCCGCAAGGGGGAGACGGACATCGGGAGGAAGAACACGCGGGTGAGGCTGGTCTTCCGCGTCCACGTCCCGCAGCCCAACGGCCGGACGCTGTCGCTGCAGGTCGCCTCCAACCCCATCGAGTGCTGTGAGTGCCGCCCCTCCCTGCCTCCAGGCCGAGCAGCGCCAGCCCCTGCCGCAGGCTTCCTTGCCAGTAGCGCCTTGGTTCTCGTGCGCACAGCCTCTGAGCCGTGCTCGTCCCACCCAACACCCGCGCCTTCCCGCGCAGTCACGGACACACCTGCACCCTGGCCAGGGCACCCGCAGCTCCTGTGCGCGCGTGGTGTGAGGGCTGCCGCCGACTGCCGGCACCTGCAGGAGGGCGTGAGAGGGAAAGGAAGTTTGTCCCGAAGTACCGAGATGTTTGCGGTGACCAAATTTGGCCTAATCCCTGCACGTTTCAGGGAACTTGAGAAAGTGGCATTTTGGCCTTGAAATCTGTTGGATTGAAGGGACCTAAATTTGCAAGCCTGCCCGTAACTCAGGCCTCTGTGCCCGGTGGCGCTGGGTTCACTGCCCTCGGTGTGCGGGGACAGGCCCAGGTGGTGAGATGCTTCAGGCTTGGACGCTCCTGACCACTCAGCTCCTCCGGGGGCTGGGACAGCCGAGGCCTGCGGTCAGCATCCTCTTGCAGTGACTCTGCTCGTTTTTGTTAGCAAGTCGGGCGACCGGTTCAGCTCCGTGCGGAAACCCCCCAGTGCCCGCCCCCGACCCGGCATCCGGACCCGGGGGGGACCAGACCCTCCACTGGCCACTGCCCCAGCGAGAGCCTTTCCACCCGCCCTCCTCCTCCTCTCATCTCTGAAGCACCGCCCCTCCCCACCGGTGTGGGCTGTCTCAGGACACCCCCGACCTCGCGGCTCAGCCACCCACCCGTCTCAGGGGGAACGTCCTGGTTTGGTTCCTTGGCCTCTGACCTGAGCGTCGGCCAGACCTCGGCGACGGGGCACCCTCCCGCCGCAGCCCCTTCTCTGCCGCGTGGTCTTCGCCTCCTTCCCACCCCTGCCCCCCGCTCCTGTGGACCCTCACGTCCAGTCTCTAGAAGTCCATCCCCAGGCCGTGGGGTCTGCCACAGATGGCTCTGCCTTCCTGCCCTGTGGTCCCCTCCCCGTGAGATGGAGCGGGACCCTCCCTCTCGGGTCCCCTGGTTGCTGGGTGACCATGTCAGGACGCCTGGCTCAGCCTCACTCCCTGCTCCTGCCAGACTTCTGCCGCCTCCTGCGTCTGGCCTCTGCCCGTCCCGCCCTCCCCGACAGCCTGAGCTCGGCCGCCTGTGGCCCGCCAGCCCCTAAGCCAGAGCCCGCTTCGGACGGGTCCCCACATCCCACCCCCTAGCTGGGGGCGCCTGCCCCGGGGTCTCCCTGCTGCTCCCGGCGGGCGGGCCGTGTCCTCCCCATCAGCAGCAGGACTCCCCGCGGCTTCCGCAGGCCCCTCCCACGGGCAGTCAGTCACCCTAGCAGAGCGCGTTCACTGGCTCGCACACGCGCGTGTGCACGCTCTCCACTGAGAGGTGAGCCTTCTCCACGTGGACAAGTCAGAGGCGGGGCTGCCCTCCGTGTCACTCCACCCTGGAGTAAGGCTGTGAAGACACGGACCACGAGTGGCCACTCTGTTCTGTGAACCAGGGACGGTCGCACTGCTCACCCAGGAACCCTTTGAAAGCAGGGCTGCCCCCGGGAGGGCCAAGCAGAGGGGCCTGGGCGTCTCACTCCCGTTGCTCTCCTGCCCCACACAGCCCAGCGCTCGGCCCAGGAGCTGCCCCTCGTGGAGAAGCAGAGCGCGGCCAGCGGCCCCGTCCTCGGCGGGAAGAGGATGGTCCTGTCCGGCCACAACTTTCTGCAGGACTCCAAGGTCATTTTCGTGGAGAAAGCACCAGGTATCTTCTTTTAAAACCGACATCGAGCCCTTGCTGTTTGGGCGCTGGCGGAGGTTGGCTGGCAGGAGGTGGGCGCGGGCGGCCACGGGTGCGGTGCACAGTCCTGGGCCACTGCACGCGGTGCCGGCCGTAGAGGGGCTGCAGGTGCGGGGCCTCCAGGAGGCTGTGCTCTGCTGAGGGGCGGCCCCGCGTCCGCCTGGCTAGCGGGCGCCTCCCTCGTGGGCTCCGACCAGCTCCTGCTGCCGGGCCTGCCCGTGCGGACGCATCTTCTCGTTTCTCAGAACCACAGACCGTCCGAGGCAGGCGCCCGGGCACGGAGCGGCCACGGTAGCCGAGCGGAACCCCACCGGGGCCCAGAGACCTTGCTGCACCCCCGTGGCACCCTTCAGGCCCTCACCCTTGTCCGCACAGAACCCCAGGGTGCAAAGGCAGATGCTGTTGTTCTTTTAGTGACGGTGGCCTCTGGGCCGCTCCGTGCGTGGGTGCGCGCCTGTGTGGGTCTCTGCACGTGTGCTCGGGAACGGGGGCTGCAGGTTGGCAGGGGAGGGTCTCCTCCCTCTGGTGTCTGGGGAACCAGGCAACGAGTCTCTCGCTGTGCGGCAGGGGAGACGCAGGGGCGGCACGGCTCCCGCCCCGGGACGCCGGCCCGACCGTGTGGCCACGTGGCAATAAGGGGAGCGTGTGGACCTTCTGTCTCTCTCAGACTCCGGAGTTTGTTTTTGGGGCGGGTTCCTTGCAGGGGGCTGGCCCCCAGGCTGGGGAGGGGGGCTCCTGTGGGGTCTGGGCCTGCTGCCTTGTTCCTCTCCTTCTCTTTCCCAGCTACGGTCCCCCCCCGCCGAGCGCCGGAGCAGGGCTCATGCTGATTACCGCAAACCGCGGAGGCACTCAGCCTCCGTAATGGGGTTGATTTTGTACAGTTTGCCGGAAACTTAAGTACTTCAGTCAAAATGGGCTTAAAAGTCTCTCACGTTTAACTTGTTCTGCCTGTACGTTCACACGTGTGATTGGAAACTGTTTTAGAGGATGGAGCAAACCCGACCAAGTACAATGGTAGGGGAGGAATTTGTGTTCCCCGAAAGCCCCTCTTTGGAGGAGGTGAATTCTGAAATAATTTAAGCTTCTGTGCTTTAGATGTGTGCACATGCGCAGTGCGTGTGGGGGGGGGGGAGGGGGGGCGCCCAGGCCCGGTGCTGCGCCTTCACCGCATGCTCAGCGCGCACAGAGACGTCTGGTGGGAACCAGCCAGCGCCCCGCGCTGTTCCCTCGGCCCGTCAGCCCCGACTTTGACCTTGGTGCCAGGATGGGACTGTGAGACGTCTCCTGACCCCCTCGGCTTGTCGTGGGTGCCCGTGGGGCTCCTAGGTTGGCGTGGCTCACCGCGGCCCGGTCACGGGGCCTTCACAGCGGCCACCCGCCTGCAGGTGGGAGCCGAGTCCTCGGATGTCCGGCCGTCGTCCTCACGTGGCCTCCCGGGCCGCCCCGGCCCCCATGCCGGCTGAGCGCCGCCGTCACTCGCTGTCACGTCGGGGCCCGTCCCCCGCCCGCGCGCTCCTGCAGCGGCTCTGCGTCTGGCAGGCAGAAGGCGAGAAAGCAGCAAGTGGGTGGAGACCAGACATCCCGTGAACACGGTGTGACAAGGGAGACGTAAAGAGGCGGCTGTGCGTCCTGTCACGTCGTGCTCGTGTCCGAACAGGGCTGTTGGCACGTTGGCGCGCATACTCGTGCCTGTTCTGAGTTTGCAGGAGGGGGCAGGTGTCCACACGCTTTCCGCCTCCGCCGTCATCCTCAGTAGAGTGCACACCGGTGCTGCCTGGCCGGCTGAGCTGTCCCTGGGCTTCTCTTGGTTGATTTGCGGGGGGAGAAACCACTGAAGTCCATTTAGACTCAAAGGCTAATCGTCCTCTAGGCTTGCGAGGAGGCCGCCTGGTCTGCTTGAAGGTTCTTTCACGCCCTGGTTGGTGGCAGCGAGGCCGGCGCGCACAGTGAGCCTGGTCTCTGGCGCCGCTGGACGTGGGCCGGGGGCCCCGTGGCAGCCGCTGCAGGAGCAGGAATGTAGCTGCCGTGAACGCCGCCACGTCTGGCGCCGGGGGAGCCGAGCTCCGCGTCGCCACGTCCCCTCGGCTGCACCGGGCCGCGCTCGGAGCGTCCACAGAGTTTCAGGGTTCCTCCTGGCTGAGGCCCCGCCATCACCTGTGTCCTCATCGTGGTGACCGAGCAGGGTCCCCGAAGGAGGACGGCCCTCGGGATGTAGAAGCAAAGCCCCTTCTGTGGACGAGGGGCCCATCACAAAGAGCCGTGGACCAGCCACGCTCTGGCTGCATAAGTGACAGGACCTTCCGGAACGTCCTGTGAGTCTTCTGAGGTCTTTGTGTCCAGCAGGAGGCTGCAGGGCCTGGCCTTCAAGGTTGACAGCTGTGGCCTCCGCGTCAGATGACACCTCCCACGGTGGCCATGTGTGTGCGTGGACACCGGCACAGGCTCACATAGGGGACGCGGCAGGTGCAGGACGCCATGGCAGGGCCACTTGCAGGAAGTGAGATGCTGTGCCCCGTCTCCCACTGAAGATCTGGGGGTCTCTCTTCAGACCTGTGCACGGGGGACATATCTGTACACATGCGTGAATATTTGAAACAGCCTGACATATGAGAACACAGAGAGAGCGCCCACGTGGAGGTGAGCTGCCTCTTCTGGAGACAGGAGAGAGGAAGGCTTCAGAGGTTTCGTTGCCGTGAATGTTACGCGGTTCTTGATGCCGACGCTGAAAGTCCCCGCTGTGTGCAGCCCCGGCCTGTTCTCTGCAATTCCTGGAAACTGTGTGAAGCCTGTTCTGGCTTCTTCTGCTGCACAACAGACCTCACCAGAACTTGGCGGCTTCAACGAACAACACTGTTTGCCGGCCCTCACGTGTGGCTGGACGCAGCCGTGGCCCCCGGGTCTCCTCCGCAAGGCGCCGGGCACCCTCCATGGGCGCCAGGCCTCCTCAAGGCCCAGACTCAGAGGGGCCGCACCGCACTGGGGCGCACCAGCTCCCAGCCTGCCCAGACTCGGGGGTAGGACCCCCAGGGTGTAGACGTGGAGGGTCATTGGGCACAGCGTGACCGCCGGCCACGCGACTAGACCACCTCCTTGTCAAACCTCCTACTAAGGCCCCAAAGCCAACACGGCCAGACCCCAGCCCCAAACCCAACAGAGACAGACCCCAGAAGAAAAGATCGTGTCCAGGGTTTCCTAAGACCTTAAAACGGAAGCAGGACTTGCTTCCTGCGGGGAAGCATCTGGAGCCGGAGTCCACACTGAACCAGACGCAGACCTTGCCTGTTTTACGGAAGAGGATCAGAGTCGGGTCGTCACTGGGCCACCCCGGCTGGGTGGTGCCCAGCGGCCCTTTGGCTTTTGGGGTCTGGCCTCTGTGGTCGGCCTTTGCTGTGGGGGGGGGGGGGGTCTCGGGTAGGGCCTTGCGGGTCGGGTGTCACTCGCCGGTCGTCCAGCTGGCACTCAGGCTGCAGCCCCGCTGCCCCGGGTGTTGGTCCCAGGGGTTCTGGAACTTGCACAGAACGGACCCCGCTGGCTGGTGCGCCCCTCACACCCAGAAGCCAAGACTTGGTGCGGGGCAGACGCTGTGTTCAGATGTTTCTGGCGCTGACCCGGGGAAGGCAGGCGGAGAAGGTGCCGCGCGTCCACGAAGATGGCTGTAGTCATGGGCAGCTGACCTCTGCAGGGGGGGTCTTAGGGTACCCCTGGGCCGAGACGCCTCCGGATGTGGGCTCGTGGGGCGGCGGGGGCGTGGGAGCTGCTGCCCCCTGGTAGCCCCAGCCTGCGACCTGCCCGGGACTGACCCCCAGTGAGTGGACGAGAGCAGCGGCTGGGCCCCTCTTGTCCTAAGGAGGCTCTTTCTCACTTTTTGGCCTCGGAATTGAGTGATCCTCCCACGCTTCTAAACTACACAACATCTTGAACAGGCTTGGGAGGGATCACGCTACCCCGGCACCCCTCTGCAGAGATGGGCAGACGGGCAGGGCCCTGTCAGGTGCTCAGGCTCTGTTGGCGTCAGGGGCCCGAGGGCCCTTCTCCCGGCTCCAAGCTCTCCCCTTTATCGGTGTCCCAGGACGCGCCCTCGCCCCTGTCCCCGGGGACCTCCCCTCCCTGCAGGGCTCTCCTCGTGGGTCCGCATGCGAGAGGCTGGGGAGGGGAGCGGGCTGCAGCCGCTGGACCGGGCGGTGGGCTCAGCGTGACCCCTGCCCTCCCTGGCCTTCACGGGCCCCGGCTGCACCTCTCCCTCCGGGGCACGGCCGCCTGCAGTGGAGGGTGCGGGGGTGTGCAGGCCGGTTGTGGGCCTTGCAGGGGCTGCAGTAGCCAGAGTGGAGGCGTCCTGTGCACGGGTGGGAAGTCACCAGAGTGCCCTCTCGTCTTGGCCCGGCTCACTTGTCTCTTCCTCCGGGCGCCTCCCCAGGAGGGCTCCAGAGAGTGGGCCCGGGTCCCTCCCGGGGAGGGGCAGCAAGCAGCAGGGTGGGAGTGGGCACGGCAGGAGGAGCGGCTCCAGGCTCAGGCCCAGCGAAGGCGCCGCTCTGGCCTCTTCCACGTGTTTCAGGATCTCGTGTGGCGATGCCACGTGCGGCCGTGTGGGAGGATTCATTTTCCGTGTCAGCCACGTTGAGATGTAACTCACAGGCCGCACGACTCACCCGTTTTAAGTTCAAGGGCTTGGGTTTATTCAGAGCCCAGCACGTGTCCCAGGACATTCTCGTCACCCCAAAAGAAGCCTCGCCCGTTAGCCGTCACCCGTGTCGTCCCCCAGCCTGGCAGCCAAGGACCGCTTTCTGTCTCCACGGATTTGCCCACTCAGGGCGTCCTGTGGGCCCAGCTGCCCCACCCAGTGGGGTCCTCGAGGTCCATCCCGCGGGAGCGTCAGGACGTCACCCTCTGAGGGCCGGAGGGAGAGCGCCCTGGTCATCGGTCACCGTGGACGGCCGTCGCTGTCACGTGTGACGCCACAGTGGCCCGTGCGCGGGCCCCCGAGAGCACACGCGTGCCGCTCCCCTGGGCGCTCCTGGCGGGGGTGTCGGGCCTCAGAGGCGCCGCAGCGGCTGGACCTTCCCTCACTCAGGAGGCGCATCTGCTGGTCCGCGGGGCCCCGGCGGCCCGAGTGTTTCACCACGCGTGGGTCGGAGGCCGCACCTCCGCCCGGCCCTGCGGAGGGCCGGAAATGAGCGAGGCTGCTGGGGACCCTCGGGCCTCCGTCGGCAGCCCCCGCTCAGCCCTGTCCCACGGAGTGTGTGCGCCGGCCCCGAGGCAGCTCCTCCCGGGCGGCTGTGGAAGCCTCCCGGCCGTGGGTGGAGTGGGGAAGCCTTTCTGGTGACTCACGCCGCAGGGAATTCCCTCATGATTCGGAATATTTTTACTTCTGGGCTTGCGCGCAGTTTCCTACTGAGAAAGCCAGCGAGCTCCTGATAAGGCTGGAACACAAAGGGCCATTCAGGGCCGATCGCTTCCCTTCCCGGTAGAGGCTGAACTTGCGCACGACGCCCAGCCGGGCCTGTGCAGAAGAGGCCGCCCAGAGGCCGCAGGGCCTCCCATCCGAGGGAGGCCGGGGCAGCTCTGGGGAGTCAGCAGCCAGCGGGGCTGCGGGTGCCGGTGGGGAGGGTCCCCGTGAGACGACAGAGCAGGCCATTACCAGCCCTTGGTGGCTCCTCCCGTCTTGTCCCTGAGCAGGGCTGCGTGTGCACTTCTGACCAAGGGGACACTGGCCTCCAAGAGCTCACGCTGCGCTTGGGATCCCAAGGCCAGCCCCCCTCGGCTGTGACTCAGTCACAGAATAGGGACCTCGGGGCCAGAGCTCCCCGGGGCCAGGGTGACGGGGACGCAGGGAGCCCTGGGCCTGTGAGTCGGGCTTTAGTGGTGTGGTTCGAAGGGTGTGCACTTTCAGAAACCGTGTGGGTGGCCGGGCCCGGCTGGCTCGCAGACCTGGTGCGCACAGTGGGACCGCCGGCCCCCAGGCGGGCGCTGTGACAAGGACGGTGTCCCAAAGGCCCGGGAGGCCCTGGAGGGAAGAGAGCCCTCCCGCCCTGCGTGTCCTCAGCGTGCGCACCCCACCGCCCGCTCCACCCCACGCCTGTATTTCCCTTAATTTTTGTTCCACGGGTGAACGTGCAGCAGCGTTCCCGGGAGGCTGGTCTGGTCTCGGGCCCCTCCTGCGGGGCGGGTGGTGTTAAGGTGGACGCCGGGTAATGCTGGGCGTCCCTGGCCCCCAGCGGCCTCAGTCTCCCCTCGCCTTCCGTCGGGAGGCCCGTCAGCCTCTGTCGACAAAAGACTGAGCAGCTGCCGACTGTTCAGGTTTTAGCGCTTAAAGCTGTTTTGGGGGAGAGGGACAAAGATGGGCTTTGTCATGAGAAAACTTGTTGATCTCAAAAGGCACCAAGGACGTGGGAGGCTTGGTTACAGGAAGAGTAACTTTGATTTCCTCAAAGCGGTGGGGGGGCCCGACGGTGCGTCCGCGTCTGCGGCAGGTCTGGGCTGCGTCACGCAGGAGTCCGCGTCCCGGAGCGCTTTGCAAGGCACTGGGATCCTCCCTCGTTTGTCGGCCCGGAGTCAGGGCACTTCGTTCACCGAGTCCTGTGCTCGCAGGGCTCCGGAGCGTTTGCTGCTTTGCAGCACTCCTGATGCCTTTAAGGGCGGTGGGTGTTCTTCCCGTTTCCTGTTATTTTTTCCTAGAGGAGAGATGGATGCGGGTGTCTTATCACCGAGTGGGTCCATCTGGTGGAGACTCAGTACGGGCACCTCCGCGTCCCGAGGGGCTGCTGTGGTCCTGGCATGTCCCAGCCTCTCTGTGACTCACATTTCCTCTCTGCTCCACCCTCCGCCCCTGCCCGGCCAGCACTGCCAGGGAGAAGAAGGAGATTCTGTCTAATTTATTTCTACTTTAGGATTTGGAACACACACACATTTCTTCTTGGAAAACAGAGAATAAGCCACAGCTCAGACCATCCAGCTGTAATGGTTTGTTTGGGGAGCGGACGTTATACAAGATGCAGAGGAAGGAGGCCCCTGTAGAAGAAGATTGACATCTATTAATTCAAAATAACGGCCAGACGTAGTCCGCAAACAGCATGCCTGCCAGAAGGGCTTCCCAGCTCCCAGAGCACGGCTCGGCTCCGTCACCCCAGAGGGCGGGCTTCCAGGCTTCGGCTCCCTCGAGGGCCTGGTCCGGGGACAATAAACTCTTTCTTTCACGCCACTGGAGCCTTTTCAGTTTTTTCAAACGTGCAAACGCCACAGGGTAAGGTTAAAAATACCTTGTGTTTTGCATTTCTCTATCCTGATGTGGCAAAGCACAGTCACAGAGAGGATTTTCTTGTTCACCCGGCAGTTCCCCTGAGCAGGGGCAGGACCCGAGGCTCCCGGGCCCCTGCTCATTAGAATAACTCTGCTCCCGAGACACGCGAGGGCTCTGTGGCCCCGGTAGCGAGGCCCCGCTCCCACCCTGTGCACCGCAGGCCAGACTCAAACCGGGTCCGAGTCCCCAGGCGGCACCCTTCTTACCGGGGTCATCGGCGCTCCCCCCGGGCTCGCTCCCCTCGGGGACCCGCGCGTGCACCCCTCCCAGGGCTGGTGCTGGGGATGCTGGCTGGCACGTGGCCCCTTCCTGCAGAGCGGGGGTCTCCAGGCCCCGCCAGGTCCCTGCGCTCGGGTTTGGGTTTGAGCTTCTCCCCAGGGCCTCGTGGCCTCTCTCCAGCCGGTCAGTCACGTGGGGCGTCCCACTCGCAACGGCTGCTGGTGGGCCGGCCGGGCCAGGGTGGACCCTCTCGTCAGAGCGTTCCCGCCCCGAGTCCCGTCTGCCTGCATCCAGGTGTGATTTCGGGGCGGTGCCCGGTCAGGACAGAGTAACAGACTTCTCGCGCCCTTTCTTGCAGACGGCCACCACATCTGGGAGATGGAGGCGAAAATCGACGGAGCCCTGTGCAAGCCGGTGAGTGCGGCGGGGCGGCCGTGGGGCGGCGCTCTCTGGGCAGGGCTTTTTACCGGCGGGGGCTCCGGGCCCGAGGCACATGGCTTCTGCCTTGTTAAAACGGACCACCGATGAACATAACAGAGAGAGCGGGGAATAGAAATGGTTGGGAAATGCCTCCCAACCATAAGCGCCCTTGGGACTCGCAGCGCGGGGACCAGGGAGGACAGGGCGACTCGTGGGCTGCAGGCCCCCCACCAGGAAGACCAGGATGCGCTCACACCCCCGGGGCCTGCTGTCCCCTCTGGCTGCCATTATCACCAGGGCCCCGGGGGGCCCGCTGCCCCCCGGGAGGACCTGCTGTCCGGAGCCTGCACGCAGCTGCCCCCTACCCCCCGGGCAGGTGGGCCTCGGGGTTCCGCCAGCGCCCTTGACAGTGACTCCTCACTGCTGTCCTCCCAGGAAGCGCCAGGTCACAGGCGCGAGGTCAGACCTCCGTGCTGCTGCACTGCCTTGTGCATTGGCCGGCGGCCGGGGCCCCTGCGGGGACGGACGCCTGCCACACACGCCTGACCTCTGAGGGGTTGCTGCGCTGGCCCAGGGCCCGCCTGAGCCCGTCCTCACGCTCGGCCTCCCATGGCCCTCGTGGTTGTCCACGCACAGAGGGCCCTAAGGAAGAATGATTGTTTCTTGAGTTGTCGACGGAGGATGTTTTCTGTCTGAAGTTACGTAGCTGCTCCAGCTTTCTCTGGATGAGTGTTCATACGGCACGCCTTTCAGTCTGTGTCTGTGTATTCTAAGTGGGCCCTTGCAGACAACGAAGAGCTGGCCCTTGTGTTCTTACCTGCCCTGACAGTCTCTGTGTTCTCGTTGGGGTGTCGAGACCACTGTGTGTGGAGTGATTACTGACGGCGTTGGGTGACTGTGCGCTGCCGAGCGCGTGTGTGCCCTGCTTAGTCCCAGAAGAGCAGTAGGAACCTTCAGGCAACATAATGTGCAGGCTAGCAGGTGACTTTCTGGAGACGTTCACAGTTCTTCCAGGCTCTCTGCCTCGTCCCACCAGCCACTCCTGATGCAGGTGTGTGGATGGTCCTCCTGAAAGCGCAGGGAATGGGGGTCATTGTTCAGAATCCCGTCCAGGTCAAGGACTGAATTGTTTCCTCAGGCTTCCCCGTGTGAACAGGGGACCTCGGGCTGTGGGGTTTGCCGAAGCGATCTGGGTGTCCTCTGCGCTGTGGCCGGGAGGACGCGTGTTGGGAAGGAGGGCCTGGGGCCTGCGCGTCCCTCCGCACGGGTGGCGCCGTCAGGAAGAAGCATCTTTCACCTGCGACTTAAGCTTTCTTTTCCAAGCACCGACCCTTTTACCAGAAGGCTTTTCAAATGGAATCAGAGGGAGATGCGTCCTCCCTGGCCCAGGGGCGACATCTGTGTCCACCACCTCGCTCCCCCCAGGGCGTCCAGGCCTCTAACCTCACACGCCCTCTTGGCTCCTCCTGGTCCCCCCGAGGAGGTGCTCCGTCTCAGGCAGCTCCACTTTCCGACGGGGACTCTGGGTCCCGCAGGCCCAGCAGCTGCAGAGCCGGCCCTCAGGTTTGCTGTGACAGACACTGGCCACCGGCCGTCACCCCGAAACGGGGACCCTTGGCTCCCAGTTCCAGCCCCACCGCAGGCCCGAGTCCTCTGCCCCCAGGCCGCAGTGCCACCCACCCCTTCTCCCTGGGCAGGAAGGAGAGGCCTGCAGAAGCTATGCATCTTTTGGCATCGAAATAATTCCGCCAAGTTTGCATGTTCAGATTTTCCGTTGTTGAGTTTCCTTTTCCACTGTGAACAGTGCATATATTAAAGAAAGCTTAACCGTTGTCAGTCACGTGTTCTAAAAGAACCGTAGGACACGTGAATAATGATGTACTTTATGTTTACCATTTCATCTTTCTTATCTCTTAAATGAAGTTTACTTTCATATATGTTTTTCTAATTATAAAAGAGTGTCATATTCACTGTGGAAAATTGGAAGATATAACAAAGTATAAAAAAAGAAAACGCCTAGTGTAATTTCACCACTTGGATGTAGCCCCCATTAACATTTGGGCGTATTTCCTTCCATCCTTTTCCTGTCGTGGGTGTGTATCTACACATGCACATACATATACCTTATGTTGTGTGCATGTTTAAAACAAGGTCGGATTGTGCTGTATATATAGTTTATGTACTATCGTGAGCAGTTTAGACAATGGGTTTTCTTTTTTTTACATTAATTTATTTTATTTATTTATTTTTGGCTGCATTGGGTCTTTGTTGCTGCGCGCGGGCTTTTCTCTAGTTGCGGCGAGCGGGGGTACTCTTGGTTGCGGTGCGCGGGCTTCTCATTGCGGTGGCTTCTCTTGTTGTGGCTCACGGGCTCTAGGCGCGTGGGCTTCAGTAGCTGTGGCTCGCGGGCTTAGTTGCTCTGCGGCCTGTGAGATCTTCCCGGACCAGGGATCGAACCCATGTCCCCTGCACCGGCAGGTGGATTCTTAACCACTGTGCCACCAGGGAAGCCCCCAGACAAAGGGTGTTCTTAAAGCAGGTGACATGGGTGTACTGAGTAGTGCCGTTTGTAACCCTTACTCTGTTCCTGTCGTGACAGGTTTTCCCATCACTGCATTTTCCTTCCCACCTCTACCTTACTGTGTATTTAGCATTAGTTCTCCCACGAGGACAGAACTTTGTCACAAAATTTCATAGTCTGTCTAGCATATCAGTCTGCGCCCACATCAAAACACACGCCTCCAGCCTCTTAGAACTAACGGAAGCCGACCGCGCAGCGTGGAACCTGCCGGAGGCTCCTTGCCGTGCCGGACATCCCGGTACTTCCGGCAGCCGCTCCTGTTGACGCCTCCCAGCTTTGCTTCTGGCCTCGGCTTAGGCAAACCCGCTTCCTTTCCGTCTCTTGTCCCGGTTCCTTCTGTAGAGGCCGGGCTCCGGCCACCGTGGACCGCCGCGTCTGCCGTCGCGGAGCACCAGCCGTGTGCCGGGCGCCCGCCTCACCTGCAGGGTCTCCTCATATCATTGAATCCTCAGAAAACAGCCCCCGAGGAGTGTCTTTCTCTTCCGGTTCCCTGTGCAGGTGGTGGAGCTGAGACTCAGAGATGGCAGAGCCAGGGCAGAAACCCAGACCCGTCGGGCCCCAGCCAGGCTCCCGAACACGGGCCGCGTAGCTGGGTGCAGACGCTCAGCGGGGGTCTGGCCGAGCGCACACCCTCGGCTCCGCTGGATCCGTCTCCTTGGGGTTACTTTGCTCAGGCAGGAGACCCGCGTGCTTGTGGCTTCTTCCAAATGGAATGAAGCTGTTAGAACAACAGGGACACGTTGCCTGACCCAAGTGTGGTCCCAGGGGACGGAGCCCAGAGGGGGCTGCAGCCCGGGTCCCGGCCCCTCCGGCCCTGCCACTCGTGTGCCCTCAGCAGCAGTCTTCTGAGCCCCATTTCTTCACCTGGAAAGGGAAGAGGTTGCCCCGAAGTTCTCCTCAGTTTTGGTTAAATATTCTTCGGATTTCATTATTAACAGGATCCAATCAATTTTGCTGTTAAATTGGGTAACAGGCTACAGTTACTCTAAGAAAAAAAAGTGATACCATGGATTTTTCTTACACATTTTCCTACTTGTTGACTGAAATCATATGACAAGAAACCTTGAAGAAACCTTTTGGATGTGAACTCTCCCTCCCCCTGCCTAAATCAAGGGCACCTCTTTGGCGCCAAGGACGGGCCCTCATGTGGACGCCCGGGCATCTCAGCACACGGACCCCAGCCTGCTTCCTTCTCCCACACGCATGCTGCCCCACGGCGACCTGTGTTTATATCTGTACTTGAAAGGGCACAGTTTTGTAAACATGTCGCTGACTTTTCATTTAAAACGTGGAAAGGTAACAGCAGCTTCCACAAGCCACCCTGATGCATCCGTGCCTGACTGCCTGCCCCTCCCAAGTTCGCTGAGTCCAACTCTCCCATCCCCTTCAGTCTGAGAGCGTCATGGCTTCGGCTTTGGGCCGTTGGCGCAGAACGTCTCCGGCGAGCACTTCCCCTGGGTCTTCGTTGCCAGTTACCTGAACTGGTGCTCCCGGCTTCACCAGGAGCACCAAGTTGGCGAATGTGGGCTTAGTTTTCTGAAGGTCATGCCTTGGTTTGGGGGCAGAGGGGCGTGGGGTCTTGTGGAGACTTTCCTGCCGGATAGCTGGTCCCCTCTTAGCATCTGCACTCGCGGCTTCTCTCCTGGGCCAAGTCGGTGGCATCTTAGGGGAAGCCCCCCACCTGCCCACCTCACACACCCCCTCAGCCCACCTTTCGGCTCCAGTGGGAGGAATCAAGGTCCCTGCAGGCCCTCAGGGGGGCCTCTCTGAAGGGAACACCTGCCGTGTGTGTCACACTCTGGGAGGGTCTGGGTGTGGCTCTGCGTTTGCGAGATGCTCAGCGCCCCCTCCTTATGCTGCTTTCTCACTAGAATTCGCTGGTGGTCGAGATCCCGCCTTTTCGCAACCAGAGGATCACCAGCCCCGTCCAGGTCAACTTCTACGTCTGCAACGGGAAGAGAAAGAGGAGCCAGTACCAGCACTTCACCTACCTGCCCGCCAATGGTAACGCTCTCTTTCTAACCTTAAGCGCTGCGAACGAACCCATGGGGTGCTTTTCCTAAAAGAAAATCAGGAACCCTGACATGTGGTGGTTGCAAACGGTGTGGTCGCGCTGCACGCCCGAGCTGTTACCATCCTGTTAGCAAGATCGCGGCATCGGTTCCTTCCGGAGAAACGTGAAGCTTTCAGTGTACTTTCCTTTATTACTCTTGGGGCTGGGGGCTGCTTTTGGGGATAATTACCGATCATTTTGCTGGCTGCTTGCAGATATACAACCGCCAAGGGGGAGAGAAGGTGCAGCTCTTCTGTACGCAGAAGCTGAGGTGGCCTTGGTGGGAGTTTAAATTCTAGAGATGTTTAAGGTGGAGAAGCAAATAGTTACAATGATTTTACAGGTGCCTTTAGAAATAAACCCTTGTATGAAGCCTGAAGGCTGGTGGTTGGTGTGATCATTAACTAACAGTAATGATTTCTGTCCTCGAGCTAACGTCCCACAGAAAACTCTTGGTTGGATAATTGCATCTCCGGTGACCAGGAGGCTTTCACTCCCAAACACCCTTTACTCGACCAAAAAGCGCCTCGTTCAGATTGTCCGCTCACACACTTGGAGGATGGTTTCTTGGCCTGAAAAAGACCTGTTTACCTTCTCCACCTTTCAGGCTGTTTTCTGAAGGAGAACAGCATCGTGTGTTGTTTCGCCCCTGAACTAGTAGAAAGTTGTTTCCCGGCGCTGCTCAGACCCGAGGCCTGGCGCCCGGGGCCCACGCCACCCTCCTCCAGGCCGGCAGGGTGTGTGTCCAGAGAGGGCCACGTCCTGATTCGGTTGTGTCATGTAAGCACAGCTGTGCCAACAATCTTGTTATCCTGTGACTTTTGTTTCAAAAACTTGAGATCCGTATAATCTAGGCGGGAAACCACGCACTAGGACTAGTTGCAAAAGCAGCCATGTCATCTTCTCAGTAAAATCAAGATGTTTTTGAAGGCTTCACTCTTCTCCTATTGTGAAATGTCACGTACGATAGGCGAGGTGATAGAAAGCCCTGGAAAACCCGGGGGATAGCAAACAGCATCACCTGCTTTTCGGGCAAACACTAGCCACGCCTCTCCCGTGCTGAATAACGTGGTCTTGCGGTCATCACGTCACGAGCGTGTACGTGAACAGGCCTGCAGGAGTGCGCGTTGCCGTTGGGCCGTTTGTGGGGAGTGTCTTTGCCCTCCTGCTCTGGGGCCCCTCTGGGGCTTCTGTGATAGGCCCTGCACACTCCTCACTAATCCTGCCTGTTCTTGGATATGGTGCTACATTCTTTACAGCAGAAAATCCTCAGTCTTTGTTTGAAAATGTAATGATCGTGTCCTAATTAAAATTCAAGCATGGTTGACTAAAAATTGAATGCGTTAAAGAAAACCTGGGCTTATAAAGAAAAATTACTTTCTAAAGCAGTTTAGAAATCAGCTTGAACGTCGTTTCCTGCAGTTCCTGCTCCAAGTTCACCTCCCGCTTAACACAGACGCCCCCAGTCAGAGGGAGGGGGTCTGCACGCAAACCGGGCCCCCCTCTCAGGTGGGGTAGTGAGGCCGCCAAAGACACGTCACTGAGATGCTGGGCCAGGGCTGCCGAGGGGCCACCGTCTCCCCCTAGCCCTACAGCTGCCGTTCAGTCCTGCAGGCTCCCTCCCACCAGGGGCTGACCTGCCCCCTGCTCCGCACCCCGTCTCCCCCATGTCGGCCCAGCACACCCATCACTCGTGCTCCGTGGACCGTCAGCCGGACCCCCCGGTCCCTCGAGCTGGTGACCCAGCCCCACCCACAGACCAGTCCGTCCGTCCACCCATCCATCCGGAGCATGGCTGGCGGGCTCTCTGTGGCCTGTGCTGCTTTCATCAGGCCCTGGTCTCCCTTCACTTCTCTCCTGGAAATTTGCCCCATCCCCAGGGGGTCGAGGGGGTCCGTGCCACCCACGCCTGAGAGCCCCGGCCCTGCCCTGCCTTCCTGGGTGGCCGTGCCCCGTGGGGCTGTGAGCTCCCTGGGAGCAGGGACCCCAGCCGGCCCTGACTCCGTGCCCGGATCGTGGGGACCGTCCTTCTGTGCTTTTCTTTTTTAAAAAATAAATGGACCAGTGAAAGACCGGAACTCGAGCCTCCAGTTTTAGGTTTGGTGTTTTTCCTCGCGGTCGCTTCTGCCCCCTGCAGCTTCGGGCTGAGTCTTCACATGGCTGAGCAGGTGGTGTCGGTGAGGGGCCAGGTGGGCCGGGCCACCTCTGTCACCTCCTTCCCATGTCTGGTCTCAGCCTGTCCTTACCCTCCGAAGCCTACCACCCCGTCGCCCGCCATCTGACGCATCAAGTTAGTGTCCGTTGTTCAAACTGGAAGGAAGCCCGGCTGTGGGTCTGCGCGGGGCCTGGGCCGCTTGGGCCCCTCCCCGTGTCTGGGGGCCATGTTTGGGGGAGAGCCTCCAGGTGCGTGTAGGACGCCCTGAGCGAGCAGAGTGTGTAGAGCGGGGGTTCCTGGCGGGAAGGTCAAGGGCAGAGCAGAGCAGACACCCGGGCAGTTGCAGGAGAGGCCACGGACCCACCCACGTGCAGCCAGGGAGGCTTTCCTCAGTTTCTTGTTTGTCGCTGTCTGGGTTTAACCGCAATCTCCTGAAAGAAAGCGTCCGCTCTCTCCAGCGCTGACTGTGAGCTGAGGGGCCCTGGTACCTGTCACGAGGCCGAGACCCCGGGGAAACAGCCCCAGTTAAAGATGGAAAACAGCCTGCTCTGCGGGGACCGGCCCCTGGGTTCGGGGGGAAGGCGGCGTCCACCTCGGCCGTGTCCCCAGGGCTCCCGTTTCCGACGCTGCCCAGTGACCCCGGGACGAGCAGGCAGGGGCGGCAGCTCACACACTAGGGGGGAATCCCAGCTAATGACTTCAGAGTCATGGGCCAAAGTCAGCCTGTTCCTAAAATGAGGAAGTCAGTCATGACAGATCCTTGGGTCTGGAGGGTCTGTCTCTTCCCCTGAGATGTTTCTAGCTGGTTCCCAGGAGTGCCTGCGGTGGCACCGGGGCCCCTGCCCACCTGTTGCTCGGGGTGAGGGTCCTGGAGCTTCACCAGGGTCAGCCAAGGAGGCCCTGGGGACACGCGGGCGCCCGCGTGGCATCTGCCGACGGCAGAGGGGCTGGCCCCGAGGGCCCCCCGCGTGCCGGGTCCAGCTCGGCAGGGCGGCCGGGCCTGGCGGCCAGACTCACGGACAGGCGACCACTCAGCTCAGCTGGTCAGCCCCGCGGCCACGGCCTCACTGCGAGCTCTGGGTTGACCTTTTCCACTGAGCATCTGGCTCTTTCTTCCCGAGCTCGTGGAATTGACATCGCGTCCCGAAGTACTGACCTTCCCGGCGTCAGTGTGCGCGCCCGGCAGTGACCGTGGAAGGCGCCCCAGCTCCTTCCCGAGCCTCCGCGGCCGAGGGGGTCTGGAAGGCGAAGCAGCGAAGCCGGGAGCAGCCGCCACGAGCGGAGCGGCCGCGAGCACACCCAGGCGGCTCCTCCCCAGGGCCCGGGCCCCCAGGTTCCCGCCCCGTCCTGCGCTTCGGAAGGAAATGGGCCACGTCCCCATCTCGCCACGTGCCACAGCTGCATCTCTGTGGCTTTGACCGCAGGGGGCCGTGCCGCCGATCCTCAGACGCACACGCGTGTGTGTGTGCGTTTGCGTGTGTGCCCGGCACGTGGCGCCTGCTCGGAGCAGCTGCGTTCAGAGCCCGCTGAGGCCAGGCTTCTGAGGATAGCGTGCCCCACGCGGTCCCTGTCCTGCCCCCTACAGGGCCCTGTGCGGCCGAGTTTTCTCATCTCCTTCTCCTGGCAGGAACGGGGGAGGCGCAGGTGAGGGTGCAGACCAGCCGCTGCCCGCACCTGGGCCCCGGGCTGAGCCTGACCTCGTCTCAGAGGACCTGCCAGCCTCCCCGCAGAGCAGGCTGTGCTGACGTTTCCACCCATGCGTGTGGAGGGCTGGAACGTTCCAGGTGGCCCAGGGGTGTCAAGCCTGGGTCTGAAGGCTGAGGGGAGCCGGGTGGGGCCCGGTGCAGGCCGGCGGGAGCCGGGACGGGGCGCCCGCTGTGGCTGGTGGCACGGCCGCTGCCCGTGGGCCTTCTGGAACCTTCCCGAGTCGGCTCAGTGGCGTGGCGGCCGCGTGGCGGTGAGCGTGCGTTGGCGGGGGACGGTGCACGGCTGTGCACGTCGGGCTCGTGCAGGCGCTGTGACGCGCTTTCTCCTGGGAACTCCCACGTCCCGGAGGCTGCTGTTAGTAAATTCCCAGTTTTATGGGCGCTCTCGCTGTTCCAGCAGGAGAACGAGGGACCGATGTTTTCATTTCTTTCCACGTTAAACCTGCCGCCACAGAGAGGCAGAGAAGTGGCTGCCCTCCCACCGGGCCCCCCAGGAGGGATGAGTCAGGGCCGGGCCGTGGCCCGTGGGGAGGGTTTGGAAGCTGCCCTTCCCCGCAGCGCTCTCCGCGGGCCTGAACTCCTCACGGCGTGTCTGGTCTGCACGCTGCTGGCCTCGCCGTGAGCTGTCCAGACCCGGTGGCCGGAGAGCCCCGGCGTGTGAAGGGGAGGGGCCTTCCCCTCTAAAGGCCGCCATGGGGTCAACGCTGTCGACCGTCTTGCCTGACACCGGCCTGAGGCCCCCGACCCGGCCTTGAATCCGCAGGGAGGGGGTTGAGCTTGGAACAGAGGAGGATGAGGGGGGTGAATCGTGGGGCCTGAACTGCTGGGAAAGAAGGCGGGTGCCCTTTCCGCGGGGGGTCCGGGGCCAGGAGGCCAGCGCGGCCACACCCAAGGCTCCCCCACTGAAGCCGTCACACACGGCGGAACGGCGAGGGGGAGGGTGGTTTTGTTCAGATACCTGAGGGCCACGGGCCACCGACTGCAAAGGCAACGTGAGTCGGGAGTGAGGCCGGACCCCCAAGATGTCTGAGCGCAGCCTTGCGGAGGGAAGACCTGGTGACCCCTTCCTCCGGGGACCGGGGCTTGCCCCGACAGCGCTCGGCGCAGGGGTTACCCCAGCACGGCCCCCCACCAAGTCACAGCCCTCGGTGCGCAGCTGCTTGGGTCAAACCACAGGAGGGTGAATCCCGTTCCCTTCAGACGCAGTGCTGGCAACAGTGGGTGAAGCCCGAGCGACGCGTTTGTCGGCTCGTGTGCTCTGTTTTGCCCGAAGGCCGCTGTCAGCCTGACTGCGGGGAGTCGGAGCCCCGGGTAAGGGCCCTGGAGCCATGGGGCTGGCGCTACAGACGGCGAGGCCACCTCACCCGCTCACACCCCGACTGCCCGCGGTAGAGCCGTGAAGCCGGCCCATCGCTCGCCGTCCAGGCGCCCTCGGTCACTGTCTCTCGGTGTCCACTCGACGCTCCCGCAGAGGCTGCCAGGCAGCACGCCCAGAAAGGCCGGGAGGACCCGAGAGAGGACAGGCCACCCCGTCGGGCTTGGCGGGCACTGCCACCACCGCGGAGCTGGGGTCTCGGCAGAGGCTGTGGTGTCGCGGTCGGGAGGTTCCCGCCATGAGCCCGGAGCCTTGTCCTCTGGGAACCCGAGGGCCTGGCGCGAGTGCTGGCTGTGCCGTGCAGGGGGGACGCGGCTTGTCCCCAGAGGGAGAAACGCGGTCCCTGCCGCCACGCAGCGGTGGGGTCTGCGAGTCCCCTCGCCCACTGGTCCGTCCGCCCCCCAGTCCCCTCTCGGCCCTGGACGCGCACGTCGGGGCCCGCCTGCTGAGCGCCGGCGGTGCAGGTGGCTCCTGTCACCACGTTTCCTGCCTCAGGAAAGTCGTGCCCTGAAGCTACCCTGCTGGTGTTTGTGTCAAACACAAACAGTTCGAGTGACAAATTTGTTATTCGAATGCCGCGTACAAACGGAAGACAGTCTGAGCGTCGTTCTCCGGGGCTCAGAACAACCTCTTCTGCACAGGGCGGTGGCCGGAGCCGAACCGCTGAGGCCTTGGTGGGAGGGGCGGGGGCGGTCACAGGAGGAGTCCTCGCCTGCGGGGGGTGCGCAGCGCCCGTGATGTCACCAGACGTCTCTGCAGGTCCGGGGCGCCTCCAATCAGAGATGCGCACTCACAATCTGGAGGCTGCTGGAAGCAGCGCCGGGTCCGGGGGCCCCTTCCTGGCTCACAGACACCCCCTTCTCGCCATGTCCCCCATGTACAGCGAGACCCTCTCTCCCCCTCTTAAGACCACAGCCCTACGGCATCAGGGCCCCTCCAACCTCGCTGAACCCAACTCCTTTCCTAATGGCCCATTTCCAAGCACAGTCACCCTGGAGTCAGGGCTTCAGCCCCCCCGTCTGGGGGACAGTTCAGTCGGCGGCAGCGTCCCTGGCCTGTCCGAGGCCAAAGAGCTGGCCTGTGGCCCCAGGCCTGACCCCTGGCCCCGCTGCTCCCTGTGCCAGTGGGTTGGGAAGAGGGAGGGCCCTGCACCGCTGTCCCCGTGCGGGGGCGGCTCGGTGCCGCTGCCCTTACGGCTCATGCCACGTTGGGTCCCTCACCGCCTCTAAGGTGGCCGTCGCGTCTGTGTTACGGCTGGAAAACCGAGGCCTGGGGGTCACGGGATCAGCCCCAGGGCCGCGCAGTCGGCGTGTGCCTGCCGGGGCTCTGAGTCCATCCACCTGGGAGCAGTGCACGCGTTCGCCCTCGTCCCAGGTGTGGCCACGTCTGTGTGTCCGTCCGTGCGTGCGGGAGACTGGCTGTGCGTGTAGGAGTGCCTGCTTTTCTCTTGGTGCAGCTTCGGGTTGGCCTGCTTTTCTGCGTCCATTTTGCCTTTATTCTTCATTCGCCTGCATCTGGACGCCGTGCGAAGCGCTGGGGATGCGACTGTGTGTAAAACCCTGAGCTCCGGGGACTCACAGAGGAGCGCGGTCTGTCACAGGCGCGTAAAGTTCTCTGAGTAAAACAGCTGAGTTCCCGTGGTGCTGGTACTCCAGAGGGCCGAGGCCCAAATGTCTCCCCAGCAGCTGCCAAGCAGCCGGCCTCGGCCTCCCCTGGGTCAGAGCACGGGCGTCCCGCGGTCGGACCACGGGGCCTTGCTCTTCAGGTGGTGGGGGACACCCAGCCCCTCCTTCGTTGCGTGAGGGTGCTGGTCTGGGCATGAGCCCCAGGCGCACAGGTGTGAGGGGGGCCCGAGACCGCTGCCGGGCTCCACCTGTCTGCCCGGGGACGGTGGGAAGGTGGTCACGCGATTCAAGAGAGACAGCGTCGTTCTGTGTAACGGCCGGCAGGCCAGGGTGTGAGCCCCGCTCCCCGGCAGGGGTCGTGTCACACTGCCCACTGGCTTCTCCACCCACCTGGGATCCTGGGGGTGAGGCCGAGTCGAGGACCCCAGGCCTCAGCTCTGCCCCAGGTCCTGGTGCTGGCCCAGGGCCGAGTGGCCGTGAGCCGAGGGCCTCTGCTGCCTTTGTCTGATCTGCCAGTGAATCAGTCACGGGTAGCCATTTGCAAAATCCACTGAACCCCCGGGTGAAGGGCAGGGTATGGACGTGGGCACCGATTTCCACGGATGGATGCGAGCCGAGAGGCGTCGGGAGGGCGTGCGGATGGGGTGGGGCAGCCGTGCCTGGGGGGCCGTGTGTCCACCCCGCGCCCTGCGGACGGAGCAAGGCTCACACTTGCCGCTTGGCCACGTGAGTGACACGGCAGTGCGGCCGCCTGTGCGAACGCCGCGAGGACCTGGAGAGCGTCCACCCCGAGGAGGCGAGGGTCTGGCGGGGGATCCGGAAAGGCGGCCGGACCTGCCTGGGCCTCCCCGATCCCACTGGGTGGCCAGCAGGCGGCCCACGGCCGGGCAGGTCCCCTTCTTCCCCAGAGGAGGCGGGAGGCACCCTCTGCTTTCGGTGCGTTTAGACTCCATAGGTGCCCTGGGGGTAGCGGGCGCGCGTGCCCCGGGCCCCGCGTCTGCCCCACGTCCGCCTGGAGCTGCCCCCGCCTGGCGCTGAGGCGCTGGGGTCTCTGTCCTGGTCACCGTCCCTGGGCTGCGCGGAGCCCCCGGGGCAGGCAAGGTGGGGATTGTCTCCGTTAAGTGCACAGGAGTCTGTGCCCAAAGCGAGCCCGTAGTGGTGGCCTCGTGCTGGGGCCTCCAGGGGTGGGATCGGCCCGCCGCCCGGGTGCGGAGAGGCTGCAAATGCAGGGGAGGGCGTCTGAGCTGAGCAAGGAGGCCCGGCTCGGCCAGGTCACCAAGGACTCGTGCGCCCGCGAAGGCCCGGAGGCTGGGGTGGGGAGGGGTCCCCCCTGGGTCGCGTCTCCACCCTACCGTGGGAAGAATCCGGTGGGTTCCGACGCCATGGGAAGGTGATGCATTTCCTGAACCCTCACCTCGCACCCTCGGCCGGGTCGGGCCCACAGAGGCCCCTCAAGACCGTCTTGCTGAGACTTTCCCAGAAAGACCCCCAGGGTGAAGAGGGAGTTAACGCGGGTGCCACCGGGCAGCTTTAAACAGGTCGTAAACCACAGACGTTGAAGCGGCCAGCGGCACAGACGCCAGATCGCTCCTGCCCTCCGCCAGCCCCCGGGATCGCAGGGCCTGGGCTGGCCGCGTGGCATGTAAATCAGGCCCGCGGCCTCTTCCCGGCTGCACCTCCAAAGCCGGCAGAGCAGACAGGGTGAGGGTTTTTAAAGAGCTCGGGGGACCCTGGACGAAAGGGGCGAGCTGGCCCTCGTGCCTGGCTGGAAATCCAGTGCAGGAGAGAGGCGCTCAGCAGGGCTTTAACTTAACCTGCTAGACACGTATTTCCTTAAGGTCGAGAACCCTGAGCCTCAGCGCGCTGATGCAGAATTTAACCCTTGCCGTTCTGGACGCCACAGGCCACACGAGCAGCTTTCGAATCCACCCCCTCCCCACCCCCGGGGTCATATGGGTTTGTCGGGGCTGTTTTTAGTGACAGCTGTGCCCACTGGCCGTTTCTGGATGAGTCTGGTTGGAGGCTGCCCCCAGCCCCGCAGTGCCGTCTGCAGAGCCCGTCCTGGAGCCTGAGGCTGTAGGACCAGAGGCAGGGCCGCTTGCTCCTGGGAGAGGCTATCTTGCCTGTGCTGGAGCTGACGGCCGCCTTCACACCCTGGGCACTGTAGCGGGAAGCGGGCGCCGCACATCACATGTTCTCTTGCGTGCGAGGACGTGCATCTGTGTCAAGGCTGCCCCAGGCCGCTCCCCTACCCCCGCCCGCCTCCCTGGGATGCCCAGCTCGGGGCAGGAGCCCGTGTCGGGCTGCACACGGAGCTTGGACCCAGCAGAGGCCCCTCCTTGAGGTGGGCTTCCACGCGGGGACCCCAGCCGGAAGGTGCTTGCGGCAGAAACCCCGGGCTGGGACTTCCCTGGTGGCGCAGTGGTTAAGAATCCGCCTGCCAATGCAGGGGACACGGGTTCCTGGTCCTGGAAGATCCCACATTCCTCGGAGCAACTAAGCCCATGAGCCACAATTACTGAGCCTGCGTTCTAGAGCCCGTGAGCCACAACTACTGAGCCCGTGAGCCACAACTACTGAGCCTGCGCTCTAGAGCCCACGTGCCACAACTACTGAAGCCCACATGCCTAGAGCCTGTGCTCCGCAACAAGAGAAGCCACCGCAATGAGAAGCCCACATGCTGCAAGGGAGCGTAGCCCCTGCTTGCCACAACTAGAGAAAGCCCGCACGCAGCAACGAAGACCCAACGCAGCCAAAAGTAAATAAATAAATTAATTATAAAAAAAGAAACCCCGGGCTGCAGAAGCTGCTGCCACGGGCATGCGGGTTGGGAGGGGAGAGACCCTTAGGTCCTGAGGGGCCCCCTGACGAAGCCACAGGTGCTTCTGCACTTGCGCTGGGACACGGGGCCACAGGCACATTGAATCCGGGGGCCCGGCCTAGACTGTGAGCAGCCCCTGTACCAGGTGCCGACGCCTCCCCTGGGGCCTGCGGCCCCCGCATCAGGCACGTTCACGTGGGGAGTCTTCACCCCCTCGCTGCGGAGGACGCCCTCGGAGCCACGGGAGACGCACACCGCTGCTGCCGGGACCTGCGGGCGTTTCCCCAGTGTGTGAGCCACACGGAGATCGGTGCCACCCGAGGACGGCGGACAGCGGCCCTTCTCGGTGTCCTGCCGGCAGCCAGTGACACTTTCCCTGGAATCCAGTCCTGCGGGGACTGGAGCCCCTCACGCAGAGCCCTAGCTGGCTGTGACAGAGAGAGGGAGAGAGGTCCCTTCCCCAGCAAAGGACCGTGAGTGTGGGCACCGGGGCGGGGCAGGCCAGGCCCTGTGGGTGGTCGGCCTGGCTGATGAAAACCAACCCACGCCCCCGACGGAGCACCCGGGGCGAGGACGCGCCGTGCGCCCTCCGCGGGCTCGCCTGCCCCCGCCTGCGCTGCCCACCCCCGCCGTGCTGGCTGCGTCCTGTCCAAGAATGCTGGGCACACCGGGCTCTGGGCGTCCGAGGCGCCGCGTCCTATGGCGCAGGCCCAGGGCCTCGCAGCTCTCGGCCCGACGTGACTTCAGGGACAACGAGGGGCCGACCGTGGCCCGGGCTGCGGGTGGCGGGGATACTTCCGGCGGCGGCCCCGCGATGACCATCACCCACGTGTTTCCTCCCCGCCTTCCGGCTGTCAGCACCGCCCGGGAACCAGGCGCCTCCCTGCCCAGTGTGCAGACCCGCCGGAGGCGGGAAGAACGGGAGCAGGGGCTGGGAAGTTGGCACAGTGAGGGCAACACTAAAGGAAACAGCGTCTCTGGGAATCCTGAGTTGAAAGCCCAGGGCCTGGAGATGCTGAGCGGAGTCACGTGCTCCTGCATCCGTGGGTCTGGGGTGTCACCTGGGTCCCCGCCTCGTGGCTCCCGTGCTGCCCAGGTGCCCCCGCGGACGGGCTTCGCAAGAGGCCGTCTTCCTCGTCACGGCTGCTGTGGATTCGCAGGGGCCCGGCTGTTGCAGAAGAGATGGGTGCGTCCTTGCTGGCTTGAGACCTCTGTTAAAGCAAAGCTACGTTCGTTCGGGAGAGAATCTTTCTTTACTTAAGGAGGAGGCTGGGCTGGCGAGGGGCGTTCCCTCCGTATGGCCGCCCCTGCCGCCAGGAATCCGGCAGCACACACACGGAGAGGTGAAAACACGATTAGGAGGGCTCTGATGACAGCTCATTATCCATCCTGCGTTTGCTGCGGCAGCGCTGGGCATCTGTTACGAATTTAAGTGCGCTCTTACCACTCACTCTCAGGATAATTTGACCACCGGGATGTCTCCTGTAAACTGGTGTAAGAGGCAGGAACCAAGGAGAAAACGGGTCGCAGGAAGTAAGCAAGGGCGGGAGCGGGGCTGTGGTCGAGGTGGAGCCCAAGCCCCTGTGCAGACCCCGCGTCACATCTGCTCACCTTCTCCCCGACCCTCTCGGCGCCTGGCCTGGCCCACGGCCTGGCGGGGAGTGAAAGGGACCCTCCCGCCCCCATCATGCCCTCCTCCCAGCCTGGTTCTCTGCACCACCGGCTTCCTAGCGAGGGGTGGCCAGGGGAGTGGTCTGGAAGCAGTCTGGGGGCTTCCGGCTCTGCCCCAGGAGCTGCGTGATCGCTGGTTGCGTGTTGTTTCCAGTGGAAACGAAGCAGCAGGAGGGAGGGATGGCGTATTCGCTCGTGTGGAACTGTTTTCCTTGTCGAGTGGCTGAAGGCTTCTCTCCTACAGCGAATGGACACTTATCTTTTCTGTCAGATTTTTACTGACTTCCAAACGCCATCTTACTGTTCAAGTTCACCAAGTGTCAGACATTTATCAGATAGGGCGTCAGTAGCAGCAGAAATGCAGTAGTACGTCCAAGTTAAAAATTTCCCTTTGATTACTACAAATCCACGGGCCCTTGGGTCCAAGGCTTCTCCTGCAGTTTGCGAATGGATTTTTATAGCACATTAGTGCTGGGGGAGATTCCAAGGAAAACAGCGCTCTCGGTATGAGAACCAGCTGCAGCTTTCTGGAGCCGATGACTCACACCCGCTTTTTAATTGGGTGGGAGAGCCAGGCAGGAGACACACAGGGACTCAGTCAAAGCACTGTTTGTTTTCCGAGGGTATCCTAGCCACAGGCCCGCCCCGCGGCTCCCATCTGCAGCTCGTGTTTACTTAACTTTTTTTCCCTCCTCACAGTTCCAATCATAAAAACGGAGCCCAGCGATGATTACGAGCCTGCCCTCACCTGTGGACCAATGAGCCAGGGCCTGAGCCCGCTCCCCAAGCCCTGCTACGGCCAGCCGCTCGCCCTGCCGCCTGACCCGGGCTCCTGCCTCGTGCCCGGCTTCCCGCCCCGTCCACAGAGCAGCGCCAGCCCCGAGCTCCACGACCTCTCCTGCGCCCCCTACGGCCCGGCCGCGGCCGGCCCGGGCCACGGCCCCCTCGGACTTCCGCGGCCAGTCGGCGGGGTCCTCGCCGGCCAGGAGGCGCCGAGACCCGCGGGCGTGCCTCCCGGGCCCCCCCGGCCGCCGCCCCCCGCCCCACTGCAGCCACAGGTGAGTCCGCCGTCAAGCGGTAGCTGCTCCCCGGGGTGCCGGCCCGCGCTCTGTCCCCACGGTCCCTCCTCTCCGCTGCCGCCGGGGACCCAAGAGCCGACCCGCCTGCAGCCCTGCGGCGCCGCGTGCCCCCCCGGGACGGGCCACCAGCAGCGCCAGCCGTCCGAGGTTCCGAGCAGCGAGCCTGCAGCCGCCCGGCCCCTGCCAGCGCCCGAGGTGCGTGAGGACAGTAATCATAGTCTGGCCCCCCTTCCCGTAACGGTCAAGCGAGAGCCTCAGGACCTGGACCCGCTGGACCTGGACGACGGTAAGTGCTCGCGGGCGGGCGCGCGGCCAGCCCGGCGCCGTGGGTCCGCTGCGGCAGGAGGGGCGCGTGCACCGCCGCCCAGCGGGGGCGCGCCTGGTGTGTGTCCTGCGGGACGCTCCGGCCGCCCTCGGTGGCCCCTGGCGGCCGGCAGTGTTGCCGCCAGCCAGCGGCTCGCGCCGCTCTGCCCGGTGGGGGCCCGTGGCTGTCGACCCTCGGGTCCACTGTCCGCGGGGCGGCACAGGGAGAGCTCGGGGCGCCCGGGTGTGCCGGCCCTGGCCGCGTGGAGCACGGCGCCCCCGGGAGCTGACGTGTCCTGTGAGGAGGGGAGGCCGCCCTGGGCTCGGCCCCGGCTCCAGCTTCTTGATTCCTAGTGTCCAAACTGCTTCTCTAGTCGCGTGAACCGCTTTTACGTATTCGCGCAGCTAAAAGTGAGCGACTTGCACCCTGTTCAGCTCGTGAGAACACTTTAAGCACATGACAGGCTTGTCGCAAGCTCAGTGATCACACGATGAGGAGCCGGTGGCTTCCTGGACCGGGGCTTAGGCCCCCGCACGGCACCCGGACTCCACAGAGACGCGTTCAGGGTGATTTGGAAACGAAGCGTCCTCGAGACACCCGCAGTCAGGCTAATTCGTGTGAAAATCTGAGCCCCAAGGTCTTCCTATAAAATGAGAACAGAAGGCACCTCGTCGGAAGATGTTTTTCTCTTTCCTTTGGGAAAAGGTGCCGGGGGCCCTGTGATCTGGTGGGTGAGAGGTCACCCAGTGCTCTCGTGGGCCCCGTGTGGATTGTCCGTCCATGTGGGCGCCCAAAGCCAGCCTGGAACGAGGCAGAGAGAACCCGTCCCGCAGAGGAAGCCGCACTGGGCTGGTCTCAGAACCTCTGCCTGAGGGGCCCCGGGACCACACGTGTGCCCTGAAAACAGCGGGCAGACAAGTGCCGTCGGCGGGTGGAGGGCCAGGAGAGCCCATGCGGGACAGGGGCCCAAGGCTCTCACCCGAAAGCTGTGAGGCTGGGCAGGGCCTGGAGGAGGGAGGCGGGCGCCTTCTGCGACCCCCGCCCAGACTCCAGCAGGACCACGGCGGAACTTGCTGACACAAAGCAGACGTGAGGGCCAGCGTCCAGCCTCAGACGCAGGGGCCCGCCTCGGCCGGACCCTGGGGTCAAAGGCGGCGTCTGCTCACGCTGCAGGCGCCGGGGTGAGCGGGGTGGGGAGCAGGGCCTCCTTCCGTCCTGACCGCCGTCCCGGTCCCATCGTGAGCGCAGGGGTCTGGTTAGGTGAACCCGGCACCTCCTGGGCCATGACCAACCCCCTAAAGTTGCCGAGGGCCCAGAACGTGGTCGTCAAGGGAAGAGCCCCTGAACTCCGGGCGTTGCCTCTGAAAGCACTTCTGAGGGTGGGAGGGAGGGACCCCGGCCTCTCTAGGATCCCATCAGCACACCCTGCAAAGGGGTCGCCTGCTTTGAGGGTGGGCACTTACAGAAGAAGAAGAATGCTTGAAAGCGCGTGGCCTTGCGTCAGGAAAGAGCAGGGGAGGCACTGGGAGGGGCCCCACTGCCCCCCAAGCAGACAGGGATCTGGGAGACCCTGAGGCCTGGGGTGGCCAAGCTGACGGGGTCCAGCCCTGTTGCTGGGCTGGGGGCTGCAGCCGGGGTTTCACCAACAGGAAGGCCCCCGTGCTCCCGGCCCGCCTGCACCTGAGCGTCAGTGGGGTGGCGAGCGGGGGGGGCCCGGGGGCACCTGTGGCCACTCCTGGGACAGCAGCTCCAGGGACTCTGTCCCGAAAGGATCCTTGTGGGCCCTGGTTTCTACTCCGTGTCCATCCCCC
Source organism: Balaenoptera acutorostrata (assembly GCF_949987535.1). Lineage (NCBI taxonomy): Eukaryota > Metazoa > Chordata > Mammalia > Artiodactyla > Balaenopteridae > Balaenoptera > Balaenoptera acutorostrata. The sequence goes on along the minus strand of NC_080076.1, from coordinate 876,621 downwards.
GGGCCAGCTGTCAACGCAGCCTTTCGGTTTTGGCCACGAGAGCACAGTGACGTCGGTTTCCTTGGTCAGGATTGGGGTCAGGATTGGGGTCACGGTGTGAGGCTTCCCCAGAAAGCGGTGAACGCGTGTCCGCGAATGTGCGTGTATCTTCACACCGCCCCCATGCGTGGTGTTTCGGTGCCACCCTGCTCGTCTCCAGTTAAAGCCACGCCAGGGTGGAGCCCTGAGCGGCAAAGAGTAAACGCTGCCCTGGCCCCGTGCAGAGTGGCCCCGACACGTCCCTGTGGGTGGACATACCCTGCGTGGACGCTGCACCCAGCGTCCCCCCCGAGCGGTCTTTCCCAGAGGGAGACCCCCGAGGTGGAGGGGGGCCTCGGGTGCACACGCCGCGTGGCTCGGGGGCGGCCTCGCACGAGCCCGGCTTCCCTGCGGCGGGGCTCTCAGGCCCGCGGGGTCGGTCTGAGCACCCAGGCTGGAGGAACCGCCCTGGAAGTGGCCACCGAAAACTAAGGCTGTGGGGCTTCTCTCCTGGAGTTGGGACCACACACCTTCCGGTCAGGCGTCCGTCCCCGCTCAGGAAAGCAGCTCAAGTGTTTGTTGCTCTGTCTGAGCGGCTGAAGACTCCCCGCGTCCACAGGCGTTTAGCATAGAGAAGGGGCCCAGCTCTTGCTGGACGTCTTGTAGTGGAAGCAGCAGAAAGCGCGTCCGTCCTCGTGAGAGGGTGGCCGGAGCTGTCAGCTGCGTGTCGGGGGCTCTTGGAGGGACCTTGAGGCCACATCTCCGTGTTCACCTTGGTTCCTCCACCCGGAACCCGCTCGCTCGCTCGCTCACAGGAGCTGTGATATAGACACAGGTCAGTCCCTCGTGAGTCCTCGAAAGACCGCCTAGTGCAGAATAAAGGCCCACATCGTGGGCGTGGGGACCTGAATCCCCAGCCTCCCCGACCCAGATGCTGAGGGGCTCTGGGGCGGGTTCTTACTGGTCCCTCCTGATGGGGATGGTGGGAGGGGCACGCCGGTGTCGTGGGGTGGGTGTGGGCCTCGCGAGGTTCCTGTACAGCTTGGACGCCTTGAGTCGGCACCAGTGACCTGATCCTTGGCCGGTCCCACCGGTAAACGTTTGTGGTTGAGGGGTTTGAAAGTTAGTCTGTTAAGAGGGACGATGTCCGCACTCCCGCTTGTTCTGGGGCGGAGGACGGCGTGCCTCGCGGGGGTGTGTACAGAGCGCGGCCCCTGAGGCCCGGGTGGGAGAGGGAGCCGGTCGGCCGGGGCCGATCCCTGATGTAGAAAACAGGCCCCTGTGAAAGGTTTGGAAGGGGGCCTGGGGAGGGGGTCATCGGCCTCATTCTAAGGCACACGCGACTTCCCTTGTATGTCTGGGTTTTAATTGGCAGCCCAGCCCAGGAAGGTGCAGAGAAGAGAAGATGGAGACGAGGGCGAAAAACTAAATCAGAAAACTAGATGCTGATTTTAAGTGACCTTGACGTTAAAAGGCAAAGACTTCATCGTTGTCATTTACACCCAGGGAGAGGCGAGTAGTTGGGGTGGCTGACGACAGGGACCAGGGAACAAGGACCAGGAGGGGGCGCAGGGGGCGGAGGAAGGGGAGCGAGCGGTTCAGGCTGTGCGTGGCGGCCCCTCCCCAGGCCTTGTCTCTGCAGGACGCGGTTGCTGGTCCCGGGGGGCGCTGGCGGGTACGACCTGCTGTCGCCTGGGCTTTGCCCGGAGAGCCGTGGCGCCGTTCCGCCAGGGCAGGAGGGACCAGCCGTGCACCACGGCTCACACAGCGAACTCAGCCCCATGTCACTTCCAGGCACGCAGAGCCATTGCGCGTCCCGACCCCAAGGTGACAGGTTAGGTAACATCCCGCCTGGCCTCGCCCCTCACCACTCCCACCCTCAGGGCTCTCGGAGGCTGATAGGAGCCGAGGCTGCAGTGACTCTGGCCCTTACTTGCTTCGTGGGTGCAACCACTGTGAGTCAGGGGGCGATTGGGGTTCCTCGGGCTTGTTTGTGATGCTAATGGCGTCTGTGAGGAGTGAGAGCTTATTTCACGTGTTCTGGTTTTTTATTTGGGTTTTTTGCTTTCCAGGAACGTAGAACGTAGAATGAAAAAGGCAATAATAGGATATCATGTCCAGCTCCAGAGAGCCTGGGGCATTTGGGGCACGTAAGTGAATCACTTAGGGATCGCAAAGGCAGCCGTGCCTTACGCGGCAAGCCCCCTGCTCTGTCTGCGGAGTGATCCCCCAGATGTGGAGGGTTAACGCACGTCCCAAGTCTCCATTCACCTCGGGGAACAATTCAAGTGCACGAGGACTCGCCTCGAACCCCAGCTTGTTAATAGGGTTTCTTTGTTTTTTAGTTGTTTCTACTCTTCGGTTTTGTTTCAAAAGTGTCTGGCCCATAAATAGTTCCAGTTATAATTTATTCTTTGGTTCAACAATATTCGTGAAATTTAGGCTCTCCATTCGGACTTCTCAATCATGGCAGTACCGCGGGGTACCTTTTCTTTTAAAAATTAGCTTTATGGGCCTCACTTATTTTGAATGTAGGTTAAATGTGTCACAGAAGCCACACGTGAGCCATTTCCCTGGTGTGATTTTTGGGACCTGCCCCTCGCGGAGCTGAGCTACACGACCACACAGCAGCACGCCTCTCCGGCTGATGCGTTGTCCTTGACTGACACACGTGTAGATGTGGGCGGCTCACACACACGCACACGGTAGTCTGTGTGCCGTTTGCGTACATCTGCTGGGAAGTCATCGTGAGCGTCCCTGAAGCTCGCAGAGTTCATCCAGCCAGCGTTAACGTGAAGGGGCCCTGTTTTGCTGACATGAGGATCCCCCTTTGTGACCCAAGCGACGGCTCCCGGGGTGTCGGCTTGCCTGCCACCGTAGCAGCCCCTCCGCGTCGCCCCCCGCCCACCCCGCAGCCTCAGCCACCGTCGGCCCTCTCGGTCCCCTGCAGGGGCTCTCGGGTTTCCACGAGTCTAGATGTCATTAGAACAGCAAGCAGGTGGAGCAGGCGGCTGGGGCCGTGTCTGCCCCGCGTCTGGCTGCGCGCCCCCCGCGTCCCCCCTTCTTTCCTGCGCCTGGGCTGCTCTGGGGGAGAACACGGAGCTTTCCTCATGGAAAGTTTCACTAACCTGGCCCAGGGCCCGGCTCTGAGGCCTTCCCCGCTCCTAGTGATGATGGAAAGAGCCTGCCTTGCAGGTCAAACGCACGGGCTTGTTAACATTGCAGACGTGGGCTGCTACCCGGTGGGCGGGAGGACGCACTCAGCCGTGCACGCGGTTCCTGAGGGTCAGTCCTTAAGGCCCGGGCCCCTGGGGTGCCACGGGAGGTGGCGGATGCCGGTGGCGTGGTGACCCGCAGGCTGTATCTCCCGAGGTGGAGTCCACCGGGGCCCGGGCTGAAGCCGCCACCCGGAGGAGCGGGGCCCCCGCCCGCTCACTTCCGCTTTGCCCACCCGGCGGTGCGTGCCTCCCGGGCGCCAGAGTCCGTGTGCACGGGGACTCGGGGCTGAGCCTCCAGGGGTGCCGTGCCTCCAAGTGGGTCAGACCGGTGTGCAGGCTTGGGCGCAAGTCTCCTCCTCGTCCCTGACCAGGGGGCCCCGAGCGACAACCAGTGAGTGGCGGGAGCGGGCGACCACTGTGAACCCGCCCCGGGCAGCGCTCGAGCACTGCGCGGCTGCCGCGCCCCGGGAGGTGTGTGCTTGCCGCTGCGGCCGCGCTGCAGGGCCGCAGCCGTTAGGACCTGCCCCCCGCGGAGGAGGAGGGGAAGGCAGGGGCTTCTCTGAGCTGCCCGCTGAGTAAGGGCCTCTATAAATAGGGCACTGCATTTGGCCCCGGGGACACAGCTTGCTAGGCTAGGACGTGTGAGAGTCTCCTGCAGCTCGTATGACACTGCAGCTTAGGTGTCCGAGGTTCGGGGCGCCTCTCAGTTGCAGGATGTAGACGCTAGCTGGAAGCGTGGACTGCTTTGACTTTCTAATCAAGTCTTCTCCAGCCCAATTATTTTCTGTGCTCTTGGAGGGGAATTTGGTGGTTTGCTTTCAGCTAATATTCACCTTCTCCCTTAATCCTAGATCTTAGCTGATTTCCTTCTGTAGATGGGAGAGCTGTTTGACGTTATTAATTTGAGGGAAAGAAAAAGGGGAGAAAGCGGAGGGAAGAGCTAGAAAGGTCTTGTGGAACTAGAACCACTTAGGTCTACTTGGTGCCGGAAACACCGGCGACGGAAGCTGGTGGTCGGACCTGGCTGCGTGCAGGCCACTCGGGCGCCTTGTGGTGCGTTGACTCCGGTCTCAGGCAGGCTCTGAGGGTGGGAGGGTGTTGGCAAGTGAGCACGTCAGGACTGTGACGCAGTTTTCCGGTGTGGCAATACTTCTGCAGAGGCGAGCATCTTTCCAGGGGGATTTAATCAGCTCCGTCTCCGTTTCAGACCAGGTTGCACAACCTTGGCCTGGTCTCTGCGTTTTCTCTCTCTGATGCCATACATTTCAAAGCGCTTTCTCGCTGAAGAATGAGCACACCTGACAGATCCTCTCAGATCTGCAAGCCAGCACAGAGCACGTGGCTGTATTGTGTTCACCAGAGCGTGAAGCCAGAAGGAAAGGTGTCCAGAAGCACAGTAGCGACATTCAAAAGCCCAGGTGATGATGGACCATCAGGGCTTGGCGTCTCTTTGTGGAGAGCGGTGACCAGGGCCACAGAGGGCTCCGACTCCCTCTGCTGGACGCCCGTGGTTTCACGAGGGCAGCCAGGCACGTGGCGGCCCTGCCCTGGAGTGCCACGCACAGGGTCAGTGGCGTGGCACTTGTAAGTGACCCCTGATACAAGAGTGCCCTCTTCATGTGGATTCCTGAGGGACAGAGAGCGCCTGGCACAGCCGTCCATCACGTCCAGGCAGAGAAGAACGTGGGTAATTGGTATTGGAGTAACCGTCGTTCCCAGTCCAACCTAACACATCATTGCCAGCACACAGAAAACCCACATGGCGAAAATAGTACCTGTGTGTGGCCTTTGGCTCTTTCCAGAGTGACTTTTACATATAGTCTCTGTTGACCTATTCAGCCTCACAACAATCCTGTGAGTGGGCAAAACTGCCTATTCAGCCCCAGCTGACAAAGACGGAGGCTGGAGCTTAGAGAGAAATGTCACTCGACCTGCTCAGGACACAGCTGGTGAGTGATGGGACCAGGGACACCACCTTGATCCTCCAGCCCTGATTTCAACACTGTCTCTCTACTCTCAAGGCTGAGCTGTGTTATTGAGCTTTTTTTTTTTTTAACCCACTAGAGATGTAGTGAGCAAAGACTCCTGCTCAGAAGTCTAGCTTTCAAGTATGAATTGGCCTTGCAAGCCAAAGAGAAGTGTGGTATATTTTTTTCTTCAGCAGAGAATCTCTGGTTATTAACTGAGGCACTTTTGATGACCCAAGAAGGACTGGAAGAGAGGCAGGCCTTCCAAACTGGTGGAGAGGGGACCTCAGTGAGAGAGCACCCCCTAAAGGCAGTAGAAACACTGACGAAACTTTCAGATCAATTATCGCAGAGTCTGAACATTAACCAGAGGCAGAAAAAACTGAAAAGCATTGATTCAAGGGAAACTGGACCTTGGTAACGAACGTGGGATCTGTGGTGGTGTAATTTGGGGCTACTCCCGTCCCCCTCCCCAGCTCCATGGAGTGTAGCCGTGAAAAGCCAGCAGCTTCACTGACAGTGAAGGAGATTGGCCTCTGGGGCTCTGTTAAAAAACCCCATCCCCACAGCACAGTCAGTCCTTTGACTGGTCGTGAAGCTCCCTGGAAAAGCCTCGTTCCCAGGGCAGCATAAAAAATAGCAGATGGCTGGGACCATGCTCATTGGAGCTGCCCAAGGCTGCGATCTCAATTAGGGCAAAGGAGCCTGGCCAAACCAGGTGACCACAGGGGATTCTGAAAAGCCCCGACATGCTCCTGGGGGTCTGGAAGACTGCACACGTGCACGTGGATATGTGCACACTCAGGAAGACCGCACACATGCGTGTGGGTGTGTGCACGCTCAGGAAGACCGCACACATGCGTGTGGGTGTGTGCACGCTCAGGAAGACCGCACACACGCGTGTGGGTGTGTGCACGCTCAGGAAGACCTGGGCAAGGAGAGGGCCCAGCCGTTCACCTGTGGCTCCTTCACCTCGCGACTGTACGAGCAGGAGTGAAGCCCAGGCTGACTGTGAACTGAGGGCATGTCAGAGGCGGCCTTTGCACACATATCTCCTCGACAAAACGGGGAGGCCTAATGGTTCAAGGCATTCAGAGAAACCTGACTGATCCTTGAAGGACGCTAACCCGAGGGTGACCCCTAGGAAGCCAGGCTTAAAAATAAAAGCAAGACTCTTTTAAAAAAGTGGAACAGAGAACTTAGCAGCTACACACTGCAGAGATACAGAATCTATGGAATTAGTCCAGGAAAGTCACTAATCAAATAAGCAACAACTAAGGGAAAAAAAGAATCCAGCAATAAGAGCAAATCCTGGATGGGGGGGAGGTGGGGGAGGGAGCTGATTCCAGAGTTGCTACAGGGTACTATCTCTAATGTCCAGGTTTCAACCAAAAAGTTATGAGACGTGCAAAGAAACATGAAAATATGTCCCATACACAGGGGAAGAAGCAACCCGCATGCAGTGGGCAATGTCCCTGAGAGGGCTCAGGTATTGGACTTAGTAGCGAAGTAAATCAGCCACCATAGAGATGCTCAAGGATCTAAAGGGAACTGTGTTTAGAGAATTAAAGGAAAGTGGGACAACTATGTCTGACCAAATGGAGATACATTTTCTAAAAGACCCAAGTAGAAATTCTAGACTTGAAACGTACAATAACTAAAATGAAAATTCATTAGAAGGGCTGAACAACATTTTGGAGCTGACAGAATAAAAGAATCAACAGACTTGAAGAAAAGTCAATAGGTTATCCAGTCTGAGGGACAGAAAGTAAAAAGATTAAAGAAAATTGAAGAAGCGAAACACCATCAAGCATACAAATGTGTGCATAATGAGCACCCAGAAAGAGAGAAGAAAGGGGAAGAAAAAGTATTTGAAGAAATGATGGTCAGAATCTTCCCAGATTGGAAGAAAAACATTGTAGACATCCGAAAAGGTCAACAAATTCCAAGTAGGATAAATTCAGAGATTCACGTCATAGCCAAACGGTCAAAAGTCAGAGAAAAAGAGACAGTTCTAAAAGCCACAAGAAGAAACCAAGTCATCAGGTACAGTACGTGGACTCTTCAAAAAGATCAACAGCTGACTTCTCATTAGCAATCATGCAAGCTGGAAAGCAGTGGGACAGAATCCTCGAAAGTGCTCAAAGAAAAAGACTGGTGACGAAGAAGTGTCTATCTAGCAAAACTAGCCTTAAAAACAGAGGAGAAATAAGCAAAGATGCCATAAGAGAATGTATTGCCGTCAGACCTGGCCTACAGAAAGTACCAAAGGGAGTCCTTCAGGTTGACAGTAACTCAGATCCACATGAAGAAGTAAAAAGCACTGGTAAAAATAATTACATCATTAAAAGAACAACATAAGCATTCTAAGAAAACTTTTCTTCTCCTAACTTATTTAAAAGAAAATACATAAGACAGTAATTACAAAACTGTGCTGATGGGCTTATATAAAAGTGTCATTTGTGTGACAATAATAGTAGAAAGGAAGGAGTAGGGAAGGAAGCTACATTGGAACAGAGTTTCTATATATTATTAGAAATAAGTATTAATCTGAAATAGATATTAAGTATTTTGTAATCTCTAGAGGAACCACTAAGAAAATGTTAAGAATATATGTAGTAAACAAAACAAGACCAAAAAAAGCATTTAAATGATACACTGGAAGAAGTAAACTTAGACCCTTACCTCTCACCTTACACAAAAAAGTTAACTCAAAATTGATTATGGGCTTAAATGTAAGAGCTAAAACAATAAAACTTTTAGGAGATAACATATGAGAAAATCTTTGAGACCTTGGATTAGGCGAAGATTTTTTTAGATATGACACCAAGAACACAGTCCATAACATTTAAAAATTGATAAATTAGACCTCATCAAAATTCAAAATTTTTGTGCTTCAAGAGATACCATTAAGAAAAAGAAAGACGAGGGAATTCCCTGGCAGTCCAGTAGTTAGGATTCAGCGCTTTCACTGCCAGGGCCTGGGTTCTACCCCTGGTCAGGGAACTAAGATCCCAAAAGCCATGCAGCATGCCCCAAAAAAGACAAGCAACATACGAGATGAACGTATGATAAAGGGCTTACATTTAGAAAATGCAAAGAACACATATCTCAGTAATAAGACAAAAAGCCTAGTCAAAAACTGGGTAAAAGATTTAAATAGACATTTCTCCAAAGAAGGTATATGAATGGCTAATAAATACATGAAAATATACTCAACATCATTAGTCATAGGGAATGCCAATGAGATACCATTTCATACCTATTAGAGTGGCTGTAAAAAATAACAGAGACAATAGCGAATTTTGGAGAGGATGTGGAGAAGTTGGAACCCTCACACATTACTGGTGGGGATACAAAACAGTGCAGCCACTTTGGCAGTGTCTTAAAAGTTGAACATATGTTTGCCCTAAGACCCAACAAGTCTGCGCTTAGGCATCTACCCTAGAGAAATGAACACATTTGTATGTGCACACAAAGACTTGCACACAGACGTTCTTAGCAGCATTATGTATAATATCCAAACATTTGAAACAACCTAAACGTCCAGCAACTAGGGAATAGAAAAAGTGTGATATATCCATACAATGGAGTATTATTCAGCCAGAAGGAGGAATGAAGTACTGAGTCATGCTAGGACATGGATGAACCTTGAAGACATTACACTGAGTCAAAAAGCCAGACACAAAAGACCGTGTATTATGGTTCCATTTGTGTGAAGATGTCCAGAAAGGCAACTCTCCAGAAGCAGCAAGCAGCCTGGCTTGGGGATGTTTCTAGGTCTGATCTCTTATGCAGGTTCATTAAGTACAGTTTTGTTAAAACACAGAAGGAGAAAAGTGCTTTTGAAGCGAGGGCTTGTGTGTGTCGTGCATGTTTCCCTCTGTATGTGGAACACGTGCAGCCCTCTTTCAGGAGTGTTGGGAGAAAATTCTAATTCTGTTTTTATGTGACACGAACATAATGCTGATGGCAGAGCTTCTCTCAGGGAATAAAAATGTGTGTGCTTCTCCGTTACTTAACTGTTTAGTTAAATTAAGGATTCTCTTTATCAAAACGTGGGCCGCATGCAGGACCAACCCCGGACGTTTGCCAACCGTGGGTGACGTGGGTTCTTCACGTAGGCTGGGCACACAAAATCTTGAGTCCCTTTACCTTTTTCAGTTTGAATCCTGACACAGCGTTCTTCCTTCCTTCCAGATTATAATGTGGACTCTTCCACACAGTAAAGAACAAAGAAAGTCTATTCCTCCTTTTAAAACATCCGCCCTTATCAGGCCCGGGGGACCCGACTAATCATGGCCTGGTCCTGGGACAATAAGCCAAGCTGGCGGGCCAGGCCCACCCCCCCCTCCCCAAGGACGTGGATGCTTATCGCTCCCAGAACCCGGTGGCCAGTTTTCTTTTGTTGCGAAGCAGGGGTAGACAGTGCTGGAGGCGGTCCTCAGCCGGGGCCTGGGGGGCTTTATCGGCCCCAGCCTGCCCTCCCTCCCCACAAGGAGAAGGCTGCCCCAGCTCGGCCCTATCAGGCCCCACAGCTGCTGTTATTTCAGATACGCAGGAAGGGTGCCTGGAAGAGCCCTGGGCGACAGCTAGAAACGTCTGTGATTCCCCCAGGCTCGTCAGAGCCCTGGCGGGAGGGAAGAGGGGGAGATGCCGCCGGGGCGGTCGGCAGCAGACGCGGGGGCCTCGGCTGTGAACCGCTGGCCCGACGGCTCCGTCTGCTGCCCTGCCGAGGGTAGGGGCTCCGGGGACGCCCCGTTTTAAGGCCTGCCCTGTCCTTTCTCCATAAGGCGGGTTGGCTGGCCGGCTAGTCTCGAGTCTCTGCAGACAGCTTCAGCAGAGATGGGAGCTGGGCCCCAGCAGAGGCCTCAGGAGCTGACGTCTCGCCTCTGACTGCGTTTGAGGTCGGAGCGTCCTGTGCAGACACGCGCGGCGTCTCCTCAGCTCGGGGACCAAAGTCTAGGGAATGAGAAAGTCACCCGGTGAGGGGCGGGGGGAATCACCCTCCTTCCCCCTCAAGGGTTTTCTCTGGAATCGGTTTTTAGGGAGGAGCCCAGGTAAGACAGCTGGCATCCTCGAGTGTTTAGGGAGAGAAATGAGACTTTAGGGCATTTCCTCTTAATTACTGTCCCTGGGCGAGATTGGTCAGGGAGGGACACGGACCGTGGCCACGTGTCGGGGCCGCTGTCCGGAGGGGAAGGCCTGCCGTCTGCTGCTGTTGGCACGGCTCCTTGCTTTCACGGCGTCAAACTGAGAATCGCCTTTATATGCACTTTCCTTCTTTTTCCACAGTAGCTGTTGCCAGCAAGCTGTAAACTACCCTATATCGCTCAGATTTAAGAACCTAAACTTTAAAACAAATTAAACTCTTGTTGACATTGTAATAAAAATCAGAATGGAACCGGGCGGCTCAGGAGAAGCGAAGTTCAGTTATTTTTGTGGATTTAAGGTTGTTTTCTGGGATTCGCAGGCTCCCAGTGCAGCGGAGTGATTTCCTCTTGGCAGACGGTCGGAGGAGAAGAGGCGGTGGACGTGGCTGGAGCGAGGTGGACACGCAGGGCGTCACCTGGGTGTCTGCTCTGGCGTCAGCAGGGGCGCTTGCAACCGCCCTGGAAAAGCCGCGGCCGGGCGGCTGGTCCGTGTTGGAGGCGGGGTGCTGTGCAGGCAGTTTTAATGCGTTTTAGTTTGAGAAAAGAGCTCAAATCGTGTTGTCAGAGTCTGTCTGTTAACTCGGCCTTGTGCTGGACAGAAGCAGCGCTGGGAGCACAGGTCGTCGTGCTTCAGAGCTCGTGCACCGTCCAGGCCGCAAAACGCAGAGCAGCCGCTGCCCCCAGCTGTAACCTGCGATGTTCTTGTGACAGCGTCCTCCCCTCGCTGGAAACGGTGGTTTCCACTGGATCACACGCCAGCTTTCCATCCTGCGAGCAGTTTCCTGCCGTGATGCTGCAGAATCACAGAGCTTCAGGGAGACGTGCGGATGGAAACTCCGCAGTGGATGAATGTGACGAGCTGGGTGGGCTCCCTGCAGAGGGGCTTTGACCTGGGCTCGCGGGCAACCTCGCCCCAGCATCGCACCCCTGCCCTCACCTGCCGTGCCCTCTTCTGCATGGCGTCCTGTTTCTCTCTGCTTTCAAGGCCAGGTCGGCTCACGACCTCTGACTCATAAACAGGCCGACATCCACCGGCCACCACAGTCGGCTGGAGCTGTCCGATCGCCGCCGTCGCTAAGTCTTCAGAGCTGGCATTGGGGTCACCCAGACCCCCTGGCTCCTACCTGCCCCGCCGGGACACGGCGACACAGCGCGCAGGAGCTGGGCCATGGGGCGCGAGCCTCGCTCCGCAGGCGCCGTCCAGCACTTACTAAGTGGTAGGAGGATGAGGAGGAGACTTAAAAATGCAGGATGGCATTCCTTCACGGAGCCCTTCACTGTCACTGGCTGGTTAGAGGACCCCCTGGATTTAGAAACATGTCCTGCTCACCATGGGGATTGTTACAGACACTTGTGGGATTTTTTAAGCAGTTTTCATCACTTTGCTTGCATCAGTGACCTCCGCTGGACCAGGGCTTGCTGAATACGCAGCGTGTTTTGATAAAACGTCTTGCCTGTGCCCTTGCGTAGGAAGCTTGTCCGACAGCTCGTGGAGCAGGGGACAGTGGCCAGCAGGGAAGGCGCGGAGCTCAGAGCCCCAGCTCCTGGCCTGAGACTCCTGTCACTTCATCTCGGATCTCTTCATGCCCTGTGACGGAAATGGGCCCCTGATTTATCCTTAAGCTCACTCTGAATCCCACGTGAAAGTCCAGCGCAGCTCAGGCGTAGAGATGACCCCTCAGGGTGCTACCATAAGGCCTCACTGACCTTCCGTCTGAGTTAACATTTACTGTGAACTGATGTTCTGCGTAGTTTGTTCTCTACGTACTGTTTTCTTTCTTTCTTTTTTTTTTTAAGGACATATTTCAAGGCTTCTTCAGAAATCAAATTTAGATAAACAGAGAAGGAATTAACGCTAAATTTCCAAACATACAGCTCCGCCCCAGGGAAAGGAAGATCATGTGCAGGGTACTGTGGTTGTAACTTCCCAGCTGGGCAACAAGTGCTCTGAGGCCTGCGGGGCAGACCTTGCCCAGACTCAGCCTTGGTGAGGCTCCTGGAAGGGATTAATTCAACCTTCAAAGACGACAGAACCCAACCAGTATTTGCAGATTGCTTGCTCTGCTCTGGCATCGCAGGGCTGTCGAGACATGTGATTGGATCAGACGCCTGACCCCTGGGAAGTTAGAGTGGGGTCGGGGAGAGCAGCTTAAACAGCTAAACAGTATTTAAAATATAAACAACAATTCAAGATGACAAAGCAGGGCCCAAGACAGTACCCGATTAGCTGCCAAGTAAATTACGGAGGCCAGTGATTCCAGCGCTCTTGCTTTTAGGTTTGAGGGACTTAGAGATCATTTCAGGAAGGACTTTTCAGAGGAGTAGAGATGGGAGCTAAGCCTCAGAGGCTGTCTTCTCTACCTCAACTGGCATCTCTGTTTCACGTGGGAAATGCAGTGTCATCGGGCGTGAGGCCTCTGAAGGACACATTTCCAGCGCTGGGTTCCACGTCTGTCGAGTTCGGGAGCGGTCGATTGATAGAGCTTCCTCCAGAAACCAGCCTGCAAGACCCTTCCCATGGGGATGTGCTCCTGGTGCCCCGCACCCCCCGGCGGTCCCCGGTCCACAGGCCTGTGCGTCCTTTCCAGGTTCAGGAGGGAGACAGGTGACTCTCCTGCTTGTTCTTGCAAGTATTGTTAGAAACGGCTGTGCCACTCCTCAGGCCGAGAAGTGGGCTTGGGGCAGGGTAACTCTGCAGGGCTGCTCATTTTGGTAACCACCAGGGGCACGGCGTCATTACATAAAGTCGATCAGAGTGCGTGCATGCCGGTCCTGTTGATTTGATTTAGAGCTAACGAAAGCTCCAGTAACGTGCAATTACAAGAAACTTAATGGCCCTTTATACTGAAGGCAACTTCCATGGCACCTAATATACTTTGATGAATTACTCATTATGTGCAGTGTTGGAATAGCTTCTATAAAGATTAATAATTGGATAATCAATACAAAAATGCAGTCTTGGTTCTTCCCTTTCTCCTACTCCAAAGTCAGTATGTCCTGAAGATGATGGGACCTGTCTCATTTGCCCAAATATTCTGATTCCTTGCCTCCCTCCCTATCGGCCTGTTTTCCAAATTAGGAGTTCTGAGTCCCTTGCCAGCTTGGTATTGCACACGTTTTCTTCACGCCGTCTGTGGTTTTCCTGTTCAGATCTTTACGGAGTGAGCAAACAGGTTCTGCTGTCGGTTGCTTTTGTCAGCACTCAGAGGTACAGTGTAACCCTCAAGGCGGCCCCGGGGCCATGGGGAGGGGCAGACTGGCCGCACGGAGGCGGCGGCGGCGGGAGTGGGCTGGCGTCTGGTATGGGGGAGCGGTCGGCACGGGCTGGGGCCTGGGGCAGGGGCGCGGCCGAGGAGGGCGCTGCCCACGGGGCAGGTGAGCTGCAGGCACGGGCCCTGCGCGCCCTCCGTGACGTCCATCCTGGGCCCACTCGCGCCGGCCGCGGGTGGGGCGCTGGGCGCTTGGCCGGCAGCGGTGCTAGGTGCGCAGGCAACCCGTGCGAGCGGGCGGACGGGGCGGCCACTGTGTTCAGGACCCGCGCGGGGCTCGGCAAGATTCGGGCCGGACGGTGGAGCCCAGGAGAAGGCCGGGGCCCTGCTGCCGCGTGGCGGCCGTGCCTGAGTCCGCGGGGACGGCGTGGGAGCCGGGAGCGTGCACCCGCACCCCCCGACGGCGCGGGGCTCCTGAGGCCACGGTTTGGACCTTATGCTGAAGTTGAACTGGAGGCGCCGCCCTGTGAACAGCCGCGGTGTCCACGCCTCGCCCCCGCTGCCGGCCTCGCCCCGAGCCACCGGGCCCTGAAGTTCTTAGTTGTCCTTCCGGTGCCGCCCCGACGATGCCGGGGCCGGACGGCACCCACGCCCGGACTGTCCTCCGCAGCCGCGGAGGGCGAGCGCTGCCCTGGGCAGGGACGGGGGACGGGGGCCAGGGCGGCGTCTGCTCCCCACAGCCGAGGCCTTGCGGCCCAGCGCTCGCAGAGTCGGAGCCGTGCCTGACGCGCGGCCCTGGAGGGCCTGAGACCCCGCGCACGCGGGGAGGACGGCGGAGGGCGGTGCGCTCGCGCGACCCCGCAGGAAACAGTGCGGCGCGGTCGTCGGATCGCGGCCCTCTCCCCTCCCCCCGCGGCCTGTGCACCCTACGTGGAGATGGTCTTGCAGGAATTCAGTCTAGGAAACGGGGAGTTGCACCAATAATAATTTAAAATACTACTTTAAAAGCCGTATCGCTTGCAAACTATACCGATAAAAGTGAAAATCTCTGCGTGTTACTTTAATTCCTTTCTCAACGCCCCGGAGGAGCCGGGCTGCTCGCAGTGGCCGAGCGCAGCTGCGCCCTCCCTGGGCTGCCCAGGGCCTGTGGTGCAGCATCTCTTCTCAACGATCGGAACGATAGTTTAGAATATTCTGAAGGTGAGAAAAGTGTGCTTCTCTGTCCGCAGGGGTGTAGGCGTGGCCTTTAGGGCAGCAGCTCTGGAGAATTCTCTTTAAGGGAAATTTCTTCTGTGGTGCCGAAGGGTTCCTTTCTGCCCCCTGTCCATCCCCCAACTAGCCCAGGGCCCCCCAGACTCTTGTGGGCTCGAATCCAGTCGCTGAGGATCTAGTTAGAATGTTCAGTGGGTCTGGGTGGGCCTAAGCGTTCGCATCCTCCCAGCTCAGGCGGTACGAGGACCTGGGCGGCACGAGGACCCGGCCTGGGCAGCGGGGCCTGGCCGGGGGGCGGGGGGTGGGGGGATGGCCGGGCTGAGCGCTGGGCCCTCGGGTCCCCCGTCGCCGCGGGACCGTGGGTGCTGGCCCAGCCCATGCCCAGCTTCTCTCTGATCCTGGTGCTGTTGCTGAATTATGAAAATTCCAAATGTCCGCTGGGGCAGAGTAGATAGCATAAAGGGTCCCCCAGCCCCTCACCCCAATTCAAGGCTGTGGGTGGGGGGGTAGTATGGCACTGTCACTGCATCTGCCACCTCGTGCCCAGATGTTTAAAAATCAGTCCCGGACTCACATCTTTCACCCTGTGTCCCTCTGACACAGGCATCCTTTTTTTTTTTCATTTGTTTTGGCTGCATTGGGTCTTCGTTGCTGCACGCGGGCTTTCTCTAGTTGCGGCGAGCGGGGGCTACTCTTCGTTGCGGTGCACGGGCTTCTCATTGCGGTGGCTTCTTTTGTTGCAGAGCACGGGCTCTAGGCGTGCGGGCTTCAGTAGTTGTGGCACGCGGGCTCAGTAGTTGTGGCGTACAGGCTCAGTAGTTGTGTTGCACGGGCTTAGTTGCTCCACGGCATGTGGGATCTTCCCAGACCAGGGCTCGAACCCGTGTCTGCTGCATTGGCAGGCGGATTCTTAACCACTGCGCCACCAGGGAAGTCCTACAGGCGTCCTTTTAAACGGCCATTTTTTTACACGATCACACCTAACAGAACTACTGAAGATGCTCGGGTGAGGTGAGGGTTTAGTTCAAGGTCACGTTTATCTTTGAGGTGTGGTTTCCCTTCCTGCAAACCCAGGGTCTTTCTGTGCTTCCTTCATGAGCAGCATCTTCTGACCAAAACTGGTGCCAGGTTGGGGGTCGGGTCCCAGGAGGGCCCAAGTGCCCCAGACTCGGAGTGGGCGTGTTTGACCTCACTGTCCCTTCTGACGCCCCACAAAGTAAGACCAGCCACGTGGTGTGTGTCTTGGGCCTTCGGGTGCCCTAACGTCGCGTGCCCGCCGCCAGAGCAGGACCTGTGTTCCCATAGCCGGGTGACAGGGGGCAAACCTGTTCACTCCTTGCTCGCGCCCATTTATTCTATGTTATTTTTTAATGAAAGAGGGCTTTTAAATTTTTTGTTTATCCAACGCTGTTAATTGTTGGAATAGGAATTTCATCACTGGGGCAGTGTGTTTTCTAGCGGCATATAGCAGGCCCTGGGAAAATGCTTGTTGGTGATTTAATGACCCCAGCGAGTAAAGCAGAGTGAGTTTGGCACAGATAAAATAATGGCCCCGGTCACATGGAAAGCATTCACTGGCACACACCAGTGGGAGGCCCGGGGACGAGCCAGGGGACCCTCCCCGTCAGGTGGCCGCCCCCTCCCCACCGGCCCTGGAGTTTCCACGCAGGGCGTTTGCATTATGTGGCGTATTCAGGCTAAATAAGGGAGCAGCCTCGGAGGGAGGACAATTATTCTGTTTTAATGGCTGGCAGCTCCACATAACAATGGTGTCCGTCCGAGCCAAGCCCGCATCCAGCTGGGAGGGTCATATTTTATTAAAACCGTGACTTGTTGTCATCGTCCCTCCGCTGTCCCATTCTCTCCTTCCCAAAATAGCAGGCCCCGTGGCGGTGGCTTATTATGATTAAAAAGATAAAAATAAGTGAAGGCTGAAATAGGTCCAGGACACCCGAGGTAACACGAGAACTTACTTTTTAATGAAACTTGAGAAACTGTTTTATTTTCCACTGCTTCACAGAGCATCTCTGGAAAAAAAAAAAAAAAAAAAAAAGCAGAAAAGGATTTTAGTGATGTTGCAACTCTGCATTTTCAGAATTACAGCAGTTGTGATGCGCTCGTGGCAAAATCACTGTTTTCAGCCCAGAGTCTCATGGAGGCGGCGCCTCCCGAGGGGGGTGGGCAGGGGCTGCTGGTGGACCAGATGCGGCCACGCCGTGGACACAGAGGCCGCCGGACCTGGGAGACAGCTGACCCGGGCCCACCTGTGGGGAGGCGGACTTGCCAAGAGGCCGCCCCGTCTCAAGAAACTAAACACCCACACGGGAACCACCGCCTCATGTTTCCTGCACCTGAGCTGACGCCCCCCCACCCCCAGTGGCACTGGAGCACATGCTTCCCTGGCTGTGCCCTGATCTCTGAATTGCGGCTTTAATCGTGTTGAATCTCGGCTTAGCTCACGTCCACTCTGCTGCCCTAAGTGAGAACTGAGTGTAAATGCACGTGTCCAGTGCAAACGGGGACGGTGTGTGTCCATCACCTGGGGGCACATGTGTCCCAGCGGTGACAAAGTCACAGCAGTGACAATGCTTACATCCATTAGGATTCTCGGCCACCGTCAACGGGCTTCCTTATCCAAGAATCGTTAGATTTGCAGGCTTAGCACAGCAAATGGGATCTGGAGACTTCCTAGAAGTTAGTTCTTTAAGAAGAGATTTGGCCTGAGACAGCTTTACTTCTGTCTACCTAAATTATCATCCTCTTAGGTTACACTACTAACTTTAGCCAAAGGTATATTTTCTGGGAAAGTTAGCAAATACTTTTTTAAATTATCTTTTAGTTATAGGAAGGGGAAAGAATGTCCTTCCTGTTTTGTTTTGCTCTTCAAAAAGCTATTTTGGCTTTCCCTTAAAAATAAAAGTGTTTTTGATGACTTGTCCTCTGGAAGAATACGCATTTTTCTGTCCCTCGGAGGAAAATGGAGTGGGCAAGTAACAGTTGCTTTTGTGCCATGCATTTATTTATGTGCAGCGTTTAATTTGATGGTGAGCTTTGATGGAAAGAATCGTGGTACCTCATGCAGCATGTGGTGGTGTGTTGGAACGGAGATGGGGACAGAGCTCTACGGGGCCCGCAGTGGAATCGCCAAGACCTTCTTTGTTCCCTATATTGCTCTTGTTTAAAGGACATTGATGCTTTAAAGAAATAGTTCTCTCCATAAAAAAGCAGCATCGCAGAACGTTGTAAAGCCAGAGATGGAAAAAATGACAGTATTCCTGCTGGGCTGGCTAGTTTACTAAGTAGCAGTAGATAAATACTGTTAGTTTTTAAAAATTCATAGTACAATTCATTTCCTTATGGGAACTAACATAACTATTGAAAAAGAGAAAGATGCTTTAAAGTGTTTTGTATGTAGTTAAGTATGTAATCATGGAATTTGGCTAATGTGATAAGCTATATCAACAAATATGGGTTTTTTTGAATTCACACAAAGGTATTATTTGTAAAGTATGGTCCTTATCCGAGTTAATTCAGCTTTTTTTTAAAGCGAGGATTAAACAGTGTGGCTAGGTTAACACTGCTGAACTAGATTTCTTATTCTCTAATCCCAAGCCCAGGCCTGAGAAACTAGGATGATGTCTGTGTGAAGGCCCGCTGGAACATTCTAGCACCTGCTTCTCCCGGCCCCTCCTTCCCCAAGCCCGGCAGGCAGGGCCACGTCCCCGCTGGGGTCCCGACAAGGGACGGGGACAGAGCCCACCGCCCGCTCCCAGCCTGGGGCCAGGCACAGGCGGCTTTCCCGTTGTTTCTCCCGGTCGTCACTCACAGCTGCGTCCGATGAGAGACTAGCGACACTGTC
The DNA here is from genome assembly GCF_949987535.1 of Balaenoptera acutorostrata. Classification (NCBI taxonomy): domain Eukaryota; kingdom Metazoa; phylum Chordata; class Mammalia; order Artiodactyla; family Balaenopteridae; genus Balaenoptera; species Balaenoptera acutorostrata. The sequence goes on along the minus strand of NC_080076.1, from coordinate 857,985 downwards.
GGTTCTCTGTGACCAACGAAGGGACACGGCTGATGTTCTCATTAACCTGAAAAACCTACGCAGATACTGGTTCTGATAATAAAGGGATCCACACACACGTTGTCAGAAATAAGGACACTAAAAGAGTTGAGGTGGCCCTGTCCCTCATCCCGCTTTGTGTCTTGTGGATGTGCTTTGTGTCTCCAGACTTTGCATTAACTTCAGACCAGGGCGGCCGCCACTCACACGCCCCATCGTTTTCTCTTTTTCCGACAGTCGGTAAACAAAGTTCACCAGAAGGTGCTAGAGCGCTTCTCTTCCCTTTACCGAGGCAGGACGGCGAGCCCGCTGCTGGGGCCTTCTCAGCAGCCATCCTGCCACATGGAGACAGAGCCGGGCTGGCCCCTAGGGAGGCCCCTGCCGCCCCCGCTGTGTGAGCACTGGTGCGTCTCCTGCCCTCTCTGGTCCCATCCAAAATAAGAATCAGCGTAGTAGCTGCCACCCAGAGCTGGGCAGATGCGGGGGCCATGCCTTTCGCAGCACACAGAGCTCTAACCCAGGAGGATTCTGTTTCCCCCGCTGACATGACTGAGGAGTTCCCTGATTCCTGGGGCAGAAAGGGGCCTCAGTCAAGCCTCCTGTTTCCACAGAGAACACCTCCAGGCCCCCCAGGGGCAGGACAGTCTCACGGGGGCTTCGGAGGCAGATGAGGACAGGGCCCGGGTGGCCTTTGTCCAGCACTTTCCCCACAGCGTGTTCAGGGCGAAGGCCTTGTATCAGGTTTTCTAAAGGAAGGTCACAGGCTGCTCTCACGTCTCTGAGTGATGGTTTGAATGATACAGCGTGGACATGGCAAGAACTTAGGTCTGAGAGAAGGTGAAAAAGTAAAGGATGCTTGGCTTCGAGGTTGCCCACCGGCGTCGGAGGAGCCGGGGCCCAGGCGCTGCTCAGGGAAACCGGGCCAGGCCGTCTTTAAAAACAGCTGCACCTTGAAGCCGTCCTGTGGCTTCTGTCACTCCGTGGGGATTGTTTTATATTTTGACTCTGACCACGTGCTGTCCTATATTTCCTGGGGTGTCAGGGACCTGCTGGGTGTCAGGACCCTGGGTTTTCCATCGTAGTCATTCTTTCCTGTCGCAGAGCAAAGTGATATTATTATCACTGTGTTCAAAGTCCCGATTATTTAGAGTCAAACACAGAAGCATATGTATCGCTTCTTCGCTTAGAGCAGGGGAAGCAGGACGGTTGGTGATAAAGTCTTGGGACTGATAAGGCCGTGACCCTGGCTGTGAGAAGCCGCCTCGGGGCTGGGAGGGTGAGAGGTCCCGGCAAGCCCGGGCAGCGCTTTGACGGCGGGCAGGCAGCTGCTGCTCGGATGTCGAATCTTAGAAACAAGTCAAGTCAGGTAGAAGAGAGGGACTAGAAGAGTGAGAAGCTCGCCAGGTCCGCCAGAGCCTCCCCAGGCTGCTCATGTGACAAGCAGGCGCTGCTGCGGGGTTGCGGTGACGTTCCTGAGACAGCGGCCGGCGTGCCCCCTCCTGGCGCCGGTACCTGCGCCAGCAGGCTGGTACCGACCAGCTCACCTGCCGTCGGCTTTAGAGCCGGGGCCGTGCTGCTGGCGTGTGGCTCTTCCAGGGCGGGGGGATCGTCCTCGGTCACCTGCAACGTGTCCTCCTTTTCTACAAAAAACGTTTCTGAAGCACGTAAAAGCTATACGGGAAAACTGACTGAAAGAAAAGGTCTTTTTAGCTCGAACAGAACACTGTGTGTGTGTGGTGGTTGGTGAGCGTGTTGGTATTTTGTTTCGTTGAAAGAGAAACGTGCACAGAAGAGGAAAGCAGCGACTGTGCCCTCGCCGCCCCGCGCGTCTGTGTCCTGAGTGGCCTCGCAGCGGAGGACGTGAGGACCAGGGACAGAAGGGACCCGGGGGTGGGGGGCAGGCCCGGGAGGAGGGGACGGGCAGGCACGGGTCCCGAGGGCTGGGCTGTCGGGATCATCGAGGCCCCGTGCCCGTCCACCTTTCCGACTTTCGCAGTAAGCGCTGAGAAAGAGCAGTTCGCGCCGGCCCTGTGGATCTGCCCGTGGAGCCGGGAGGGAGGAGCCCGGAAGCTCCCAGACCCGCAGCGTGTGCAGGTGGGGAGGAGGCCGGCCGCAAGTCCTGGTCTCAGCTGCTCCCCCGTCGCTCAAGGGCAGTGGCCCCGTTCCCACTGGCCAAGCCTCCATGGTCACACCACCTGCCTTGACTTTCTCGAGGGGTTGTCGCAGATGTACATGCAGAGGGCTTAGAAAGTAACCCTGAAGGCTGCGTAGGTGTTGGGTAAATACGTGGTTTGTTCGTTCCTTAAGATCTGTCTTGAGATCCTTAGTTGCATTCAGAAACCAAGCATTCAGAAACGTGGGAGCACTTTGCTTAAAGGTTAGGCGTTGAGAGGGAGAAATACATAAAAACTGTTTGGACTCACAGCTCCTTTTAGGTTTGCACTGTTCTCAAGATAGTCACACAAAACCCATGCGTGAAACCTAAGAGATGAACCATGGATGTTTCACCACAACACGAAGCTCTGACGTCAACTGTTCTCAAAGTGGGGGTCAAAAGAAGAAACTCAGATATGAAAGGACAAATATTTTACTTTAAAAAGGACATTTCACCGTATTAGTTAATTTACATGCTCATTTATGAATAGCAGAGACATCTTTCTATAGTGTCAGGAAGGATATTTACAAATGTCATGCAAGTACAGGTGAAAAGCTATGTCTGTACTTTGTACATGTTAGTTTTGGTATTTTAAAAAATGCTAACTTCCTTTTCTCTCAATTCCAGCTTTATATATAGAGGTGGATTTGTGTGTGTGTATCAGATATACACATACACCCTGTGTACATACCCCAGATTAAAACAACAATTCAAACTGCCACATGAGTTTTAGAAAAAAAACAAGAGTTTCCACCTTAGGAGCATTTTAGAGAAAAATTAAATATAAGGGAAAAAACCCTTCTTATTAAATTGTGGTATTACAGCTCACCGCATCCTGTTGCAAGGACATCTGACGTGAAGCAGAGCAAAGGTTCCTCTTTCAGGTTCCTGACGATCCGTGAGGGTCACATGTTACCTGCAGTTCAAAATACTTCTGTAAAGAAAAAAAACCTCTGTGTCGGTGGAAAAGCTGAATAAGAAGGTGGAAATTATCAGTAGAGAGAAGACATTGTGGGAAATCGTAGGTGTCATCGGCACAACCATATCAAAGAGAGAAAGCCACCCCCAAAATAACCCACACAGAGCCCCGCGCCCGGGACTGATACGGGCTCGGACCCATGACCTCACGGAGGGAAGATAGGATGTGGCTGGGAGGCGGCGGGGCCCCAGGACCCTGTGCTGCGCTCCCTCACCCGCCGTCAAAGGCCCCTCCACCTCAGCAGCCCTTCCCTGATGTGGTCTTTTTTTATCCATCTGTGAAATGGGACCGTCATGGCTTCCCTACAGGGTTCCTGCCCAGATTGTGTCTGTGGAAGAGAGTGAGGTCTGGGCGTCCACCCTCAGCCGTGTGGACGCTTGTGTGAAGCATCATCTGCCGTGGGGTTCCTGGCCGTCCAGCTTCACTTTGGGCGGCGGCCCGGCTCAGGCCCCGCGGCGCTCAGGGAAGATGCTGGAGGGTGTTTGTGCGTGTGAGGTGGTTCTTGAGTCTGTTCCTAAAAGGGACGAAACGCTGTGACCCCAGCCTGACCTTGCCAGGTGTGGACCGCAGTGGGTCCAGCTGACAGGCTGTCCTCAGGGAGGCTCGTCAGACACCACTGGCCCCCCCCGTGACGGGCAGGAGCTCCGGCTCCCCTGGTGCGGCCCGTGCCGCTCTCCTGAGGGCTCCCGACAGGGCCAGGCCTCACTCAGAGAGTAGCCATGCCACGGCCTTCGTCTGGGCCCAGACTGTCCAGGACACACCGAGTGAACCCCGGGCGCCCCCTCCGAGGATCAGGTGCCCCAGTGGGTAGTAGGGGGAAGCCCACTTCTGAGGCTCCTTCCCCTTTTATCTTGTCAAACAGATGTTAATTTTCCTGTGGTCTGCATAACCCTGAGTAACTAAAAGAGTCTCAGCTACTCTGCTACTGCCTCATTACCCCTGAGCACTCCCAATCCCCATCATTATTACTTTCAGGACTCCCTCTCTACCCCCATCATAATTTACCCTCAGGACACGCTCCCAATCCCCTTCATTATTACCCCTCAGGCCTCCCTCCCACCCTCTTCATTATTACCCCTCAGGCCTTCCTCCCAATTCCTGTCATTATTACCCCTAAGGCCTCCCTCCCAATCCCCTTCATTATTACCTCTCAGGACTCTCTCCCAATTCCTGTCATTATTACCCCTCAGGCCTTCCTCCCAATTCCTGTCATTATTACCCCTTAGGCCTTCCTCCCAATTCCTGTCATTATTACCCCTCAGGCCTCCTTCCCAATCCCCTTCATTATTACCCCTCAGGCCTCCCTCCCAATCCCCTTCATTATTACCCCTCAGGCCTCCTTCCCAATTCCTGTCATTATTACCCCTCAGGCCTCCTTCCCAATCCCCTTCATTATTACCCCTCAGGCCTCCCTCCCAATCCCCTTCATTATTACCCCTCAGGCCTCCTTCCCAATTCCTGTCATTATTACCCCTCAGGCCTCCTTCCCAATTCCTGTCATTATTACCCCTCAGGCCTTCCTCCCAATCCCCTTCATTATTACCCCTCAGGCCTCCCTCCCAATCCCTGTCATTATTACCCCTTAGGCCTTCCTCCCAATTCCTGTCATTATTACCCCTCAGGCCTCCCTCCCAATCCCCTTCATTATTACCCCTCAGGCCTCCTTCCCAATTCCTGTCATTATTACCCCTCAGGCCTCCTTCCCAATCCCCTTCATTATTACCCCTCAGGACTCTCTCCCAATTCCTGTTATTATTACCCCTCAGGCCTCCTTCCCAATCCCCTTCATTATTACCCCTCAGGCCTTCCTCCCAATTCCTGTCATTATTACCCCTCAGGCCTCCCTCCCAATCCCCTTCATTATTACCCCTCAGGACTCTCTCCCAATCCCTGTCATTATTACCCCTCAGGCCTTCCTCCCAATTCCTGTCATTATTACCCCTCAGGCCTCCCTCCCAATCCCCTTCATTATTACCCCTCAGGACTCTCTCCCAATTCCTGTCATTATTACCCCTCAGGCCTTCCTCCCAATTCCTGTCATTATTACCCCTCAGGCCTCCTTCCCAATCCACTTCATTATTACTTCTCAGGTTTCCCTCTCAATCCCCAACATTAGACATTTTTCTACCACCCCTTGCTGGTCTCACTAGAATCAGGTTTCTGCTCTGGGACTTCATTGTCCTAAAACCTGAGTGGGAGGACAAGCCCCAGTTCTGTGTGGTATGATTGAACTTTCACCCCTGCTCTTCATGTGGGACCTTGTTTACCGCTGTTCCCACCGTGAAGTCCCTGCTTTGAGGTTTTGACTGCTAATTTCTCTTCCTGGGTGGAGGTGGCCCCGCCGCCTCCCTTCCCCCTCCCAGCAGCACCTGCCACCCGGTGGGAGGGACTCTGGCCCACGTGTGGCCCCAAACCTTTCGCTTTTCTCAGAACAGGTTAGGAAGCCCCACTGGGCCCACGGCCTAGGCTGCTTTAGGACAAATGAGATGGTGGCCGCGAAGGCACCTTGTAAACCGTCGGTTGCTGAGTGAATGAATGCAGGGCGAAGGGCTCTGTGGTGCCCGTGCCATCACACCTCGTGTGTGGATTCCCCGCACACACGCCCTGTATCTTTCTAGTACGTTCCACACACTTGGCCTGAGACAGAGACACCCTGCGTGCAGGTGCGGGCTGTCCCGACCCAGGCCAAACCCCCAAGGGACCGGGACGTGTGAGTGTTCTTTGTCCGAATGCTCTTTCATGGCGGCGTTCTGCGAGGTGTGGACGGGGCCTGTGCCTCTTAGGGACACAGAGGCTGGACCCGTGACGTGGAGGAAATGGAGAGGAGCTCTGTCCTGGTGGCCCGAGTCCCGCCGCCCCGCGCCCCGGGCCCCGTCCTGGCCTCCTTGGTGGCCGGGGAGCCTCCTGGCCGGGTGAGCACAGTCTCTCCGGTGTTTACCGTGCGAGGCCGGGGCCGGCCGCAGAGGGCATGTGGTGCACGTCGGGCGGCCGTGTCGGTGCAGGCGTGTCCCCTGCAGGCCGCTGCCCGGCGCCCCCCTGCCCGCGTACTGGCGGCCCCGCGGGAGGAGCCCGGGTCTGGGGTCCGCAGGGCGGGCTCCTGACTGTGAACCAGGGCCAGCGCGTTCTGTTATCAGTTCCCGTGACACAATTCCTGGTTCCCCCGCTGGGCCTTATTATTGTTATTCTTAAAAATAGTTGGGGGGGGTGTTGAAAGGCAGTTTAGGGAAGGGAGTGGGCTCGGGAAACGCACTCCGCTGATTGCTCCAGGAAGCCGCCCTCGGCTGGGCGGGGGCCCTGCAGAAACACACGGTTTATCTGGCAGCAGAGGAGCCCAGGCGGTTCCGTGACGCAAGCGCGTCCCCACCTCTGAGCCCTGTGAGCGGCGGTGACAGCCTCTGGGCCGCATTTCCCCATCTGGTGCCGTGATGGGGGGCAGATGCTGTGCAGGTCACTCCCGTGGCCTTTGCCAGCTCCTCTCACTTCCCCTCCGGCTGCCAAAAATCACAGGCCGATCGTGGACACGAACAACGGGACAGACGTGAAGGAAGAGCCCTGAACAAAGGGAGGCCCGGGCCCGGGCGGCCAGCCCTCCTCCCCGAGCTGCCCTGGCCTGCCTGACCACGAGGCCACGGAGAGGGGCCCGTGGGGCGTGGACTTCACCGGGGTGCTTCCACTGCGGGGTTTATCTTTTGGTTTTGCCAACCTGTGGGAGCACAGGCTGCGCACCAGCGCCTGGGTCAGTCGTCAGCCAGCACCCGAGGCCGAGGCCTGACTGGTCTCTGGGCCTGAGCGGCGGCTCTGGAATCACAGCGCCGGGTCCCGGGCAGCTGTGTCCTGCCGGCTCAGGGCACCTCATCCTCTGGGGACACCTTTTCACAGGCTGAACATACTGACTGATGGAATTTCTGGTGATGTATGTAAGCTCGTGTGCAGAGTCCTGTCTCTCTAATGCTCTCTATTTTTGTTCTCTTGCAGTAAACGAGATAATACGAAACGACCTCTCCAGTACCAACATCCACTCGTAGTCGGCAATTTGGACTCTGAGAAGCTGCGTGGTGTTGATTCGACGGTGACAACTGAGTCAACAGACTGAACTCACACCTGGTACCACTCGGAACTTCCACCTTAGTGAAGGCTTAGATCATTCGTACAAAGAAGTAGCTCAAGGAAGGAAGGAAGGACCACTCCATCTTCTGAAGGAAAGTCATCTCAAGAAGGAAGCGAAGGTGGGTGGGTAGGGGGAGCACAGAAGACAGACCGTGTGATGCTCCCCCGTGACCGCACCCCGACGTGGCAGCCTGACCCCACGCGTACCCTTCAGGCACCCCTGCATTTCATACTGGAAGTGCCTTATTTAAGCAGACCGCAGCAGCCGGGCATCATGGAATTGAGCATTGAACTGGCTACCAGGAGAGTATTTGTAGGAGCAAAAGCTGTAAAGACATTTCGTCATGAGGCTTTATCCTATGTATAAATTAAGAGAATACCGGCGAGCCGGGCATGGTGAGGAAAACCTAACACGTTTCCTACTTTCTTCACCTCTTCCTGGGCTGTAATATACAATTCTGTTGCCTTACTTGGTGCATTTCAGAACTCTTCCAAGGTGTCATCTCAGCTCTTTCATGACTGCCTTCCCTCCCCTGTGTTACTCAAGCCTTAGGGCTGTTCATTATAGCATGTTAGGATTTTGTTTTTAATCTGGCTTCGAACATAGCACAGGTAAGTTGAATAGCACAAGGTAGGTTACTGGACAAAAAAAGAAATCTATCTGTCTCGGGATAGATCTTGCATTTGCATGTGTGTACATATATAGCCATATATTTATGTATGAACATAACGGAGGTGGTGATACTCACTCTTCGCCCAGCAAGGGCGTCCATGTCAGCAATAACCAGTATCCATTCTGGAAAATTCACCTGAGGCTCCAAACCCAGCTTCCCAGCCATTTCCGAGGGGGCGTCACCCAACCCCCGGGAGGTCTGTGTGTTGTCATCTCCTGCAGTTAACCAAGCACTTTAGAAGCCGGGAGAGGTGCGTCCACAATACTGTCTGTTACCAAACGGCAAAATTGGAAAGAAACTATAAATAACGTTACAGAAGGAGTGTAATATATTTGTTCAGCTGTAAGATTATTATTTCACAGAAGCCTTATAACTCTGCTTCATCTAAGGAAACGATAACCAAAAACAGCGTTTAATATGTGGTGACTGTAGTGTGTTTCCAGACTAGTTACTGTTACCAGATAGGTTAGTGTGAGCTTTACTACTGCATTTTGTACCCTTAACAGCTTATTACGCGTTATTGCTAGCAGTGACCTGTCGTTTCATGTAACCAAAAAGCATGGTTTAACGAAAACATGTTTAACCTGATAACTGTGCCTTAGGAACTCACGCCCCCCTCCTGGAACTCAGCCGAATCGCGCCCTCAGGGGAGGTGACAGGTCCTGTCACCAGACTCGGCGTTTTGGTGGGGAAAGCGCTCTCCCACAGAAAGAATTATTTTAAAAATGTTCTTCTGTACGATCATGTCTTACTTTTTTTTTAAGTCACAGAACCGAAAATCTGAAAGCCATATTTGTAACATTTGCACATTACTGTGAAGAGCTGAAGATATATGGCTTCGTGTACATACGACCCTGCCTTCCCGCCTGAAGCCCTGCCCTGCATTTAGCCTCCTAGGAGTTGCATGAGACATTTCTCGGGAGACTGTCCTATGGAAAGGAAGTGTTTGAGACTGTGTTAGCTCTCTTTGTAGTTAGAAAATCGATCCAATAAAGCAATATTTTTTTGCTGGACAGTCTTAGTTTGAGAGTGATTCATTCTGCGCGTGGAAAATCCTTCTCTGTTCTTAAGCGCGTTCTCCGCTGTAGGTCCGTGTACTTCTGTGTCTGTAAGAGGGGCTTCCCGCTGAGCAGTGTGAGGGGCGTCTCTTTCCTCCTTACACGTCGGGGAGACCGTCAACCTCTCTGCCCAGAGATGGCGGAGGCTGGCGAGGCCTCCCACGCTCACAGGAGACCTGCCATCGCCGCACAGGACGAGGCAAGTGGCCGCCTGGCTTTGCCGTCTCCTTCTGCTCCTTGCGGGACCCTCCCTGCCCCTACCCCCACCCCCTGCCTCAGGCTTGGGTGGGAGAATGGCATCTAGTTGTTGATAAAGCCAGGGTGACACCTGGAGCTTCTCCAGGGATGAGTGCCCAGAGTTGTGGAAACAATATTTTGCATTCAGGACTTTCAACAGGCAAGAATTCCTGTTTCTCTGGCCAGAAGGTTTACAGATTGAGGGTAAAATCCTAGAAGAATCTCATCAACGCAGCTAGCAACTGACTGTCCCAGCCCGTTTCTGTGCCGACGTATTTGAAGGGAACCTGATGATAATGTCCACGGGAGCTTGGGGAATCGGGGGCACACGCAGAGGGCCTGGTGGGGATTGTGGACAAGGTGCCCTTGAGCCCCCAGATCCGGCTGGAGAGCTGGGCCCCAGAGGGAATCCCGGAGCCTATGGGGTGCAAGGAGGGCAGAACTCCTCACTGAAGAATGTGCTGGAGGCTGTTAGTTTCAAAGTGAGTTTTTATAAGCCCACCCCCATTCCCAACAATAGCATTTTAAATTCCAGAAATAAAAATATACATTTATAAAATGATGGTTTCTGCAGAGGAGGCTGGGCTCCTGCGAATACCCAGTTACTTAGTTTTTGTTTCTTTTATGTTGCCCTTGAATAATAAGGAAAGCATACCCACCAGCTTGTTTCCGGCAGGCAGCTACTGTGTTTTGCTCAGGTGTGTAGACCCGGAGCGTTGGGTCACCTCCCGCCCGCGACGTCCGGGGTGACCTCGGCCCTGCGGGAACCCGGGCAGGTGCGGCCCCAGGGCCGCTGACGCGGGACAAGCGGGGCCGCCTCGAGGGGCTGCCCTGCTGACCTCCCCCCTCTCCCCGTCCCGCGCTGCCTGCGGTTCCAGCCCGGCCCCAGCCCAAGACAGGGCCGTGGGAAGAAAATCTGCTAAACGTCAGACCAAGTGCAGCCTGAGCAGAACTGGCCGTGGGAGCACCCCTCTCCGTCCAAGGGGGCCCCTGACCTGAGGAGGCGGGTCCCCAGCTGGTTGGAAGACTTCCTGCGGCCCCCCGACCCTGTCACCCAGACAGGCCGCTCCCTCCCCGCCACCCGGGATGCGTGGGCCCCGCCCTGGCTTCAAGGAGGGACCCGCGGGCCCAGCTGCTTCTGCTGGCCCCGTGACTCCCCGGCCAACGACACTGCGACGAGGGGCTCTCTGCGCCACCCTCATTACATCTGCCTTCAGAAATACGTTCCGCGTTGCAATAAATAAACTGCATTTGAGCTGATGTGTTTGGGGAGAAGAAATTGAAAGAAGAAAGACCGGAGTGGCTGAAGCGGAGAGAAAAGGGCCAGATGTGGGAGAAGTCCTCGCTCCACTGTTTTTTTTTTAATTAAGGTAAAATTCACAGAAGATGAAATGAGCCGATTTAAAGTGCACAACTCGGGGCATTTGGTACATTCACAGTGTTGTGTGACCACCACCTCTGTCCCCCGGAAGGAAACCCTGTGCCTGTGAGCCGTCACTCCCCACCCCCTCTCCCAGCCCCTGGGAACCACGTTAATTCTGTGCGTGGATTTGTATGTGCTGGTTGCTTCATGGCCTCTTTCACGGGGCAGAGTGATTTCCAGGTTCATCCACATCATGGCATTTATCAGAACTTCATTCCTTATGGCCAAATACTACCCACTGGGTGGATGGACCACACTTTGTGTGTCCATCATCAGCCGATGAACATCTGGGCTGTTTCCACCTTTTGGCTACTGTGAGTAACACTGCTCTGAACATTCGAGTATGAGTTTTTGTTCCAGCCCCTTTTAGTTCTCCGGGGTACACACCTAGGAGTGGAATTCCTGGTAATATTGTAATTGTGTGTTTTACTTTTTGAAGAACTGCTTTCCCTTGTTCGATTTTTAGATTATCCATCCCTGAGACAGACTCTGGATCACTAACCTAATTTGGAATCACATATGTGAAGCACATTGTATTTATAATTCTTTGTGCCAAAAAAATTACGCTAACTATAAGATGACTAAGTGTTTGTTGATGCCGAAGCAGAAGGCAGCTCTCACCCGTGCCCACCACAGCCTCTTGGGTGGAATCAACCTGCCCTGGTTCCTGCCAGGAAACGGGGGCCTCTGCTTGTGAGTCTGAGTTGTTGAGGTGGTGCCAAGCAGGCCCCAGATTACACGTGTGTCTTTTACTTCACACGTCCAAATTCCCAGGGCGGAGAAAAGCGCCTCGCGGGGGCCACCGGCGCCGCACTCTGTTTCTTAAAGAACGGAGCTACTGCAGGCGTTTCACGCGACCTCCCTGCTGACGGCGGGATCTGCCACAGGGCCCTTCTGCAAACAGAGCTGCAGACACACACACACACACACACACACACACACACACACACACCCGTAGAATCTTCCATCCTCCAGCAGCTGCTGTTTTTTGGAGGCTGTGACCACAGGTCTTCAAGCATCGCGGCCCCCGCCCGGCTGCAGGGCTGCAGCTCGCGGTCATGACCTTATTTACCAGGGCACATTTGTTCTCGGCAGCCACTCCTCGTTCTTCCCAAAAAGGAGGAGGAAGAACACTAATGAGCATCTGTCGGTGGGGGCGGGAAGGGTAAGTCACATGGGGGGTGGGAGCCCCCATCCTCAGCCGCCTCTGCCCTCACGTGTGTGTGGGGGGAGGGTAAGTCACCTGGGGCGTGGGGGCCCCCATCCTCAGCCGCCTCTGCCCTCACGTGTGTGTGGGGGGAGAGTAAGTCACGTGGGGCGTGGGGGCCCCCATCCTCAGCCGCCTCTGCCCTCACGTGTGTGTGGGGGGAGGGTAAGTCACGTGGGGCGTGGGGGACCCCATCCTCGGCTGCCTCTGCCCTCACGTGTGTGTGGGGGGAAGGGTAAGTCGCGTGGGGCGTGGGGGCCCCCATCCTCAGCCGCCTCTGCCCTCACGTGCGTGTCGTTTGTGCTCGGGGTTCGTGGAGCTTCAGGGATCTGTGGCTTTATGGTTTTCATCAAAAGTGGAACGTGGCAGCCATGCTCTCGTCCAGTGTTCCTGCCCCTCCTTCCGCAGCTGTAGTCACACACACGAGGCTGCGGGAAGTCGGTCCACAGTCCACCAGTGCTCAGTTCCGCAGACTTCTTCTGTTTTACTTTCCTTAGTTTCTCGTGCTGCATCCTCTTCCGCAGCCTCCCATCCCCTGTGGCTCTAGAGTGTTTCAGGCCCGACACTGCAGCCTTTAATGCAAGAAGCTTGGTTTGTTAACATGTTAACTCATTCCTCTGACTTCTTGAACATGTAGGAGATAATTATAATACCTGTTTTAATATCCTTGTTTGCTAACTCCATGATTGGCGTGATATTTAGTTGATTTTCATTGACTGATTTTTCGTCTCATTTGGATTGTATTTTCCTGCCTCTTTGCATGATCAGAGGTCAGACATTGTGAATTTTGCCTCACTGAGGGCTGGATATGTTCTGTGTTCTTAATGAATGCTTGCTCTGGGATGCAGTTTAAGTCACTTGGAAAGTTTTGATCCTTTTGGGTCTTTTTAGCTTTTAAATTTGTTTGATGGGACCAGAAGAACACTTAGCCTGAGGCTAATTTTTCCCACTCTCAGGGCAAAACCCTTCTGAGGACATTCCCCGATGCCCTGTGAAGTATGCTCCACCGTGTGTCAGGCTTGTGTGGAGACCAAGCATCTCTGCCTCTGATCCTTTAGGACCACCACTCTGTACTAGAACTTGAGGGGACTCCCTCCCATGCCTGGGTGGGTCAGGACTCGTCCACAGCCCGAAGACGAACCCTCTGCAGGTCTCCAAGCCCCCCTCTGGGCAACCCGCTCCTCTGCGGTAACGCCCCTAAGCTTTCAGCAGCCCCGGCAGCCCTGCCCCGCCCTCTCATCTCCTCAACTCTGGGAAGCTCTGCTGGGGTCCACCTCCCCACACCGGGGGCTGGAAAACCCTCTGCAGGCCGCAGGCTGGGCCGTCGCTGGGTCCCCCTCTCAGGGATCACTGTTCTTTGTTGCCTGATGGCTAACATCTAACACATGTTTCATATATTTTTTCCATTTTTCACTTTTTTGGGTGGGAGGGTAAATCTGGGCCCTGTTAGTCCATCTTGGCTGAAAGCAGAAGTTCTGACGCTTGATTTTTCAAAGCTTCTTTGGTAGGCCAAATTTTAGTCAGAGAAGTAGTCAATCTTCCATTTTCCCTGCGTTTTATATCGTATAACAATAATGCTATTCACATAAAAACTACATGTCTAGCCAAGAGAGTGGCTCATGATCACCAGACATGCCTTGGGGCCTCATATAATTTTAACCGGAAGGGAAAGCGTCAAACAGAGGCTGAAAAACGGCCTTTGCTGCCAAATATGCTTTTTACTTGGAGGAAGAACAAAAGAATCCTGGGGAAGAGACAGAGGTTTCATGGCTTTTCAAAATGCAGCAGAGAAGAAAAAAACGTATCTGTGTTCAGGTGGCGTGAGACCCTTCTCACACGGCCCTGGTGTCCTGCTGTCCCTGTGACAGGAAGACAGGAAGCTCGCAGCCACAGCCTCTCCCAGGTCAAAGCCGCTATCAGGCTCATCCCAGACGACACGGACCAAGACTAACACAGTGGGCTGTCGGTGAATCTAGCTTCACACCCAGAAATGAGGGGCTGAAGTTCATGGGCGCAGCTACCTTTTGTGTTTTCATGTACTGTGCCTGGAAAACATATTAGCTGAGACTACCTTAATTTGGAATTTGGAACAATTAGGCGTTAATGATATTTGGCTGGTTCAAGTTCACTTTTAGACTTTCTAGTGAGAAAGGGGTTTGCGAGCAATTTAATCACTTAAAACAAGAATGTAAGTGGTGTTAAGGTCTTTGGGAACATTCACTGTTTGCATACAGATAAGGCTGCTAATTATGATTTTTTTCCTATTCATTGTAGTAGGCCCAGCAGGACTTTGACTTGAAAATATACCATTAGCAATTAGTTCCTGTAACTACATATACTTGAAAGAAATAAAATAAATTTTTAAAAAGTATACCCTCTAATCCAAACCTCTCACTAATTTCTACTCACTCCACTTAATCTAGATAA